>NW_024543096.1:25645000-26157120 GCF_018167655.1 Microtus oregoni | reverse complement strand
GACAACCGTGTTCGGGTGGATGTTTCTGGACTTCTGGCAGTTCAGCTTCTGGGTTTTCAACTCTGTGGTGGTGCAGAAGCATCCTGCATTAGTATCACCTGTGCATTGACTGCTGGTCCCCTGGGTGTGACGCTGAACAGCGGCCCTGAGCCTCTGATGTCTCTGGGTGGCCAGGGGAAACAGGGACAGGCTTCAGCAGATGGAGTTTACCACACCAGGATGCTTTGTGGGTTACATGTATTAGATGCACTTGCAGCTCTGTCGTTAAGTCTGTTTTCTAACTGATACATGAAACAGGAAAGCATACATAGTAGCGATGTGTTGATATCTCTATGTGCCATGTAATATTTGTCATGTTAAACATGCCTCTCCTCCTAAGCCAGGTGTGGTAACGCCTTTGATCCCAGCACTCAGGAGGCAGAGGCAGAGGCAGGTGGATCTTTGAGTTCAAGGCCAACCTGATCCACAG
Organism: Microtus oregoni; assembly: GCF_018167655.1. Lineage (NCBI taxonomy): Eukaryota > Metazoa > Chordata > Mammalia > Rodentia > Cricetidae > Microtus > Microtus oregoni. The sequence continues at coordinate 26,156,651 of NW_024543096.1, read as the reverse complement.
AGTGAGTTCCAGGTCAGCAAGGCTACACAGAGAGACCCTGTCTCAAAAAACAAACAAACAACAACAACAACAACAACAACAAAAAGATACTCCCACCCCCCCAAAAAAAATCTCTCCTCAAACATTATCATTTCCTTATGGGAAAAATCCCAAATCCTTCCTCTACTTTTTGAGACACACAGTATGTAGCTGTTATCTGAAGCCATACATTGTTGCTTTTACATAACTGTAACTTAGTATGTGCCTACAGAATTTTCACCTTCCAGTGAGTTTATGAGGAGGTAACCCTGTTGTAAAAAGAAACATCTGTAATTACTCTGCATTTTCAGATAAATTGAGTTCAGGGCCAAGATCAGATAATTCTAAGCAGTTTTTGGGTTTTGTTTTTTTTTTTTCATCTACATTAGTATCCACTAGACTCTTTGAAGGGGACAGTTCTGTGCTGAATGGGATGGTTTCATACGGTAAATCCCAGGAAGGCCACTCACTAGTGGACCCACAAAGGCCCCGTTTTTTTTCTTCACAGAGCAGCTGAGTGGGCCTCTCTTGGGCAGCATCACCCCCCAGGCCTGACCCGTGGGAAGTCAGAGGGCTCCAAGAGCATCTCGGGTCACTGAGCTCCTCCTGTAGAGTTTAGACAGCTGATGTCAGGCCCCAAGTACAGAGCTCCAGGGACGCTTTCTGTGTCCTTACGGCTCTGTCCTCCAAGAGCAGGCATGGAGTAACCCTGGGCTACAGAGGAGGCTGGAGAAGAACCCAGACAACCATTGTCTCCACTCCAGAAATAACAGTACAGGCCTTATTTGACCTCCAACCCATCAGCAGGCCAAATGTGTGTTTAGCCATATGCCAATAGCAGCTCCCAGTATATGTGCAGAAAGTACACATGGCAGGATGTAGAAGGGGACTTTCCAACAGCTTCCCCCTTGGGCTGTAAGAAACCACTCTCTATGTTTTGTATGGGTTTTCCCCTGGAGACATTTGTTCTGGAAGTTGGTGGCCCAACTGGAAAATTTTCAGCTTAATGAAATTACTGAAAGCAAGATAGGGCTTTCAAAGGGCACATGCATGGTCTTTCCATATACAAAGAACATTTATTTTTCTTACAAAGAAATAAGGGTAACAATAGTCTAACCTGGAGCTAGGAATTCTCCAGTCTCTTTTCGTGTATTTTTCAAGTTCTGTGAGATGTGTCAGGTATTGTCCCAAGTAGCTGGAGAGACAGCCCTAGACAAGACAGAGCCTCTGCCCTCAGTGACAGCCACCGCTGCAGAGGGGAAAGCAGATCATGTCCAAATAATGCTTGCTCTGAGTGAAGTGGACAGCCAAGGGAGGGACGTCCTTAGGAGAGAACTCAGCAGGCTCGGAAGAGGGAGCACACAGTGACATGGCCGTGGAGGGGGCAGGAGAAGCAGGGCTGGCTGCAGAGGGCTGGAAGGGGAGGGTAACTCCCCACCCCACCTCATCCCACCCCACCCCCACAGCCTCAGATGAGAAGCAGGGGAGGATGGGTTCACAAGACATAGAGGGGAGGGGAGGGAGGGCCCCCGCAGCCTCACATATAGAAGGCACTTAGATTTCACTTGCTGTCAATGAAAGGGCCCTAAGGTTTTTGAGCCCATGGATTTCTTTGGAGTTTCCAAACTATAACTGTATACCATAACATCTCTGAAGCTGAGGATTCATCTTCAATACTGAGATTATTAAGGTTAAGACTCCAGGAAGGAAAAGACAAAGATTTTTGATGCTATTGGCTGCATGCCCAAGAATGCCCAGCCAATGCCCAGATTTTAAAAATGCCTCCTAACAAACACGATAAACTCTACATGGGGATTTATAGCTATAACCCAGAGTTTGGTCTAGGTGAGCTAAGACTGTCCCAGGAATGATGTGGATTGAGCGTGTGTTGAGGGTCGTCGGTAGAGAACAAGACCCTGAGATGCTGGACCCTACCTCTCAGGCCTGCGCCTTCTGTGTTAGTTGAACGTCTCCTTAGCCTCTCCCCTGCTTCTTCTTGCTTCTTGGGGTGTTTGTTTGTTCTCTTGTTTCTTAGCTGACCTATTAGCATTTTTATTTAAATTCTTTTATTGCCACTGTTACTGAAGACTCAGACCTAGGGGCTTTACTCCCTTCCTAGGAAGAGCTACCTAGATTCTCAACTATTATAGAGAAGAACTCAGTGTGCTATTTTATCCAAAGCCAAGAGATCGGCTTGAGACAGGTGAACTAACTTTTCCTTAACTCATCAGAGCAGGTTGCTAATCAATGGAGCAACCCCCTCCCCTACACACACACACACACACACACACACACGCACGCACGCACACAAGCAGGCACACACACACGCACCACAGCCTCTAGTGGGTGAAGAAGGGAATGAGCCACAGGTCTTTTTCAAAACTTTTCGTTTGCTTGTTTTTCTTAACTTCGCTTTATGGAAACGTTTCAAATACTTGAGATTAGACAGACAGTGGCTGTCACAGAGCGATGGTGCATTCCTCTCTCGGTTTTAAGAACCATCATCTCAGGACCACTTAGGTCTCATTAGAACCCAGATCCACTTAACCTCATTTCCTTATTACTTTGACACTAATCCAGACAAATAATGTGCTTCAGTGCAGCCAGCCCCAGCTCCATGCCATGGAAGACCTCTCACTGAATCTTGATTCAGAAGTAGTTCATCTCTGAGCTTGTCACTGCACCAGGGACCTCCAGAGCAGCAGTGAAGCAAGCTGGTGGTTACCCTTGGAGTCAAGGTAGAGCTCTCCCGACAGGAGCGGTGATCTCTCTCCAAGTCTGAACTCCTTACTCTAGTTATAAAGGGAGAGAGGATGCTGAATAGTGCGAGAGTAACGGGCAGGGCCTGGAGAGACCCTGTTAAGAGCACTGGCTGTCCCTTCCAGAGGACCTGGGTTCAGTTCCTAGCACCCACATGGCAGCTCACAACTGTCTGTAACTCCAGTTCGAGGGACTCTGACACCCTCATACAGATATACATGCAGGCAAAACACTAATGCACAATTTAAAAAAAAAAAAGAGTAACAAATGGAAAGTTTACCCCAGACACAGTTTCCAAAAGACCGCCCCCCCCCCCCCCCCCACACACACAAGAGACAGCCCAGTTCTAAAGCTGCCAGATCCAAACTCCTCACAGGATAATCAGCTTCTTGAATCCCAACATAAAGGTGAAAGCAGCTGTCCCCGTTCTGGGAGAAGTAACTGACTTTGCAAAGACAGCAAGGAATCAATTTCTAGTACATTCCAGACTTGATACAGTTTTGCCTCTGCCACTGCTTTATGGGAGTCAGATTAGTAGGGAGCATTGGGGTTTTCTACCTTGCAGGGCTCCAGATTTGATTCTCACCCACCGGGCTGCAGATCACAAGCAAAAGGCAGGGGGCTTTGTTTACAAAGCTCTGGTTTCCTCTGTCTACTAAGTACCAGGGCTTCTCTTTTCTGTCTCGTCCTATATAGGTATCCCAACACTCTAAGTATTTTCTGTTAATTGTGTGCTACGATTGAACAAGTCAACCATAGATTAATAGCTATCATACTATCATCATAACTATCATACACTCCACACTCCAAAGATTCCCACCTTCCTATCCCAGGAGAGCCAGTACCAGCCTTTCCCTAACCTTAGACCATCTAATTGCAAATATAAGGGTCACATTCAGAACTCACAGCTAGCACCAGTCACTTACAGTGCCAAACCTGGCAAACTAGGCCAATGTGCAAGCACAGCTCACCCCTCAGAGAAGGGCATCGTACTTGCTTTTCGCCACCCCCAGTTCCCTGTTGTGTTTAGCTTCTTATCCAGTGTGTCCAAAGAACAGATGCAGTAGGTCCCACCCCTGTACTCCGACAGGTGACTCTCACAGGTCATGCCCAGTCTCCTCCCGTCTCCTTGGGCAGATTACATAGTGGGCCATCAGTGAAAAGAAATCTGTCCAGCTAAGTGTGTGCAGAGTCTGGGCCGCTGGGCACCACTGTGCTGTCCATGTTGGTGCTTTCTATATAGGCAGTGGGGTGAGAATTGCCTCTGGATCGAGAAGAGGGGAGGAGGAGGAGGCTCCACAGAGCCAAACAAAAGAGCAAGGGATGTAGGGGGACCTGTAACTCCCAGGCTGCTAAGGCACAGCAGGCAAAGGGCTGTCTAGCAAGCCCTTGTTTTGAAAATAAAACAAAGAGGTTTGGCTACATTTTCACAACACAGTGAAAATTGCAAATTTTTCCTCAAGTTGCTTTAGGCCAGTTCATATCTACAGGGCATGGAATACTCAGAATATGGCTTTGTTTTTGTTTTTGTTTTTTCTCAGATCAGTTCCGAGTGATCAGCCCTTCATCTAACTCTGCTAATAACTATTTGGGCAAAGGATTACCCCTTATTTCTGTTCCTTTAAATCGGGAGACTTTCATAGTTAACATTTTGGGGAGAGCAGTATTAGGTATTGAACCCCGGGGTCCTTTTGCAGGTCAGACCAATCTCCTCTGACTAAGCTGCATCCCTAAGTGGATTCCTCTTCAACAGATGCACATGTATAGCCTGGCAGTGTTTCTGGTATGTGAGAGGGTCATTCTGGCGTGGGGGGAGGCACTTTGGGATTGAGGGGATGCAGGATTCGAAATAGCCTTGCACTGACAGGGTGCACACACTACACTTGGGGGGTGGTTGTGGAAACACAACATGACAGACCCGAATTATTAAAAATGGAATGTTTTATGCCTGTCACTGTGGCAGTGGCTTCATAGATGTTGATTTGGGGTGACACGGGGTTGGTGGTTATAACTGTTTACTGCTTTTCTAAGATTGGCTAGACCTTCGCTGTTGTTTATTAGTTTTCTGTCTGGTGTTGGCTTTTCGTTTCTGTAAATGAATATCGAGAGTCCATAAACATGGAAGGCTCTGCGGAAAACACCCCCTTCACAGTGTTTCCCAAGCTGAGAGCTCATCTTAGGCGCTTGTTATTTATTGTTTCAGGAGGAACCGCGGCTACTAAGTTCTGTTTTAGTTTGCTTTCTGTTGTGATAAAAACACTGGCCAAAAATAGCTTGCGGGGAGAGGGTTTAGTTCAACTTACGGGTTATAGTGAGCTCATCATTAAGGGAAGCCAGGGCAGGAGCTCAAACAGGAACCTGGAGGCAGGAACTGAAGCAGAGATCATGGAGGAACACTGGTTACTGGCTGGCAGGCCTGCCTGCTCAGGGATGAAACTGCCTACATGCAATTGAGTGAGCTCTGCTACCTCGCGTAGCAGTTATGAAAATTCTGAAAGACGTGGCCATAGGCCGTTCTCATCAAGGCGGTTCTTCAATGAAGCTTCCCTCTTCCCAGGAGACTCTGGGCTTATGTCAAGTTGACAGCTGAAGCTATCTGTGGCACACTTGGAAAAGAACGTGGTGTCATGGTGGAATTAACAAGATACTCGAACCCACTATTTATTGAGCACCTGCCAGGCCCTGGAAACTGTCTTAGATGCTGAGGAGAGAGCAGAAAACAAGACAAACAGGATCTCACTGGAGCTTCAGTTGTGGTGAGGAAAGCTATACAGACAAATACAATATCAAGTGATGACGTACACTCTGCAAAGAAAAGGAGCAAGCTGGGTGGTGGCGGTGGCGCAAGTGGATCTCTGTAAGTTCGAGGCCAGCCTGGTTTACAAAGTGAGTTCCTGGTCAGCTAGAGTTACTACACAGAGAAACCCTCTTCTGGAGACAGAGAGAGGGAAAGCATGTAAGAGCGCACAGAGATGGGACCTGGGCATTTTTACTGACATTTGAACAATGAGAAGGACCCAGGAGAGGAAAGCCCATGTGAGGACTCTGAAGTACAAAGCCCCAAGATGCAAATGAACTTGGTACAGTTAAGGAACAGAAAGGGCTGGGGGGAGTGGTGGTAAATTAGCAAGAGGGTTTGAGCTGGGCTGTGAGCACACCTGAAATTCCAGCACTGTGTGGGTTGAGGACAGAGGCAAGATGACAGCAATTCAGAGCCAACCTGACGACAACAGCTAGCAAAGGCTGATCTTGTGGACCTTGGTGGTCTGGCCTACAGCAAGGTGTCTGGAGTTTGTACATGAATGAGAAGCTGTTGGGGGCGGGGTTAAGCAGAGGAGTATTATCTGTTCACATCCTGTCTTATGTCATACACACCTCAAGTCTAGCCAGCGTAGACTGCATTTACAGATCCCGTTAAAGACGAAATAGACCCAAATGCTATCTGCGTACCTCTTCCCTGGAGTTCTTGGGAGCTCCCGCCTTCTTAGTGACATGCTGCCTTCTGATTACACTTTCACTAATGAGTAGACTAGCCATGAAAAGTGTGCATGCAGAATAGACTCTCTCTCTCCCCCTCCCCTTGCCCCGTGTGTGTGTATGTGTGTGTGTGTGTGTGTGTGTGTGTGTGTGTGTGTGTGTGTGTGTTGGGGGTACCGATATAGTGAACTTTCAAAATAACTCCGTAACTACGTGGACAAATCCTCTCGCCACCCATGTTCTTGTTTTAGACCCAGCTATAGTTAGACTTCCTCAAAGATTTCACTCAAGCATTTAAGCTTTGAGTTGATAGCGTTTTTTTTTTTTTTCTGTTGCCCCAAGGGTTTTCAGATGAGGTGGATGCTGGCTGCAAGCCTCTGCCTCTTTCTGGCCTCATGCCTAATATCCCTGTTTGAACACTGCTTGCTTTAGGCGGAAAAGAGGTCCTGCATACCTTCAGACAGCTCCAGGCTAAGTAAAGGGACTTATTCATTGTCTCTTTGATGCCCACTTCGAGGAACTGTGTCCATGGCCTAACATCTTGGGCCGCTTATTTGATTCAGCTCAGATCTCAGGGAATCTGATTTTACTGCCTTTCAGACTTAGAGCTCACCTGCCCAGCACTCCTCAATATAGGGGTTTCTGGTGTTGAGGTGGAGCTATCCTAAGCCCCGGAGGAAATTTAACATTCCTGGTCCCACTGCATCCTACAGGCCTCTCTTCCCACCAGACTCCACCGAAACCACCCCTGTGGTTTTTGTTTTTTTATCAGACCCCCACCAGGGGATGGCAGGTCACTTGTGGTCTTCGGGCACACCTGAATCAGGACCCCATATGCAGGGTTCACAGTGACATTTCTGAAACATGCCACTGTTTTTCATCCTTTCGACTGAAGCTGCTTTCTCAGTCATGTGGTGTATGCTGCAGAAACATACGAGCTGCTCAGATGTGCCAAGAGAAATGTCTGAATATTTTATGCTACTCAGTACAGCACCCAATGGCTGTGAATATCAAGCCATTCCCCCCTGGCCACCCACCTCAGAAGAAATCTAAATCCCTTATCTGCTCCCAGTTTCTGGGTCCTTTTGTGAGATATCTTCCTGAAGAGTTGATTGTTGCCCTGTGAGTAAGGAGAAGGGAAACAGAGCTTTGGGGGCCAGGAAGCTGTAGGTCAGCAGCTTGCCCGGCCTGTCTTTTATCCCGATTTAGACCCTAGTGGCATTTCTAAGCTTGCTGTGAAGCACCCAACCTGCACGCCTCACCTGCAGCCTGGCTTCCTCCCCACACACTTGAACGTTCCGCAGATGAGGAAGGCTTACTTAGACTAATTCCCAGTCGAGGGCTTTTATTTCTTGAGTGACTCTTCTCAATATTGCTAGATGAAATAGTCAGAATTGAGAGTTGTGCTTTCAAATCGAATTCTTTTGAAGGAATCTCAAGTTCCAGGAGCAATTATTTTTGTAGTGGTGTCATCGAGGGGGGAAAAAGCTGTTAACTGGGAGAGAGGTACAGAGACCCACTTAGCGCATCAAGTGCTTGTGTTCTATCCTGAAGGAAGAAGAAACTTTTTAATTTGGGTTTTTTTTTTCTTTGCCTCTTAAGTAAAAGCAATCTAGTTTCTTTTTCTATAGCAAAGGAGGAAGGAACCAACGAGAAATTAATCAGGCAGGAAGTGAATACCACAGAAGCCTGCCTGCCTGACTCTGTGTCACCCTGAACAGGAGGCCAGAGCTTGTCCAAAATGGCTGCCCAGCAACAACCCCTCGCTTGTGTTAGAAGATGATGCCATTGTGAGGAACAGTTTTCTGTTCTGGCTCGTGTCTTGCTTGCTCTCTATCTGCCTGAGTCCCTGGTCATGCCTTCCTTTTTAACGGTAAGAAAATACTTGTGTTCAAACTAAATTTCTTTCCTTGTCAGCAAAGGGAAGAACTAAACGGTGTTTAATGGGCCATAGTATGTCGAGATAAAGAAGTTTAACTGTTCTGTAGAAAACCGTGTGATTTATTCCTGCCACCTGCTGTGGCGACTGTAAGTGCCTTGTAACTTGTTCTGAGCCAAGGTGGAGGTGAGATTCTCCGTAGACTGTTTTCGACCACTGGACAAATTTGGGTCCCCATTAAATTCTTTCCCATTTTTCCCTGAAATGGGGGCTTGCATCAGCTAACATGCCTCTGCCGTGTGCAGTCCCGTCAGGCCCATAGAGCGGCTGCTGAGTCTTCAGTTCGACCGGCCAGAGGATGTTCCAAAGCATAAGTAGTCCCTGTCGGTTTTCAAAGCGAGGCTCCGAGCTCTGCTTGCTGAGGCTGATGCTGTGGGGCTGCCGCAGGTGTGTGGCGGTCCAGGCTCAGGCAGCTGGTTAGGAAGAGTTTACTTGGTCTTTTAGAGTAATTCAATCCACACCAGAACAGATTCGGTACCATTTGTCATAATTACTTTTAATATAGTTAATATTAAATTATGTCCCACTGTAGAATGTAACTCTGAATGTCAAAGCTATGCACAGAGAGACCCATGGCGCAGGGGTAAGGCAATGTTTTCCGTCAAGACGAATTCTCCAGGCTGTGTTTGGAAAAGCAATTTATGTTCCTGTTTCCCTCGCGGAAATAGAGACTGACACTTTTAAAACTAAGGAGGGCACGTACAGCTTTAGTCAATGGGAGCAGTGTTTTCGCCAGTTTAATGCAGAGGTGAATGAATTCTAGTTCAGAAAGGGGAGGGCTACACGCAGACTGACTGGTAGAGTGGGGACTGGGGGCGGGGGGGGGGGGGGGCTAGGGAAGGTTTATGGCCTTGGTTCACCAGAGTGTGGGTCTTACCCTGTCTTGGGGCCTCTCAGTGTTCCCTTAGCCTCATGGCATTTTGTTGATTCTGATCTAGTCAGACTCTTTTTTTATAGGTCTAAAGAGATTAAGTGATTTGTCTGAAACCACAGGCAGCTTTTCTGGTTCTTTTTTGCAAAGTTTGTCTGTGGGTGCTCGTGCACAGCTCTCCAGTGCCTTTGTTTAAATTGTGGAGGGGAACACAATTGTGGAAGATCTGTGGAGAAGCCTGTTCCCTGGGGCCAGCAGCAGTTTCCCTCCAGAGAGGAAGTCAGATGCTAGCTCTGGCCTGTAATCCGGAACCCCCCCCCCCCCCAAGACCCAGGCAAGCTACTACAGTCCAGACATCATTTGTGTTAGAAGTTTCTTTAAACTTCTGTTGGATGTGTAAAGTTTCTCTTTAAATTCAGATACATTTATCTCTTAAGAGTTGGTTCTGGTTTTTTTTTCTTATCAGGGTTTTTGTTTTTTTTATGCATGTGTCTCGTATTGGAAAGTACGTTTACTTTGGACTGCCATAAATGTGTCTGTACTTTCTGACCTTAAGTTTTAGAAAGTAAAACTGAAACAAAAACTAGAATAAGAAATGCCTCAGTAAGGATATTTTTCTGGGAAATAGAAAATATGCTTTGTTTTGATTTGTTTTACTTATTTGTGTGTGTGTTCCTGTGTGTGCTTGTGGGTGTCTTTGTGAGTTATGTGCATCATGTGTGTACAGGTGTTTGCTGAGGGAAGAGAGTGTAAGATCCCCCAGAACTGGGGTTACAAGCAGCTGTGATGTGGGTGCTGAGAACCGAACTCAGGTCCCGTGGAAGAGCAGAAAGACCTCTTAGCCACCGAGCCACCTCTCCAGCCCAAGATGGCTTTATGTACGTGTCTCTTTATGTCATTTCTGATCCAGTGGTGGTGTGGGTGTGCCTGTGGGCGTGCACGTGGGCGTGCCTGTGGGCGTGCACGTGGGTGTGCCTGTGGGTGTGCACATGGGTGTGCACATGGGCGTGCACATGGGCGTGCACAGCGGGCCAAGGTTTCACGCTCACTCTTCATTAAGTGGGTGATTTCTCCTTTACTTTTTCTTTTTTTAAATTATTATTTTCTAACTCTAACAAATGGCTAATATTTATTAAGCCCTGCCTCATTTAAGTCATAACTAACTCTAGTTACGTAGATACCATTTTGTCCGCCCACAGTGGAACCTGGACTTAGGCAGGCCACCTAACTACTGAGTGTAGAGGAAATTTTCTGAATTCCAAGAGCATTTTTCACCTGCACAGCCGGGAGCTCTCGTGATAAGTTGTACAATTGGTTTCCAGGTCTTTCTCTAGTCCTGAGAATCAGGGGTTACAACATGTTTTGTTTTAATTATTATAGAAACATTAAATAAGCTTCAAATGATTAATCACAAGTAAAATATTTTCCTTTCCTAAGTATTTTGACCTTTTTAGAGATAAATCTGGTGACATTTCAAGGCTATACTTGAGATGATGAAATAAATACATTGGGTATGTTGACCTGAGTGGTGCGCGCGTGCGTGCGCGCTGCAGATTGAAGGCAGAGATTAATCCTCTTGGGAATACTAAATATGGGGCTGAGGATTTAGGGAAACTTCAGCTTTGAAATTTGAGTCCCTAAAGAATGGGAGATAGTAGGAAGGAACTTGGTCTCACTTATACGCATAAAGTAAAGGATTCCTGGCCCTTAAGCTATACCAGAGATAGCTGAGTCACCCAGCTAACCTTCGTGGTCTTCCTTCTAGTAGGGATGCTATAGTTTCTGTTCATTTTTGATGATGTAAGATAGTGGATTAAGATGTACTCTTCTTGATAGCCTCTGTTTTTCCTGTGGTCACTACTGAAGTGACCAGGTCGGTCTCCGCGTTGCGCTGGAGAGTGCTTTCGAGGCCACATGCCTGCAGGCACCCTTCTACCATCCTCCAGCCTCAGCCCTAACCACCTCTTTATCTAGAACTCTGACTGTAGTGACTGGGTTAGTCTTGAGCTTCTGAGTGCCCTAGGCACAACCTGCTACCGTGAGAAAGAAAACGGCCCTGGAAGTCACTGAAGCTGTTGTTTCAGATGAGCAACTGAGCAAAGAACAAGTGCCTTTGGGGATGTGGAGGATTCTGGGCGCAGCCTGTGTGGGTTCCACACTGGACACGGCTGGAGGCAACCACCACTGACTAGACACTGAGGGTTTGGTTGTTTGCCTCCTGTGTTCTGCTTGTCTCTCATGTTTGGAATTCCTCCTTACCCTGAGCAGGGACCTGAGCAGGAGAGCTGAAGTAACTAACAGTAAACGCAACAAGCCTTTCCCCACGGTCTCCAAAATGGCCGTAGAGGATGCCTGGAGGGGTGGGGGTGAGAGCAGATGTTGCCTAGCAACTGGTGTCATAAAATAAAAACTACAGGCAACTGCACCTGTGAAAAGATTGTGTTAAAGAAACAGGATGGCTGTGGTTTGCTGTGAGCATCAGTTTTTCCGGAAGTTGAAGAGCAAAGCCCAATTCAACTTAATTAGTTTAATGGTTTTCAGTCTTAAAGACATCCAACTTGGTTTGTATTGTGGAGTCTCTAAAGAATAAAATCAAGAAGGATTTTTCCAGTAGGAACATCAAAACTCCAAGCTTTTGAAAAAATGTATGATTTATGATTTTTAGCAGCAATTTCATATTACTAAATAAGTTTATGTGCCGATGCGTAGATTCTTAGCTTCTGGGACGAATGCCCTTGCGTTTTATTCATTTTTATGGTTGTAATAACAATGTGAATGTAAGAACTTTGACTTATTTAAACATTATTGAGTTATATGTATTCTAAAACTTCTGTCAATATCTTGTTCAAATGTGGGGGGGGGGGAGAAAGAGAGGGAGAAACACATTTCCCCAGCCTGAGAGAGGTGTGGATAGGTGGCCATACATACATACATGCATACATTTATAAGCTAGGAGGATGTACATCAAAATAAGAACAATTTCTGGGGATTCTTTACCTCAACTCTCTTTTAATCTAAAAGTTAATTATTACTGAATGCTTTCTTTTCTGAGGACGAATAACTCTTGGTGTATTTCTGTGTTGCCTGTTATTTTCCACGTTCAGGGGGAGAAAATAACAAAACGAAGTTGGAAGGGAGCCAGGAGCACGTAAGCAATCATGAAAATAAATTAAGGCTGCTATATATAGACTGTTGTTGGACTCGAATGGAAATTATGGAAAGATATAAAAATATTGAGGGCAAGAGAGCAGTTGGCCCTTCAGGTCTGTTGCGTGGTTTCTGTGATACCCTCCCCCATCCTCCCACACACAGGGCGCACAAAGCACCCAACTCTTTGAGCCCTTTCGCGGAGAACGGCTACTTTTCCTCTATTCCGTTTTGTGTAGCATAGTGTTTAAGGGCCACTTCTGGCAATGTTTACAGAGCAAGGTGCTGTGAGTTTTCAAACAGCCCACAGCGGTTTAAACAAAAGCAAAAACAAAGAAAAAACTAAAACATAACTGGATAAAGACACTTCCGGTCTTCTCGAATGGAACCCCGCCCCCACCCCCAGACTTAGAAAGCCCCTTCTGAGGTGTACCCGGTGGGTTCATTGGAAATCCTCCCTTCGGATTATTCAGCGGTATGGGTCTCATAGAGTCACTACAAATTGAATTCTGAATTAGTTTTAGACGAAGAAGCAGCTTATTTAAATGACTAGCAAATTCGCTCAGTCCCCCAAATTGGTCATCTCATGTTCAGGGATTATCCTGTCTTCCTAGTCTATTGAAGAAGGTGCCAGCTTCCTGGGGCAAATGGTGGTTGAGCCTCTCTAGAACAGGGAGTGGGCTAGCGATTCTTCATAACCAGCACTGCATTTGGGTCCCAGCTGTGAGATACCCAGGTGCTCTAGGATCAGGGTGTGAGATCTAATGCGGTATTGAACCATGGTGTTGTGCTTTTAAAATATTCCCTTTGTTTTGGTTACCCAAGTTCCCAAGCTCCTGATTCCATCTGTGGACCCCGTGGGTGTGAGGATCCAGGCAGGAATGTCTGGTCTGTTCGGGTCTGCGCCCCGGTTCCAGTATCCTTCAGGAAGGTCGGCTCTGATGTAGGCTCTCGCTTATGTAGGCTACACTGGAGAGCCCTAGTTTTCAAGGTTTGGGGGTTTTAATTACCCCAGGAAGTCCCAGGCAGCCATAAAAACAAGTCCCAGCAGTTAACAGCTATCAAGCCCCGTGACATGCAACCTTCGAAGCCCCATAGAACAGTAGGTGTACTGTGAACTATTCCAAACCAATGCTTACGCAACCCCTGCTCCTTTCCTGCATGTATTTAGTGAGAACCTTACTTTATATGATTGGTGGAGTCCTTAGTCTAGTAAGAAGACAGCCAAGGTGTGGGCCTGGCATTGAGCCCAGCGTGGGGAGACTCAAAATTGGTATTCCTTGATCCACGTGGTGAGTGATGTACCAAGACTGGCGTCTGGGATTCCTGGGATTTTAAAAACGCTTCCCCTAAGGGTCAGCCTGGAAGGGTCCAGACAGTGTTTAGAAGCTACTAAGCTCAAGGGCAAGGGTGAGCGCTGGGTGAGTGCGGGGATGGTTCATCTGGAGTGGCAGAGATGTCCCTAGTCTAGGACATCTTCGAAGAATTCCAGCCTAGGTAACAAGCAGGCTTCACCAAAAAACTGCTTAAAACGGCAGGGAGCAGGGCGGTGTAGCCCAATGGGAGAGCAGGGAGCAGGGCGGAGTAGCCCAATGGGAGAGCAGAGACTAGAGGGACGTGATTCTAAAGAACAAACTTGGGGATTTTCGGTGAGAGACTCAGTTTTTCTAGTTCTTGGAATTCCTGGTTATAAGATGAGTGCAGCTGAGCTAGCTTGCAGTGTTGTTGAAGGTTAGTAACCGAGTAAATAACCCAGAAAATACCCTCGCCGCCCCGCCCCCAGGGTCTCAGGGTAGCAGGGGGCGGGACTTGCTGTGTAGCCCAAACTCACTGTGTAGGTTCTGATCAGCCTTGGTTCTCCTGCTTCTGCCGCCTAAGTACTTGGATTGCAGGGGTGCCCCACCACGCTGGGCTGAGTTCCATTCCATAGTTAGCTCCCTTTGAAGGGAATGAGTCCCAGATGTCTTCGCTCCTGTTTCGAAGCAGGTGTGAGGAATCTCGCAACACTGTTCACAGGAAGCATGCTGTCCCGCAGTATTTCAATGGATGGCTTGTTTTAAGGTGTAAATTTTCCACATCAACTTTTTAGTGGTTGAGAGCTAAATTAATACTTAAGCTCTAAGAAATTGTTTTCTGCTGTTGGGAGAGGTTATTGAGAATAAAGGCAAATAGTTCCTGTGTTTAGAATTTGGGCATTAGAACTCAGGTGGCTAGTGTCCCAGGCTGCTTACTGGCTTAAAGCTCAAACTGTGTAATAAAGATTCTTAAATTTTAATGTTTTTGACTCATCTAGGATTTTTTTGGTTTTTATATTTCAAGACAGAGTCTCTCTGTTTAGCCCTGCCTGTCCTGGAACTTGCTCTGTAGACCAGGCTGGCCTCACACTCACAGAGATCCACCTGCCTCTGCCTCCCGAGTGCTGGGATTAAAGGCGTGCGCCACCATCACCCGGCAGCCGTCTAGGGATCTTACTAAAATGTTGGATCTGAGTCAGGGGAGAGCAGAATATATTTTATGCAAATGAGTGAGGAAGGGGGGGGTACTACTTGAAATGTCTTTGACCAGACTGGCATTCATTTCCAGTAGATTCCAGAAAAATCTTCCTGCTTCTGCAGGCACCGGCTCATGGCCGCCTCCCTGTACCACTGTGGCCTGCAGTGCGTGCGGGACAGAATTGAGCAGCCTTGGTACTGGGTATGACTCTAGGTTGCCCGGCATCCCCTCCCGCCAGAGCCCCTCCTAAACAGTCCTACCTGAGCAGTGAGGGAAGGGTCCGTCCCATCCCCTTCTAAAAGGTGGCCTGTGTCACTGCCGCAGAAGAGTAGGGAGGTTCGGATGATCTAATACACCGGTGTGTTTTGTTTTCACAGATTTATCCACAAGACTGCTGAAACTTTAGCTGTCCAAGATGCCTGTCCCTCCCCCGCCAGCCCCGCCGCCACCTCCGACATTTGCTCTCGTGAGTCCTTTTCTCTGTCCACTTTCTCTTAGAGGGAAAAAGCTTCTTAGAAGAGGTCTTTCTGCATAGTCCAAGCTGGTCTGCAGCGCCTGTCTTCTCCCCCCAATAAGGGGGTCATTTATGGAGGGTGCCGACACAGTGGCTTTCCCCTTCGCTCTGTGCATAAAGATGACCAAACAAAGTCAAACCCTCGCATGGAGCTGTGCCGTAAGTGCACTGGCATTCTGGCATAGGCCTGCCATAGAAGGTTTTGCCAGGGCCCTGTCTTTTCTGAAGTCAGAACCTAGTTGAGACCTCTCGAAGCCAGACAACACCAAGGGTGTGTGTGATCGAGGTCTCCTGGGATGCAGGCTGGGAGCCTGGAGTGTGGATTATTAGATTTCCTCTCCCAGGTCCACCAAGGCAAATGTGATGGTTTAGAATAAGGTTTTTCAGGGCAGCTCTGAAGCAGTACGCAGTGATCCTCCATCGAAATGAGCTCGATGCCTCGCTAGTCACTCCTGGGTGGGCTGATCCTGAGTGGTCTCTCTGTGATGTGCCCTATGCCTTCCAGGCTCACCCCTTTCTTCTTCTCCGCCCTCTCCCCTTTCTTCACACTCTGTTCTGGACAGGTGTTATCCCTACCTCCACCACCACCACCTTTCCCACACTCTCATACCCACTAAACCCGGCCTTGCGTCTAGACTTCCCCAAGAAATGTCATCACTGGACTCTTGGCCCTTTGATGAGCTTGTCGAGGCGTCCAGGGCGTCCTCTTTCAGGAATACTCCAGGATACACTTCATCCCAAAGCCCCCTCCTCCGTGTGTGCCTTTGCTGCTTGGGAACCACACACTGATGGCCAATCCCTTTATTTTTTTGTATGGGGAGGGAAACTGAGCTTTGGGGAAAAAAGTCCCTTGCCCTAGGTTCCCATGGGACACATTTATATAATTATTCGGAGACTCCAGCCCACTAGCAATTGGTCCCCCAGTTTCCTGAGAGTCGCTTAGGGCACAAGGACAGAAATTGTGTTTAAGCATTTAGAAATATTAATAGAAATTTGATGGGAGTTCGGTTTATTCTAAGGTAGGATTTGTGTATCTCTTTAACCAATTTGCTTTTATCGTAATTTATTTCTCTTTTTATAAGGATGTCAGCCCATGAACTTTTAAGCAGCCCTTGTGTGGATTACTTAGAAAACACTCTTAGCTGGCTAATATGGCAGGATTAGTTTATCCGTATTTCTCCCAAAATGTGAGGTGCCTATCATTATTAATTGGCACATGGGTTAAGTTTTAGAATTTTAATGCTGATACATTTATTTTAATATGTGCTCTAAAAATTTGTGATTGGCACATCAAAGCCAGGGACTGAGTTAAAAGCCAGTGATTTAATTTGAAAGAAAGTGTTCATTAAAAACAGTACAGAAAATAATATAGTGAATGAATTTGATGAAAATATTAAATAAATAGCACAGTTTGCATGAGGAGAATTTTAAAATCATGAATGTTGGACCTAAAGGATTAAAGTTCAAAACCAGGTGTGGGTGGCTCACCTGTCATCTGAACTCCAGAGACTGAGGCAGGAGATTGATTAGAGGCCAACCAGGAATACAAACACAACTCAAAACAAGATCCAGGAGAAAGGAGGAGGTGGATTGGTGGCCATCAGGGGATCCTGACAGATGCATCTCTGTGGTTTACCTTTCAGGCCAATACCGAGAAACCCACCTTGAATAAGTCAGAGCAGGCTGGGAGGAATGCTCTTCTCTCTGACATCAGCAAAGGGAAGAAACTCAAGAAGACAGTCACCAATGACAGAAGTGCACCCATATTGGACAGTAAGTGAAATCTCTTTCCCACAGCGCTAAATGGTTTACAGTCTAACGGTCAACTTAACGTGTCTCACCAAGCCTTCCTTCCCCCTCCCTCAGCCCCCTCCTATTAACAACAGCTGCAAAGCTAGCAAAAGACAAGTCTGTGTTAGTCACTGTAGCCACAGCTTCGGCCTGAGCCCCCTCTAATGCTCCAGGAAGCCGGCATAATAATTCTTTGTCCAAGAAACACACAGCAGCGATTCTCTGAATTATTCATAGCGCTTTCTGGAGATTAACCCGTTGCTCCTGCATTACAGATGACCTGGCCTTCAAATCAGGATTCAGGGGCCTGCACAGCCACCAGGTCAC
This sequence comes from Microtus oregoni, assembly GCF_018167655.1. NCBI lineage: Eukaryota > Metazoa > Chordata > Mammalia > Rodentia > Cricetidae > Microtus > Microtus oregoni. The sequence continues at coordinate 26,139,314 of NW_024543096.1, read as the reverse complement.
AACTTCCAACCTTAATGTCTTTATTTGTAAAGTAGAGATGGTACCTCGTTACCACATGAGTCTCTCGTGAGCTTCAAATGAGATAAGGCTTGTACAGTTCTCTGTTGTCTGCAAAGTACAACTCTAGAGAAAGACGTGGTTCCTGGGAGGGTGGAGAGAGGAAGTGAGGTCACAGCTGTGCTTATCTGTGCATCTGAGCCCAAGAAGCCTTCTGCAGTCAAACAGGGTCTGTATAAGCAAGCAAGCACGCATGATGTAAGCCTCCTCGTTGGTGTTTATGATTCAGTGAAAACCAGTCCTGAGTGGATTCGGGTCTCGAAGCTGTCCTTAAAATACCACCAGGATTTGTCGTAGCCTCAGATCTCATTTAGACTCGAGGAAACGGACTGACCTGGCCGTCACCAAGCGCAGCTTTGCAGACAGGTGAATAAGGACGCAGACTTTGGGAGGGTTAGTGGTGGATAGGGCATCACGGGAAGGGACCTAACTGGTCGAGGAGGAAGTGGGTGGAAGGGAGTCAGAATGAGAGAGACGACAATGGCAATGAGGAAGGTGAAGGCTTTGAGCAGGGCTGTGTTGTAAGGTGCTGTGAGACAACACAGGGCTCAGAAAGGCACCCTGGGTTCCAGCACTTGACTAAGACGCACGCCCCGCAGTGTTTCTTTCTGGGAGCCCAGCACAGTTCTATCTGGAAAGCTCTGACCCAACAGCCATCTGGAACAGATGACATCAGCTCCCTCCTCTAAGAGTCTGGAGCCTTGAAGAGTAGATGTGAGTTTCTCGCCTCCTCTGACGGAAACTGGACAGTCTAGGCCCATCTCTGACTCCTAGCAGAAACTCCTCCTGGTTGTCAAGGTCTGTGTCTTCCATGGTACAGGACTAAGGTTCGCTTTTCCCCCTCCCACTCAGTGAGAGTGGTTCTGAGAGGTGTACGTCTGACCGACGGAAGCTATATCCCAATGTATGCCTTCGTTGTCCCTGCACATGACTGAATACCTACACTGCTCTCCAAGCTCTTTGCAAATAACAAACTTCATCCACGGCTTTGTATTCATTTGCATGCCAAACCTCCCTGGGCGCCATCTCAAAGGGCTTATGCACGAGAACTTTTAATTCATCCCTGTCCTGCTGCTTATACTAAATGGCCTGGTGCTAGCCAGCGATCCTGTTTCACTTCTGCGTATCAGTCCACTCTCTGCTACTGGAACAAATGCCTGATACCAAGGACTTTAGAAGGAAAAGAAACCGATTGAACTTAGAGTTTAGAGGTTTGAGAGTATGGTATTGGCCTTGGCGTAGCTCTGATGAGGACCTCGTGGGGATGGTGTTATTACAGCGATGGCAGAAGTACAGGCATAAGGCAGACCATGTAGCAAGACAGAAAACCAGGGAAGGGAACAGCCAGTCTTGCTGTTTTATAATAAACCCTTTCAGAACCAGCTAGAGTCCTATGAAACCACATTAGTTCCCTCTGAGCCCCGCCCCCCACACAATGGCCTAGTTATTTCCCATCAGCCCCTTTTTCCTAAAAGTCACACTGCCTCTCTCATGAACACACTGAGGACTAGGTTTCTCACATGTGATATATGTATAAATGGTACCCAAACCATAGGACTTCCCTATATGATTGATGGGCGGAGCTCAGGTAGACAAAGACTGGATGTGTCTTATAGTACGGCACACTTTCAGTTTACAATACCATGTAAATACAGCCTGTGTGTATGTGTGATGTATCATTCAGCGATGAATAATATTTGAATGACAAGGACAATGTTACGGTATTGGTAGTTAAAGTTAGTAAAAATTGTTTTTTTTTTTTTTTTTTTTTTTTTTGATTTTTCGAGACAGGGTTTCTCCGTAGCTTTTGGTTCCTGTCCTGGAACTAGCTGTTGTAGACCAGGCTGGCCTCGAACTCACAGAGATCCGCCTGCCTCTGCCTCCCGAGTACTGGGATTAAAGGCGTGCGCCACCACCGCCCGGCAAGTTAGTAAAATTTTAAACTTCATTCTAAAACAAACACTCTAGAAATTGTTGCTGTCATTGAGTTTGGCCTGCTAGGTAAAGTAGTCCTTGCCAGTTCAGTATTAGATTATGTCTTCAGCAGAGGAAAGATGGAGGCTAATGACTAATTTAGAAAAACTTATTAATGAAGAAAGTGAAATCTCAGAAAGTCAATAAAGAGACTTGAAACATTTTCTAAAAGTAAGGCTAGGATAATGAAGTCACATGCTGAGCTAGCTCCAGATAGTTCCTCTGAGTGACGGGAGTGCAGGTGTGCTTCATGTTGCTTAGCTCAGTCTAAAATCCTGAAGAAACGAATTTCCTAAGAAAGAGTGAATTTACCAAACTTTACTCGGGAAGACTGCGTAAACAATGAAATAGATTCAAACTGTCTAAGATTTTTTTCTCTCTGAAAAAACTGTGGAATCAAATGGCTTTTATTAGTAAGAAACGGCTAATTCAAATGCTGAGTGAGTCGTTCCAAGTGCGAAGCCACAGAGAGCTCTCTAGTAGGTGCTGTGAAGCTGCTGTCATCCTGATTAGCAACATGTAGCAAAGACGGCCCACACAAGAAGTCTGCAGGCTGGTGGATTCCCGCAGTGATCCTGCTTCCCAGAGGATCTGTGGCAATGTCTCCAGACATTCTTGTGAATGCTCTATTTCCTTTCCCTGTTTTCATTTTGTCGTGGGGATGGGAGTCATAGCCAAGAGCATGTTAGGTAAGTGCTCTACCGCTGAGTTACCTGCTAACCCTGCATGACATTCTTAGCCCTCCACCTGGGTAGGACAGGAGGCTTCTCTTGGGGAGAGGTCAGAGACGGTGTGAATGTTCTATCAGGCACAGGATAGCCACCCAAGCGGTCCACACAGGAGTTCCAGAAATAAAAAACACATACCACTAATCATGAACAAGAAAATACTAAGCAAAAAAAAACTAGTAAGAATAATCCATCAAGACCAAAGATAATCCCATTTTTCGGTACTAGATTTAAAATCTGTTCTTCATATCAAATAATAAAAACCATATAATCAACTCAGTAAATGCTAAAGAGGTATTAGAGAAGATTCTGTATTCTAAGTCTTTAAACCCAATCTAGAAGGAACCTTTTAGACAGTAAATATTTAAAACAAACAAACAAATGAACAGAAAAAAAAAACCTCTGGAAACCTAATAGTTAATATTTAGCTTCAGACTAGGGGTGGTCTCATTAAAATCAGAGCATGGTTACCATAGCAACATTGATAATCCACATTGTTTAGGAGGTTCAGCCATCAAAGTAATTATTTACGTAAAACAGAAAGAAGGGACACGGCTCTTAGAAAGGAGAAGACCTTTATTATTTGAAGACTGTATGCCTACTAGAAAATGGAGGTCATCCATTTTTTTTGTAATTTTTAATTAAAATGCACAGCAGAGTAGCTAAATCAAATGAAATTTCTTGGTGCCCATAATAACTAAGTATGAAATAATAGGAAAATTCCCTTTTTAAAATTTTAAAGCATATGTACACACGTGTGTGTGTGCAGCGTACATCTTTGGAGGAACTCTACTGAGAAGCCTGTGTAGCCCATCTGTATCATATAAACTACGGTGCACGCCTTAATCCCACCACTCAGAAGGCAGAGGCGGGTGGATGTTCGTGAGATCCAGCAGTTTACACTAGCGAGTTCAGAACAGCTATACGGTGAGACTCTGTCTCCACACACACACACACACACACACACACAATTGCAACCACACCAATCTAAAAGACACAAATAAATAGCAAATTTTGCCTTGTTTCCAAATGTAAAATGTAAATATTGCCTACATGTGGGTTACTGCCAAGGAATGGGTAGATCTCAGCCACTCTATGCTTCTGCCGGGCTAGGTACAGGTAGGGGAAATAGGGCATTTAGTGGTGGTTATTCTTAAACACACACATATGTACATAAGTTACTAAAAAGTTGAATTTTTTTTTTTTTTTTTTTTTTTTTTTTTTTGATTTTTCGAGACAAGGTTTCTATGTGGTTTTGGAGCCTGTCCTGGAACTAGCTCTTGTAGACCAGGCTGGTCTCGAACTCACAGAGATCCGCCTGCCTCTGCCTCCCGAGTGCTGGGATTAAAGGCGTGCGCCACCACCGCCCGGCAAAAGTTGAATTTTTAAAAAGCATATGTCTCTCAGATATAAAATAAATGTGCCAGGATTTTTTATTTAGCATTAATTAAGCGTCTGTCATCAGTTCAAAGGAGCTCCAGAGTGTCAAGCGTGCAGGCTCACTGAATGAGGAGGGAGCTTACGGCCTCCATGAGTGAGCAGCTGCATTCAGCCCAGTGTGGCGATTCCTGTTGCTTTAGACTAATCTAATTGGCACTGCTCTAGTTATGACCCTACAGTGTAGGAAATAACCCGGAAGCCGGACAGAGTGGACAGGTCACCTCTTCTCCTCCTCCTCTTCTTCCTCGTGTTTGCTTGTTTACTATTTCAAAAAAATCTTTCACCATTTTTGCAAATAAATGCAAAATAAAACAAAATCTTATTAGTTTGCAAAGAATTGTAAATTGTTGAGTCTTACACCTGGACTGTACATTAAAAAAACAATCGACCTAAAAGTTAAGTAGGCGGTTAGACAAATAGTGCATTCGTGTTCTGAAATGCCATGCAGCCCTTTCCTTTTCTCCACTTTTCTCTCTCTTTTTTTTTTTATTATGTTTTATTTTTTGGTTTTTCAAGACAGGGTTTCTCTGTGTAACAGTTCTGGCTGTCCTGGAACTTGCTTTATAGACCAGACTGGCCTCGAACTCACTAAGATCTGCCTGCCTCTGCCTCTCAAATGCTGGAATTAAAGGTGTGCGCCACTATTACCTGGCTATTTTTCACTTTTATAAACGTATTTTTGGTGAGATGTGTGTGTGTGTGTGTGTGTGTGTGTAGCTATCAGGTTGTGTGCATGTGTGGCTGTGTACTGTGTACATGTGTGTGTGGCTGTGAGGTATGTGTGTGTGTGTGTGTCTGTGGCATGTGTGCGCAAGCGGGCAGGTGATGCAGCGCTCCTATGGAAGTCAGAGAGGACAACTCTGTCGTCTCCTTCTGTCTTGGCATGGGTGGATCAAACTCAGGCCATTCTCTCCTTTCACCATGTGGGCCCCAAGGATTGAACTCAACCTGAAAGGCTTGGGTGCCATGTACCATTTCCCACAGAGCCATCTAACTGGCCCAGAGTTGATAATTTTTAAGAAAAACATAAAGATGAAAAAAATGCTGAGAAAAATACATGGCAATAATGGGCATTCCAAGGAAATACTAGCTATTTTGTGTTTTCTCTTTGTTCAGTTATTTCTCTTGTATTCTCCCATTTGACTTCTTATCACCTTATTGTTTCTGCTGTTTTGTTTTATATTCCTCTTTTGTTTATTTGTTTTAAGACAGTCTGTGTAGCCCAGGCTATCCTGGTCCTCACTATATAAACTTGTCTGGCCTAGAACTCAAGGTTCTCTTGCCTTGGCCTCCCAAGCACAAGCTTGCACAGTGAGTCACCACGTGCTTTCTTTTGTTTAGCTTCCCCTCCCTTTCCCTTAAGAGTCTCGCTGAAGATGATTTTACTTGCTCATTGTTAGGCTGTAAAGCAAATAGATACTAACTACTATGACAGCCAATCAAGTGAGGGGATGATGGAGACTCACCACCAGCTCTTACTGTTTCTTCTACCTCTGGACTCAAACCCCTTCTGTTCTGGGGGTAATGCCAACCCCTAAAGATCCCTTTACTGAGTGAAGAAGCCATCCTCGGGTGCCTAGCATCAGCCTGCTGCTTCATCGCTGTGTTATGGCTTTCCTGAAGCTAGGACTGCTAAATACCCCGTATTTTCTCATGTGTATTTTCTTCCTTCTACAGAACCAAAAGGAGGCGGTGCCAGCGGCGGTGGTGGCTATGGTGGAGGCGGTGGCGGTGGTGGTGGAGGAGGAGGCGGTGGTGGTGGCGGTGGAAATTTCGGAGGGGGTGGACCCCCCGGACTGGGAGGACTATTCCAGGCTGGAATGCCGAAGCTGAGGTCCACCGCCAACAGGGATCATGGTATCTAGGATTCTTTCTCTGATGCTCAGAACCAGGGGCGATATGGCAGTTAGGAGGCTTGGAAGACCTGCCTGAGGCTCTGCCCTTTAAAAACATTATATCGTTTAAGATGTCACCCTGTTTTATGAGGGACTCTGTCCCGGCTTCTCCCCTTCATCAGTCAGGACCAGGCAGTCCTGGAGAGTTATGAAATATATGGACAGTATCCTCAGGGTAGCCCATCCTCTGTGCTTTTCTAAAGGGTGAGCTGGAGCCAGGAGAATGGAGAAGGGAAGTGGGGGATGGGACCAGGAACCTGGGAGTGCAGCTTTCTCTATATAGCCTATCTGGCTGTCTGGAACAACAAACACCCTCTTCTGGCCTCCAAGGGCACTGTAAACGTGATAAAGCATACAGGGACTAGGTAAATCCTCAGAGAGACTTACTTAGGAGTAACTACATTCACTCACCTAAGATGGCTGACTGAGTTAATTTTCAAATCTAAGAAGTACAAGCACAGGACAATAAAGAAGGCAGTGGGGGCTATGACAACGATGAGCACAAATCTGTTATCCATGCCTTCTCATAGCGGATGCCTTAACGCATCCTTTAACGCATCCTTTGGTGAGGCCTGCTGTAAAACCTGTACTGGAAGATAAACAGAGCTGTATGTCTCTGCCTCCAGGAGACCCACACAAACATCAACTAGTTTAAGTTTCTAAAGCTGGTAGGTTATTGATCATCAGTAGCTCTGTGGGAAAGGGCCACACGCACCCTCGGCCTCCGGCTTATTTAGAGCTCCTCACTTTTCGACCTGGTGTCTGTTTTCTTGTCCTTTAGATTCTGGGGGAAGCCGACCACCAATTTTGCCACCAGGAGGAAGAGCCACATCTGCCAAGCCCTTTTCGCCCCCAGGCGGCCCGGGACGGTTCCCCACACCCTCACCAGGCCACAGGAGTGGTCCCCCAGAGCCGCCCAGGAACCGAATGCCTCCCCTGAGGCCTGACGTGGGCTCCAAACCCGATAGCCTTCCCCCTCCGGTACCAAATACGCCAAGACCCATTCAGTCAAATCTGCACAACCGGGGATCCCCGACAGGGCCGGGAGCCCCCAGGCCCCCCTTTCCCGGAAACCGAGGTGCTTTTGGAGCCGGCTCTGTACGCCAGAACCCCTCGAGCTCTTCCTCTCCGTTCTCCAGGCCCCCTTTGCCCCCCACCCCAGGCCGAGCCTTGGATGACAAGCCCCCTCCACCACCTCCTCCCGTGGGCAACAGGCCCTCCATCCACAGAGAAGCTGTCCCACCTCCTCCCTCACAGAACAGCAAACCTCCGGTGCCTTCCACCCCACGGCCTGTGTCCGGGTCACAGGCACCACCTCCTCCGCCACCGCCCAGCCGGCCCGGCCCTCCTCCCCTGCCTCCTTCTTCCAACGATGAGATCCCGAGGCTGCCACAGCGGAACCTGTCCCTTTCATCCTCTGCGCCTCCCTTGCCTTCACCTGGACGCTCTGGGCCTCTCCCTCCCCCTCCCAACGAGAGGCCCCCTCCTCCAGTGAGGGATCCACCAGGCAGATCAGGTATGGCAAGACTGGGGGCCTCATGTCCCAAACAACACTAAGTCAAAGACAAGCAAAGCTGTGGATGCCCTCTGATCTCCATAGGTGTGCCATGGCGCATACACACACACACACACACACACACACACACCCGCACGCACGAATAATTTTTATTTAAAAAACTTAGTTCTTCTAAAGACCTAAACTAATTTTATAACAATCCTACTCCTTTTTAAAAATTCTTTTTATGGTGTCACAAAGCTTAGTTCAAAGCCCCTTTAAAAGGATAAATGCTTTTTAAACGGCACAGTTATCGATATAAACATTATTACCTGTTTTCCGTCTCACCGGTTTTCTTCGGCCTCAGAGGTAGCTTGAAGCCGTACAATGTGGATAGAAGGCCGTGCATCAGTAAATGTCTCGTCTTCTGCTCCAGGCCCCCTCCCGCCGCCACCTCCAATAAGCAGAAACGGAAGTGCTCCTCGGGCCCTGCCTGCCACCCCTCAGTTGCCATCCAGGAGTGGAGTGGACAGTCCCAGAAGCGGGCCCAGGCCTCCTCTTCCTCCTGACAGGCCTGGTGCTGGGGCACCGCCCCCACCCCCACCAGCAACGTCAGTTCGGAATGGCTTCCAAGACTCATCTTGTGAAGGTGTGTGGTGTTTGCTTATTTGAAATGCTATTACTTGTTTTGACATTGGTATCCACACTGCACCCAGCTGATACCTGGTTCTCACTAGCTAGTATAGTGAGGCTCCCTATGACCTGTTCTACATAGCCTTTCTGTTTCACTTTCCAAAAAGACAGCTCTTTTTTTTTTCTAGTTTGTTCTTTGTGTGAGTTTCAGTGTTGACTCACTTATCAGAGATTCCAATGTAATTCACCAGAGATTTTGTTGTTTTTTTTAAATTTTATTTATTTATTTATTATGTTTACAATATTCTGTCTGTGTGTATGCCTTCAGGCCAGAAGAGGGCACCAGACCTCTTTACAGATGGTTGTGAGCAACCATGTAGTTGCTGGGAATTGAACTTAGGACCTTTGGAAGAGCAGGCAGTGCTCTTAACCACTGAGCCATCTCTCCAGCCCTCACCGGAGATTTTGTAATGTTTCTTTCCTGTTTGTAAATTACCATCTTATGCCCTACTTTTCTAAACAGTTGGCTGTGGGTAAGGAAGAGTGGCCCACGGTTATTAGGTTGCTTCCCTCTGCTGTGTTACCAGTTAGGCTCAGTTGTTCTTCCAGAGGACCTGTGTTTGATTTCCAGAACCCACAGGTGACTCACAACCATGTGAAACTCCAGTTCTAGGTGACCCAATGCCCTCTCGCCCTCCCAGGCACTAGGCATATACATGACGCACAGACATGCATGCAGCCAAAACACCCATACACATAAAATAAAAATAAGACAGGAAATTGTTTTTAAATGTACCAGTTATTTCTCGACCCAGTGGTGGGAAGAAAAATGCCGTGTCTTAGCCCCAGATCCTGAGAGAGACCTGCTGCATTCGCCATCTCTCCGGTTCAAGTCATTCTACCTTGCTTTGCCGGGCAGGATCAGCGAGGGAGCGGGGCACCCTGGTCACACTGTCCGCTTCTCTGTGCGGTCTAGCCGTGAAATGGGAGCTGGTTTCTGAGCAGGCTGTCTCCTTGTCTTTCTTCCCCGAGTCTCCCTAGCAGGTTTCTTACGCTGAGATTGTTTGTTTCTCCCCCAGATGAGTGGGAAAGCAGATTCTACTTCCATCCGATTTCTGATTTGCCACCTCCAGAGCCATATGTACCAACGACCAAGACGTACCCCAGCAAACTGGCCAGAAATGAAAGCCGGAGTAAGTGTCTCTGCTAGGGCCTTGTGCAGGCTCGTGCTGTGAGAGCCTGGCTTCTGCCTGAGTTGTGCGGGAGTGCTGGGCCCCATTTGGAGCTGTCTGCACTCTGGTAGCCTCTCAGATACACCCAGAATGAGAAGTGACTCTCTGAAGGTGACATTACCATGTCACAACACCTCTGCTGGATCAGTGTTAAGTTCTAGTCTTGTGCTTCTTTGGGTAATCGCCCCCATTTTGACCTCCTGAAGACAGCAAAGGGCAATCCATCTTCTATTTCTTCTAGAAATGAAATTAAAATACTGCCTTAATCTTTTAAATGTTTTGTGGGATAGCATATGAAGATGTTGACTCTATCTATAATCTCACAGAATAGATATTTTCTTTTTCCCAGATTCTCTTCCTGTTATCCATCTAATTCTGACCTTTTGCACAGTCGTAATGACTGTAGACCATTTTTGGTGATCGATTTTCACATAACACCGCTGAGTAAACACGCCCCTATGTTATCGCATGGATTTTATTCCACGGGAGTCCGTTAAGTCTGCATACAGGAATCTGCCAGGACTGCACATTTGGGTGGTTTCCCATGGCTCGCTCTGTCTGCACTGCCTGACATAATGCATCATCCTTTTTTTTTTTTTTTGAATGCAAAAAGGTGAAATAGACACATTGGAATTGCACAGCAGAACCTGCACAGGATGAAACAAAAATTAACATGAACTATGCAGAAGTAGCCCTGATGAGGTTGACGCTTACAGAGGCCTAAGTCAGTGGTAAACACCCCACCCCTAGGTACCCAGGGTCCCTCCTCAGCACACAGCTCTCCTGTATATGTTGGTCGGTGAGTTCCCAGCCTTTGAGCAGCTTAATATCAGCGGAGAGTAAGGCTGATTGGAAGTAGAGTCGCTGATTTCAGGAGGAACTTACTCAAATAATGGCACTGCCAGGTCAAAGGAGGAGCCAGAGCCACAGAATTGTGCCTTGGCTACAGTGCAGGGCCCTGCCAGCGGTTTTAGTGTGGATAAATGAAACAAATCGAACATTTGGTTTGTGCCTCAGACTTCAAAGAGTTAGGAAATATTGGGAATTTCCCAAGAACAAATGCCAGAAATAAAATATTGTTACTTGAAAAAAAAACCTCTAATCCTAGAAATTTCATTTAGTTGGAATACTGCATTTGTAGGCAGCGCATGCCCAGAGTTATAAGTATAAGGAAGCTATCGTGTTGGTGGTTGAAGCTTCAGATAAAAATACGCCTTCCTGTGGAACAGATGCCTTTGGCTATTTTGTGAAGAGTGTGTGTTAGTGTGGGTTTGTGTTTGCAATAGGGCATTGTTAAGGGAACTATAATGATTTCACTGAAGGAGTTGTTTGTTTAAATTCTGTATTTCCCCCATTTCTCTTAAGCATTCTTAGTAGAATTTAAATCAATAACAGAACCACCATCCCATGCCCTCTAGATTTCGGTGTTATAACTGAACATATCTCTTCCCCGTCCTCCTTTCTCTGTGACTCCAGTGTGTGATTTGAGCAGAACAATGGCCTGGGCCCCATTACGGATTTCTTGAGTGACACAGACCCTGAAAGACAGTAGGCATCTAAAATAGTTTTTAAATTGGTAATTTTTTTTACTGCCACCCCCAATTTTACAGATTTGCATTCAATATTAATAGAATGTACTTAAAACAAATCTTTTGTTTGTTTTTTGAGACAGGGTTTATCTATGTAACAGCCCCGGCTGTTCTGGAACTCACTCTGTAGACCAGGCTTGCTTCCAACTCACAGAGATCCGCCTGTCCCTGCCTCCCGAGTGCTGGGATTAAAGCCACCATGCCCGGCTCCATTTACAACAATTTTTAATAGCGAATTATCTAATGAAAAAATTCTAGCAGACAACACATTTTATTCTGCTCCTCTGGCTGCCTCAGCCTCTCAGACAAAGTCGGGGCACACTTTGAATGGTCCCTTGTTGCGGCATCGTGCAAGGCCACTTCTTATCTCACTGGCCACTTGTGGTGTATGATGTGACAGTCAGGTGGCATGACCGATGGCTGGCTGACTTACATCCAGATAAGTCTTTGTGCAGATGATTTCTCAAGAAAAGATTTAAGGGGCTGGCGAGATGGCTCAGAGGTTAAGAGCACTGACTGCTCTTACAGAGGTCCTGGGTTCGATTCCCAGCACCCAAATGGTGGCTCACAACTGTCCAAGATGAGATCTGGTGCCCTCTTCTGGTATGCAGGCATACGTGTGAGCAGAACACTGTATACATAATAAATAAATAAATCTAAAAAAAAATTTTATTTGGCCGGGCGGTGGTGGCGCACGCCTTTAATCCCAGCACTCGGGAGCCAGAGGCAGGCGGATCTCTGTGAGTTCGAGGCCAGCCTGGTCTACAAGAGCTAGTTCCAGGACAGGAACCAAAAGCTACGGAGAAACCCTGTCTCAAAAAATCAAAAAAAAATAAAAATAAATAAAAAAATTTTATTTGGAATAGCGAAAGGAAGAGGCAAGAATGGACTGCCGTGTTTTCCTTGCTCACGCTCTATCTTAAAGTCCCTGAGTACAGTGTCCAGGCAGACCTCTGATGGACCTGCCCAAAGCGCTGGAGCATCTAGCTCCGTGCACCATGCCTGATAGATCCTCCAAGAAGCATGGCAGGTGAATGAACATTTTTGCATGTGAGTGGATTTTAAACCTGGTCCCGGGCAATCATGACTCACAAGTGGGCTTTCATGGCTTTAAAACGGACACAGTTATCCAGTGAAAAGGGAAACACAGGAAATATTTGGTAATCATATCTCACGAGAGATTCATATGCAGAATGTATTAAGGAATCAAACCAAACTGGGCTGGCGAGACTGCTTACTGGGTAAAGGCCCTTGCTGCTGCAAGCCTTACCTCAATTCCTGGGACCCATGTGGAGGGAGGAGAGAACCCAACTCCCATAAGTTGTCCTCTGAACATGTTGTGGAACACTTGTACCCCCATATATACAATAAGTGTAAAATAGTCTTTAAAAGTTAAAAATAGATTGAACATATGAACACATAGAAGATATGTGTATGGCTGATAAGCAATATGAAAAATTGCTCAACACCACTGATCTTTATGGAAATGTAAGAGGCCACAGTGAGCTAAATCCTAAATCCATTAGCCTAACCCCCCCCCCCCAAGAGATTGACCTATAGGACAGTCTATACAATACAATTCAGTGTGCCAGCAATAATTATGTTTTTGTGAGTATTAGCTTTGGAAAACATTCTAGGATCCTAACTTAGGATCCTGTTTCTGAGAAAAAAAAAAAGAAAGGCAACTGTGTCTAAATGGAAAAAGACACATAATGTTGACCTGGGGAACAAGCAGGTGTGAACGTTTTGTTCATCTGTATTTTCTAAACCTTTAATCCATACACACTATATGATGAAAAGAAACACATTTATTTATTTATTTATTTATTTTTGGTTTTTTTGAGACAGGGTTTCTCTGTAGCTTTGGTGCCTGCCCCAGAACTAGCTCTTGTAGACCAGGCTGGCCTCGAACTCACAGAGATCCGCCTGTCTCTGCCTCCCGAGTGCTGGGACTAAAGGCGTGTGCCACCACCGCCCGACTAAGAAACACATTTATTTTTCACATCACTGTGAGGAGGTACTCCGTCGCCACACCCATTTGCAACCACCTCAGAGTCTCCAATGTAAACACAAGCTTCTAAACAAAATTATATTTCATCTGTTTTTGTTTTTTTTTTTTTCATCAAGGTGGATCCAACCGAAGAGAAAGGGGCGCCCCACCCCTTCCTCCCATCCCGAGGTGATCTCTGCCTGCTCTTCTCTACCCAAGCTCTGAAGCTGCTTGTGTTGTTGCTGTTTGAATGCACACCCCTCCCCTTCCTTTGTCCCTCTCAGAGATGGAAGGTGGGGAGAACAGAAGCTGAGGTGGGGTTCTGTGCGTTTGGTGGGGGAGGGAAGGGGACCAGGAAAGGTGCACCTAGCTGTTTGTCTTGTATATATTCTTGAGCTATTGCTTGCGTCAGCTGCATCCTGCCCGGGGCTGGCTGCTGGGATCGATAAGCTTTTGTTGCAAATAGGCAGAGATGAATTGTACCCTAGCCGTCAGCCCCACAGAGTCAGATGTTCACCGCTTGTTTGCTATGGGCTGTAGTTGTTAAATTCCCTGAGAGATGGTTTTGTCCATGCCTTTCTCGCTCACGCCGCCTTCAGTCTGTTTCTGTGAACCACAGACCGCCCGCCCTAGCAAGTTGCTGAGCAAGCCTCACGTAAATAAAGCCCTGTGGTTGGCAGTCTGAGATAGGCTCCAGGGCAGAGCTGTCCAACAGAAACATACTGTGAGCCCCATACCCAGTCTTAAAATGACCAGCAGCCATGTTTTATAAAGGTAAAAAGAAACAGGTGAAAAGAATTCCATTTTACTTAACTCTGTGCATCTGAAATATCACCTCAACCTGTAATCAGTATAGAAATTATTAATGAGATATTAACATTTTTGGTACTAAGCCTTGACACTCCAGTGATTGTTCTCTACTTAGGACAAACACATCACAGGTTTCGGGTGTCCAGCAGCCACATGTGCCTATACCCCACACTGTCAGACCGTCTGGATCTGGAAGAGAGGAGCGAGTACAGAACCCTCCTGTCTAAAAAGGCAGGGTGAGATTTAGCAGTTCAAGAGATGCCTCAAGACAGAGTCAGAACTCAGTACCATGTTTGGCACAGTTGAGACCTTGGATTTTGGTCCCTTATTTTGCCTTTTTCCTGAATATGTATGTACAGGTATTTCTTCAGAGTATCTCTGTCAGAAGTTGATCTAGTACAGTTTACAGTTGCATGGAATAAAGCAAAGAAACTCAAAGTTGGTGGGCGCTTCCCAGCTTAGGACCAGCCGGCTACTGCGCTCAGTTGGTCCGTTGTCTTGCAGATCTCCTTGTGGCCTTTAGTCCTCCACCTCAGAGCAAACTCCTTCCTCAGGGCCAAGCAGGAAAGGCCAGGAAGGCGGAGGAGGTTTAAAACCCGAATTGTGGGAGAAGGGGACAGATTTGAGATGATGGGCAAAGCGCTACAAAACCCACAAGGGTCAAGGGGATTAAGGACCTTACCAGTAGAAACTGGAAAGAACTGGTTTTGAGTGTCTTGGGAGCATCCTTGTTCTGGATCTATGCAATTAAGTCCCACTACAGGACCACAGGAAGGACCAGACTTGCCTTTTTTATGTATATATAATGTGTTTACAAGATTTTACTGGGACTTTTAAATCTAGCCATAGAGTTGGAAAAGATTTCCATTTTGATGTTTGATATAGTTATGTTTAATATTACCATTGTCTGTTAGAGCACACGCCACATGTGTGCATCTACCTGAACTTTGGATTTTGGGTCCAGTGTATTATTGTTCACATGTTGCTGGGAGATGCTAACAAAAAAAAAAAATCAATCCAAAGAAAAATGGAAAGACATTCTTATTTATAGAATAATTGTTTCATTTATGTGGAAGCAGAACTTAGAAGTTCTGATAGATGAAATATCTAATAATTATGAAGTGACTGGTTTGAATATATTGTATTTTTGTAACTTTCCTTCCAAAGCCCTGAACTTAGTTAGTACTTTAGAGAGTCAGTCTCCCCCCACCCCGCCATTTGTCTGTCTTCCATGAGAATGAAGAAATAACAAGCTTGACATTTTTTTTTATTTCTAACAGTTTTATAATGTATTTTAAATTCTTTGAGCTGATGTTCACTACACTAGACATCCTTTTGATAGACTCTGAGTGACCCACTCTGCTAAAAATAGAATGGCTCCTTCTTTGCGCTATGTTTGGCAGGAAAACATGGGTCTGAATTTTTTTAAGGGGTAGTGAAAATCGGGCAGGTCCTAATATGTCTCAATTTTTCGGGTACATTTCTAAATTAGAAGTAGGGTCACAGCTCAAAGTTGCCATTCACAATAAAGAAGTTTTAGAATGTATTTTTCAAAGACTGCTTCAGTAATACACCTCTATCCTTCTTTAGAACTCTGGAGATGTTCTGTGCTTAGCTTAACCTGTGGCAGATCATAAAGCATGACTATTTTCTTCCCTAAAATCAAAGCTTACGTGTATGTTTTTTCCATAATATTTCAAGTTATGTGTATTCAAGATGCGATCCAGTATTTTAACATTCGTAAATCATTTGAAATGGAAATATATTGCAGTATTAAAATTCAGTGTTTGGTGTGTCCTTCACTATGCATTTTATTTACTGAAAGCTGAGAAAATATTTAACCCAATGGTGCCTTACTCTGTGATCTGAAAGGAATCGACTTTTTATGTCTAAGTAGTGGGTTATTTGCATATTTGTAAAAACTATTAGGCCTTTATATTTTAACTTGTAATAGCAATTTTGTTGTTGTAATAGCAGAAACAGGGTGGTTATTAAAGTATTCTCAAATTTTGGGTATGAAATTAATTTTCCCTGTTTATGGGCAGGGGCTATAAAGGAATTTTTTCATACCAGCGCACTGTATAAACAGACACACTTAGGTCTCTGTGTCAGCAGGCTAGTTGAATGGTAGGGTAGACTCTACCCTAGACACCTACATCTTTGTAAGTTAGCCAGACAATAAATAAAACACAAAATGATACGGTGTCAATTTGTGGCTTTCTTCCCTGTGTAAATATAAACAAAAAGGTGAATGTCTGCCTCCTACTTTATACTGTGGTGGAGACAAACTCAAGAAAGATCCTCTTCAGTAAGTAAACACTCATTACTCACCACACCTCAAGATCCGGTCATGTTTGTTTTTCCCGAGACTGCATTGTCGTCAGCCTGTAACATGGGTACTGGAAGCCGTGGAAGAGGGAGACACTGACCAACATGGACACAAACAGATCTGGGAAAGCCATGGGAGCTTAGGAACCCGAGAGCTTCCTGAATCATCTGCCACGGACGTCACACGTGAGCCTTGCATGCAGGCTTCTCAGCCCAGCCCAGCAACTGAGCACATAGGAAGACCTGGCCTAATCTCTTTGTTTGAAGTCGTTGCTCTAACTCCGTGCTGTAGGTACAAAGTGAGGAACTGTCTATTAACACGTGTTAGACAAGGTGAAACACTCGGTGCAGATTTACCAGAGCAATGAGGTCTCCACCCTCCACCGGCAGTGCCGAGTAGGCAGCAAGCACTTCCGCGGCGATCCGAAATTACTGGAATGCCGTCAGCTAGAGGAGGATTTACTGCTGTGACTAAAGGAAACCAACACTAGCAGAGAAATAGCTCCCACCAGGAGCACACGCTCTGGACTCACAGTTTGAGTATATGGGTCATCATGTCAGGGAAAGCCTGACAGCAGGCTGGTCCCTGTGCCTCTGCAAGCCAGAAGGGGAGAGAATCAGTACTGGTTCCCAGCTGGCTCGCTCCTTCCTGTTCAGGCTGGGAACCCGAGACCATGGAATAACGCTGCCCACAGCTAGGGTGCAACACACACATACACACACACACACACACACACACACACACACCTTAATTAAAAGACTCTAGAAACTTGACAGTCATTCCCTGAGGCTTGTCTCCTAGGTGATCCGGGTTCTGCAGACAATATTAACCATCACTATCATGTTACCAGTCAGTTGGGTTCAATCTGAAGTCACAGAAAGTCAGAGCCAGAAAGAACCTTCTAGATTAGGGCAGCCACAGAACTCAGTGTCTTCTCCAGTGGGATACTTCTGAGTAGAAAGTGACGATAGGCTTCCATGGCACAGCAGGTAGCCACTGAGGCTGCCTCACAAACTGGGCCTTGTGGTGTTCCCTCTCTGAAGTCATTCGGTCACCTCTCAGATAGGCAATTTAATGTCCATCAGATGGCATGCTGCGGACACACAGACACACCGTGGGGTGATGAAAATCCTCCCTGCCCTTACACTGGTCCATAGTCTCACATTTGTTGCCAAGGAAAGCCGATGAAGAGGCCACAGCGTCAGCATGCTTACACGCACTTGCGCATGTGCACACACACATAAGCACACACCCGTGCACAGGGCACGCGCATGCGCGCAATTGGATCCTGACTTAACCATATGCCCTGTGAGCCCAAAGGTGGGTCATTTAAACCTGTGTTCCTCCACTGTACAATGCTGACAACAATGCAGACACAAACATCAGTCAAAACAGCAGGCACTTGTTGCGCAGTAACAGTCAATTCTAGATCATTTCTGGTCCTGCAGCAAACATCACCTATAGCAGGAAAAAATCTGCCACACCAAGAGGTCTGATGGAATTTAATTCCAGAAAGGTTAGAATTAAAAATTCATTTCAAAACTGGCCTCACTTGCTAAACTGAAGTTGCTTATCTGTTTATCTATTCAGTAAGACTTCAGTGAACACTTGGTGTGTGCTAGTTCAACAAGAGCGGCCCACCATGCCTATTGTCAGTGGCGTGACCTCAGAGTGCCAGGGAGGAGGCCACCATCGGTGTTGTGACTTCACCCAGCCAGCAGGGGGCTTTCTACAATAGTAAACACTTCAGTGCCCATCGACACGCCCCATTAAGTCATGTATTTGGTTCCTTTGTTCCTGTCATATCAATGGGTAAATTACATCAATTTTCTCTTTAATTTTTAACCTACGGGAAAACTGGGAGGAAAAAAGAAGGCATTTAGTAAGATTTTTGATGGCCAATTGGTGTGGGCAGGGGTTGTTTTGATTCATTTGAAAAGTAAATTCTGGCTTTCTGGATTTATAATGTCACCCGTTCACATACAGTAGCCCTTTCTTTCCCATCATCCTCACAGCCTTGCTCTGCCCCAGTTGGGACCTGTTGCTCCATGTCTAGCTAGGGACTTATATTTAACATATTGCTGTGATTCTTTTGCTGGTGAGTATTTAGAAATGCCCTACCCCTCAGCATCACAACACAGAGCCCTTTGTCTTAAAATACTGCTTCTGTTAGTACACAGGTGTGTTTTTTCTCACAGCTAACTAAACTCAAGCTTTGAGGACCCCACATACACACGTACGGCAAGAGGAGCCCACTACTTAAGGAGGTTTTTAATGTTTGGGTTCTTGTTGTTTGTTTTGAGAACCTCACTGTGTCCACCAGTCCCGCCTTATGCTCACAGAGATCCACCTGCTCCTGCCTCCTGAGTGCTGGGATTAAAGGCGTGCATCACCAAGCCTGGCCAGGACTTTGATATCTAAGTTTTAGAAGGTATTTTATGCTTTGTGCCTGATGAGACCCAGGTCAGTCACTGAGTTGTCATTCCCCTTAGCTTCTGGTGCAGAACTCAGCCAAAGAGAATGTCCTAATAACTTTCCTAAGTTACCAGTTTCCCAGAGTGATGAGGAGGCTGGCAGACGGGAGACAGCAGCGGTTTGTCCCCTCCATACCCCCGGAAACACAGGTAATTTGCTTTCTGAGCTGCCCACATCAATTTGGGATCAAAAGCCCCACAACGTGACTTCTTTAGGGAGATGCATTTGACCTGTGAGGTGCCTGGGAAAAAGCCTGGATATTCTCAGCTTAAAGCAATGGTTCTCAGCCTTCCTAATGCTGTGACCTTTCAATGCAGTTCCCAATGTGATGATTTCCCAACCATAGTTATTTTCACTGCTACTTCATGACTGTAATTTTGCTACTGTTATGAATCATACTGTAGAGAACTGATATGTAAGATATTTGACATGTGACCCCTGAGAAAGGGTCATTTGACTTCTAAAGGGGTCTTGACCCACAGGTTGAGAAACACTGGCCTAAATTTTGAGCCTTGAACCTACTGAACACCTGGAATACACATCATAGATGTCAGTGTGCTTCAGCCAGGAGCTCCTCCCCCACTTCCTGTTTACAGTCTTTCCTAAGAGAAGTCATGCATCAAGATGGTGTCAGCTTCCAACAGACCCAGAACCAAGCAGCAGCAGGCCATATGGGAAGACCCAAGAGCTTCAAGAAGCTTTTTTATGTGTCTCCTCGCTCATTCACATCCTCCCTCACTGGGGAAGAATGATTCCTAGACCTTGGGAGTAAGAAGGCGAGTATTCTACAGTCTCGTAAGTATCGGTCTTAATATCAAGTGAACAGCCAACAAAACTTCAGCCAGTAGGCACAACCCCACTCGACCACTGGTGTGGAACATTCTTCACCATCAACACAGGGCTGTTTGGTTGACTGTGTTCATGAAAGGGCTATTTTCTCTTATGCTTGTTCCTTAATGGTTTACTCTTGGAACAAAGGCCTGAGAAGTCTCCAAATGGGGCCAGGAAGCAGGGAACACTGGAGCCCTGTAGTAAAGGCAATGACATACCATCAAATTCTGCCTACTTTATTTACCTAATAAATACTTGCATGTTGTGCTAATTTTTCATGTAATCACACTACTTATCATCTACTATATACTGTAAGCTTGAACTAGGGTCTTTGCATATTGTTATTGCTATTCTTTGAATCTTTACACATAGAAAAATCCAGGCCAGGAGACACATCTCAGTGATTCAAAGCACTTGTTGTACGAGCATGAAGACCTGAGTTTTTTAATCCCCAGCATCCACATAAACAGCTGTGCATGCCTGTAACCCCAGAGACAGGTGAATTCTGAGAGCTTGCTGGTCTGCCAGTTAGCTGAAGTAGTGAGCTTCTGGTTCAAAAAGAGAACATGTCTCAAAGCTATAACATAGAGAGCGATAAAGGAAGACACCCAGCCTCCAACCCTGACCTTTAGAATGGCAACCATAGGCCCAACTGAACTCCCACTCCACCCACACCCATACACCCACCACACACAAACAGAATCAAAAATATTTTTTCTTTTTTTTTTTTTAAAGGAGAGCAAAATCATGGCCCAAATTTGCCTCAAGACAGTTGCTTCTTGTGGATGCAGGATTCAAATGCAAAAATACTGCTATTCCATAAAGATAGGAGGTGCAGGTGACCAGCACAGCTTAACAAGAAAAGCTTTATGCTGTTCTTATTTTACTCAGTGGACCATGGATGAACTGACTCTGTCCCTATGCCAATGTTGATCACCTGAGACACATTGCTACCTCCTCCACCCCCATCTCCTCCTCCTCCATCATCATCACCCTCCTCCCCATCCTCATCCTCTTTCTCCTCCTTCTTCCTCCTCTCCAGGTATTGATACATAGCCCAAACTGGCCTGGGTACTGGGAATGCAGGCAGGGCTAATGTGCTTGCCTGGTGGCTGTTCCTTGGATGTGATCTAACTTCCAGCCCCTCTTCCATTCTTAACTCTCACAAGTGGCTATAACGCGTGCCTTGAGGTTTTAAGAGGAACATGTACACCTGTGCCTTCAGCTTCCAGCTGGCAGAGACCCGTACCATTTCAAAGTGGCCTCAGAGACGCTGTTAAAATGTAGCTATTGTTTCATTCAGTGTTCTCAGATTTCTGGAACTCTCCATGGTGGAGTCAAAGTGTAATGTGAAGAGTTAACCTCTCTTCCTTTTGACTACCCAGTACTTGTGGGGCATGTTTGTGGGGTCGAATTTATCTTCTGTTCTCCTTGGAGTTGGAAAACGATGTGGCTCAGTCAAATACCAAGTAATAGGAATCACTTTCCATAAAAGTTTAGAACAGACTCTGCTTCAGTCATACAGCCCCACACATATTCAGAGGGAAAGTAAGGTTACAGCAGAACGACAGGCTTGTGTCTGACAAGATTGAGACGGTGCCATCGGTCTCAAAGGCTTTCCCCAGGCATTACCTCACTGAACCCAGGCAGGGGGAAGAAACTCGTCCCCATTTTGCACAGAGCTAGCAGCACTGGGAAGTGGCAAGTCAGTCAGCGTTTCCTGGAGTTCTGTAGGTTGGCTGGCATAGTTGAGACCAGGACTGGTTAGGTAGCCCACACAGACCTGGAACTCATGACCCTCCTCTCTTGTATTCTGGCAAATCTCACAGCACTTGTGCTGAGTAAAAGGGGGCCAGGCCAGGTGTTGCGCTGAGCCCTGCTGTGTGGGAGGCTTCGCAAGGCCTGCCTGGGTAACTTAGCAGCACCCTGTCTTAAACTTTTAAAAAAAATTCATAAAGGCCTGAGATGTGGAGGGCTTGCTTCGCTATATATACCAAACTCTTAAGTTCAGTCCACAATACTATAAGGGAGGAGGGGGGAGGGGGCATTGCACTGCTATGACCTTTTCAGTCATACTGTCTTCTGGCATTTTTATCATAATTGTCCTAACTTATTTGGCAAATATTACTGACTGAGCACTGTTTCAATAATCAGAATATTAAGGGTCAGAGCAGCTGAAGAAGTGAGGTCTGTATTACACATACCGATGCCTCAGGGAGTCTATGGAGCAAGCCTGTAACCCCAGAACTAGGCAGGGTCCGCCACTGCTCTGAGTCCTGTGAAGCTGGGTTGAGCCATGTTGGGTCACGCTCACGTGGTTGGCCTCACCGCCCTGGCCTAGCTGCAGCCCTCCCTGTCCCAGGAGCACTGAAGAGCTTGCCAAATGCATATGCCAGGAGTCACCTGGGACTCACCAAAACAAAAGTCCTCAGAACTTAAGGGGCAAGCTTCAAGGGCATCACACAGTCGGATTTCAGAGTCACTGTCCTTTGGATTTTGCCCTTGCCTTGCGTCTTTAAAACAACATTCCGGTCTAGAAGATATCTGAAATAACAAGAAACCAAACCACCATGATAGCCTCGCTCTTTATCATAGCCACTGCCCACGCTGCACGCAGCCCCCGTGTGCTGACTCATTGGGTGGGTGATATTGTCTCTAAAACAACCACCTTAAAAGTAATATTGGGGTGGTGAGATGGTTTAGAGGGTGTCTTGGTTCCTTTTCTATTGCTGTGAAGAGACACCATGACCAAGGCAACTTATAAAAGAGAGCATTTAATTGGAGGCTTGCTCACAGTTTCAGAGGGTGAGTTCATTGTAACAGGGAGCAGGCAGCAGTCAGGCAATGTGTTTTTGAAGCAGTAGCTGAGAACTTATATGTTAAAATTTTGTTGTTTTGTTTGTTTGGTTTCTTTGTGTAGCTTTGGAGCCTGTCCTGGAACTAGCTCTTGTAGACCAGGCTGGCCTTGAACTCAGAGCTTCACCTGCCTCTGCCTCTGTGCTGGGATTAAAGGCGTGCGCCACTACTGCCCAGGTTCAAAAGCTTATATGTTAAAACAACAACATGAGGCACAAAGAGAGCCTAACTGGGAATGGCATGGGCTTTTGAAACCTTGGCGCGTACCCCCCCCCCCCAACACACCTCCTCCGTCAAGGCCATGCCTCCCAGGCCTTCACCAACATCTAAACCAACTGGGGACTAAGTATTTAAATATACGAGCCTATGGGGACCAGTCTCATTCAAACAGAAGATAAAAGGAACTTACCTAGAGAGCCTGGCAACTAGGGGACACACCCAGAACGGTGTCCTGAAAGCCTGGCTTCTACACACACACATACATACATTGTGACATGTGCGGGCACACACCACATGCACTGTTTACATGCAAGAATGATCAAACTGTCTAATGGCAGACCTAGCATGATGGGCACCCTTGTAATTTTAGCCACTTAGGAGGTAGAGACAGGCGAATCAGGAGTGTGGGCTACAATAAGACCGTGTTTAAAACAAAAACAAGATGGCTACAAGGAAATGGTCCGGTACTGAAGGGCAATGATCACCAGGTTTGTGGTGGTGTAAGTTTTTTGACATGAAGGTTATCATGGCATAATCCCCACCCCCGCCACCAGCAATGATGGACTAGCCAGTGTGAAGCACCTTCAATGGTCCTGTCTAGTACCCTAAATGCTCACGAATGTAATAATTAAACGGCTTTATTCACATTTAACTACTGTTGTCCACAGTTTCCACCAGCTTAGCCGATTAAAGGAGAAAGCCAGCCGGTCTGGCGTTGCTGTGCTCAGAAGGTAATTACACCTCACAACCAGCCCATCCGCGCTCTCTCTGACCGTTAGTCTTATTTGCTCGTCTTTCTTTCTTGTTGTTTTCCCTTTGCCCGCGTATCATGGCGCTCCTAGTGGAATCCAAAAATGTTAATAGATGTTAATTATGGATTTTTAAAAATCAAATCAAAACAGCAAAAATCATGAGAAAAGCTGACAAGCCTCCACCCTTAATCATCTCGGGGTTAAATAATGATCAGGATTCTTTCCGTTAAAGCGGCTGTGCTGCATCTCGATGCTGACTGTCATAAATATAACTGAGCTATTAGGCTCTATTTTTCATTGCAGATGAAATTGCTGCATCTTTGTGTGGTGTAGCCTGACATGGTAAAATTGTTACTCTCTAGGTAGGATATTCATAAAAATGTAATTATCGTAATCAGAACAGTCTTTAGGCTCATGAGCAGGGACTGCCAGCTTCATGATTGGCAGTTTTCAATCACCTCCCGTAGAACAGAGAAACGTCTTAAAGCAGTCTTGGGATCATTAATGTTCCGTGGAGAGACGCTATTCCAACCAAATGACCAAGGGTACCAGGGATGCTGACAAGAGCTCCAGAAAGCCTCCTCTGCTAGCCTTGGCAGAGCTGGCTCAAGGTTTTTAATGCATTCCACTGTTTCTTTACCAACAGCAGTGCTACCTGCTGGGAGAGAAGGAAGAGCTCTTTGGTGTAACTCCGGAACCATCGCTAACTACGGATACTCTGCACTTAGCATTTGCCTCCTTGAGTTAACAACTAAACCAAAGACCAGCTCGGGCACTGCGAACACACTGTGCCAGCCGAGGAGAAGGTAGCAGGCCCTGGTCTGTCAGAATGTCAGCGTACTTGCCATCCCAAATGCTAGTTCAGGCATCACACTTCCTAGATTCAGAGCTTGGTTTTATTACTTAGAGACATAGAAGTCAACAAAGTGAAGTGAATTGGCCTTTCAGCTCACAGAGAAAGCCATCCTTTCAAACGGGGCCGCCACAGCGCCTCTTTTCACAGTGCTTAGCAGGGGAGCAGCGCCCCTCTGACTCCTGCAAGAACTCTTCCAACATCCTATGACTTAGCCATCTTAGTAAGAAAAAAAATCCTACAGCCACGTTCTGTCTCCATAGTTTCCATTGGAACCTCTCTGTGTGCTCAGATGAGGCCTTCTGCTGCCAGGAAGCCAGGGAATGGGACTTGCCTGCTCTTCTTTGCCTCCAGCTTTATGCCCCACTCCATGGATGATGGTCACCTAGGGGCGCAGGTAGGAGGATCTGAATTAACCAGCCATCTCATGCAGTGGCTTCTCTCTTTCCATGCGACACTATGACAATTAAAGTTGTCCCTTCCTTGACTGGGATGATCTCATGGGTTCTTCATAGACACTGCCACCCATCATCATGACTGTTTCTGGGGTCTTGTCACCTGACACACACACCCCCATCGCCTCCCATCATCCAAACTCCCTTAGCTCTGCAGAAAAACTCTAGCTTTCCCATGATGGAGCCTCACAACCCCTCTAGGTGGCCCTATTGGACAGCAGCTGAGCTTCTCCCGTGTCCATTCCACCCAACCTGGCTTTCTTTTGCTGTTACCTGAGTAAGAAGTGTCTTTGCAGGGAAACTTCCAGACAGAGAGCACACAGTAGCCTCCAGCATTGCCTAGTTGTCCCCTCCACACGGAGGCAGACTGGAGTGGCCCTGAGCTTTTAGCCTGTCTTTAGAGAAAGACCCCTCACGTGTCATCCCTCCAGATCTCTACTCAGCTGAGGTTTGGTTGTGGAAAGGGGGTATGAAGAATCCTGTCCACGAACTACCAAACACTTAACCGACGACATTCAGTAAACACCAATACCACTTACAGAAAACACGGCCCAGCCCTTTGCTTCCTCCTCCCGGCCTGTCTCGGTTACAACCTTAGCTGTGACGCTCCACTCTGCTAAGAAGCTGGCTAGCCTAAACCTAAAGCACAGCCAACACTCCTCTGGGTTGGCACACCAAGCCTGACCTTCACCTTGGTCTCACTCAGTAATAAAGATAATATTTATTTTGCCCTACCTGCTATCTTTCATTTCCTTTTCCAATTTGCTTCTTTTTATGATTATTTTATTTTTATTTTTATTTTTGTGTGCATCAGTGTTTTGCCTGTGTGTCTGTGTAAGGGTGTCAGGTCTCCTGGAACTGGAGTTACAGACAGTTGTGAGTGGCCATGTGGGTGCTGGGAATTGAACCCCAGATCCTGTGGAAGAGCAGTTCGTGCTCTTGACCACTGAGCCCCTCCTTTTTTGATCTGTTTAAAACCAGAAATGGGAAGAGACATCTCCTCAGAAGTCCAGCATCTTCTCACCTTGAAGAAGGCAGGGAAGCCAGGCATGGTGGGAGCACTGGGGGGTGGAGGAAGGAGGATCCTTGGCTACATAGCAAGGCCAGTCTGGGTAATAGGAGACCCTGTTGAGGAGGAGGAGGAAAGGGAGAAAGGGGAGGGGAGCAAAGAGGAGAGTAGGCAAGAAAGATTTGAGTCATGTTTTTTTTTTCATTCTTTTTATACCTTCTTTTTTAAAGTGTTCTTTTTCTGATCCTCTTTTTGGCTTGTCATGTATGTCCTACCTTGGTAACGCCATGAGAATGTCTTACTTAATATTCTGACATGTGTCATATGGAAAATAACTAGCTAAAAGCTTCTAGAGTTTTCTTGAGAAGGAACTGATTATGACAACTATCTGAGGACATATATAGCAATGAAATGAGGACATTTTAGATAAAATTTGAAAATATTTCAAAGAGAAAAAATTACTTTCAAAAAGATGCAATTTTTTTGTCTCGGCTTTGCCAGAGACTAGTAAACCCCTTCATTTGGTCAGACCCTCGTTTTGTCATTTATGATATAAAGGGTTTAGCCTAAATAATCCCTCAGGTCCCTTTCCATCCCTTTCATGACTGTGTAAGACCTGGAAAGGAAGCAGGAGTCTGTTTCCGTCCAAAACTGGACAAGGCTGCTGATACGGGCACCAAGACCAACACTACTTGACCCCGTTAACACGCAGGAACATGGGCCTTCCTCCGCACCAATGTTCAGCATCTCGGTTAAGGGTATGAATGTTTGCATAGTAAGAACACCTGAGGACACGAGAGGTAACACTTGGCCCAAGGAACTCGGAAACAGGAAGAAGGCAGACATCATAAATATTGCTATTGCTAACTAAGCAGGATGCTTTGTTTACCCAGCAAACATTTTGGAAGCTCTCCCATTCTGTGCACAAACCACTGTGGAAGGGCCACTGGAATTGGGCCTGGGGTGAGGTGGGTATAGCAGCTATGGGACAGTTCTAAACAGAACTCACCACTGGGAGGGTGGAAAGCACAGAGGATAGATACCGTGTGACAGTCAACGTACCAAAGAAGTTCCTGTATCCACGGCCCCGTGCATCTGAAAACAACAGGCATTTCTGTTGGAAAATGATGGTTCTATTTTTCTTCCACTTTCTGTCTATCTTTCCTTTTTTTTTAAGATGCTATTATCTATCAGGATTCCTTATTTATAGTTTGACTGCTTCATAGAAAACCATGTCTGTAACACACCTGGTAGCTGTAAAAAGGCTTGGGTAAGACCCAGAGAGCCAGATAAATATACAGTATTTATTCAGCTGGTCCAGGTCAAATTCCTTACACCTTACATTGTCAAATCTGCTCTCTCATCAATTTTGTACCTCACACCATTCCTACAAGGTTAGAAAAGAAAACACCCAGAAAAATCAAAGCCCTGTCCTCATGAAAATTATCCTCAAAGACAAACACTCTTCCTGGCATTGAAGACATGCCTTCCACTGGGCTAGAGACGGTGCAAACGCACTGATCACGTGCCATCTGCCAAAATGGGTCCACAAGGACCACCTGACTTCCATGGTGCCCGTGCATACCTACCTGCACTTAGCGGCATTAGAAAACACCGGTGATGCTGGCACATTGTCCACACTTGGCCTCGGAGCCACAGTAACAGTGAGCTTACCACCGGCAGAGAGCAAGCTGCCCCAGTGGGCTCCGAAGTTACTCTTTACATTTCTCTGTTCTCCCAGGCTGAACCTAACCTGCCACCTTCTTTTCAATGGCTTTCCCAAGACAAGCGTAATCCATCTGCGTGAGTACATCACTCTATGCATTTGTAAAGACTTTAAACTGCGTTATGACCACAGACATGTCTTTCATTCAGAACTCTGATCCGGTAGCTTTTCATAAGGAGTTTGACTCCTGGCTTACTTTGTCTAATTTTAATATCTAATATTGACTAAGTTGGAATCCCTTCTCGTCAGGATCCCTGAAGTGGAGGTCTTTCTACTAAAGACACAAAGGGAACTTTGCCTGTAGGACTCAGGAGACGGCTTCCTCCTGCAGAGATTTCCAAAGCCATGAGCATGTGGGGGACCCTACAAGGGAGTAGAGAAGCTGGGAGTCTCAGTACTATAGTCATGTGGGGAGACCCTCCAAGGGAGTAGAGAAGCTGGGAGTCTCAGACTTTCCGAATGAGACTCCAGGGCAGGTGGGTTGACCCACAGTTTGACAGTAGGGCAGATCGTTCGATATCTGGAGTTTCTGGTCACCTTCTTCACAGTGAATGAAGGCAGCAAGCGCCAGTAAGTGTTCAGAGTGAAAGTCACCAACAATGGGTCTTTGTGAAGGAGCAGAGGGGCGGGTGGGGGCCTCACTGATGTCATCCGTTTATGAGCCAGTGCTTCCTCGCCCCACACAAAGAGGGTTTGTTACCAAGGGTTTCCTGGAACCAGTGCTGTCATCGGCTTGCTATCTGCAGGGACAGAGGTGTAATCTACTGACCGCAGTACAATGAAGCTTTGCTTCCAGACAGCTCAGCTCAGGAAGGCAAAACTCAAGAAACCAGAGCAAGAATGGGCAGATAGATCATCAGCTGTGCTAGTCGTGTTTGACTCTAAGGCTGCTTTTAGAGTCCAAACCTCACACCACACACACACACACACACCATACACCATACACACACACACACACACCACACCACACCATACACACACACACACACACATCACACCATACACCACACACACACACACCACACCACACACACACACACCACACCACACACACACCACACCACACACACACCACACCATACACACACCACACCATACACACACACACACCACACCACACACACCACACCACACACACACCACACCACACACACACCACACCATACACACACCACACCATACACACACACACACCACACCACACCATACTCATACACACACACACCACACCATACACACACACACCACACCACACACACACACACACACCACACCATACTCACACACACACACCATACACCATACACAGTTACACACACAGAGAGATACACACACATACTCACACATACACACACACCACACCATACACCATACACAGTTACACACACAGAGAGATACACACACATACACACACAGATACATACACAGAGATGCACACACACACACACCACATACAACCACACATATACACCACACACATACACCACACACACACATACACACAGATACACACACCACACATATATACCACACACAGAGATACACACACACACCATACACCATACACAGTTACACACACACACACACCATACACAGTTACACACACACACACACACCACACCACACCATACTCATACACACACCATACACCATACACAGTTACACACACAGAGAGATACACACACATACTCACACAGATACATACACAGATACATACACAGAGATGCACACACACACACCACATACAACCACAAATATACACCACACACACACACAGAGATACACACACACACCAAATACACACCACACATATACACCACACACATACACCACACACACACATACACACAGATACCACACACACCATACACACACCACACCATACACACACACACACCACACCACACCATACTCATACACACACACACCACACCATACACACACACACCACACCACACACACACACACACACCACACCATACTCACACACACACACCATACACCATACACAGTTACCACACATATATACCACACACAGAGATACACACACACACCACCTACACACCACACATATACACCACACACATACACCACACACACACATACACACAGATACACACACCACACATATATACCACACACAGAGATACACACACACACCACCTACACACCACACATATACACCACACACATACACCACACACACACATACACACAGATACACACACCACACATATTATATACCACACACAGAGATACACACACACACCACCTACACACCACACATATACACCACACACACAGATACACACAGACACACATAGACACAGATACACACACACCATACACACACACAGAAACACATAGACACAGATACACACACATACTCATACATACACAGACACACATATGTGCATCCAAGGCTCCATCACTGAGTTGCATGCAAAGCCCACACCATGTACTTTCTAATTAAGTCTTCATCTCTCAGTGACTCTTGAGCATTTGGTTTAAAACTCAGGCTGCTTCATTACAAAGGAGATTCAGAAAGTCGCCTACTCAACGAGGACATTTGTCCAGCCGAATGCAACTGGACAGAGTTTTCCCATCCTCACCAACACTCAAATACAGCTCTGTGATGTACTTGGAGAAAAATCCTTGAAAATATTTTGATTCTAATATTTATTGCCTAACATAGAAAATGATGTTAAGCTGCCATCTTTACTTAAGTTCCTATGTATTTTGAAATCTGTATTTCACTCAAAGCTGATTTTATTAATATAAGTATCACAAGGTTAATTGTGATAATTCAATACTTGATTATAATAGGAAGCTTTCTTTTTTTCCCATGTGTAGGGGTATGCATCCATGTGGATACTCTGTGTATGTGTTCTTTCAATGTGCATGTGCAGTGTGCATGCAACAGTACATGCGCATCCATGTGGAGGCCCACAGTTGATATTAAGAATCTTTCTTGATTACTCTTCCATCTTATTCTTTGAGGAAGGGCCTCTCAGCCAAACCTAGAGCTCACCAGTATGGCCAGTCTCACTCGCCAGCTTGCTCTGGGGATATGGTCTCCACTTTCTAAGTCTGGGATTACTGGAGGGAGCATTTATGTGGCTTACACCCTCACAGCATTTATGTGGGTTCTAGACTACAGCCTTCTTGCTTGTGTAGAAAGCACTTTAACCACTGAACCATCTCCCCAGCCTGCTTGCTTCTTTTTGCAGAGCTGGTGACTGAACCCACGGCCTTGGGCAAGTTAGGCAAATACTCTCTCCATCAGTTACTTAGAAACTCCAAAGAAATATCCATGGACTTTCTCTTCAAGTGCTCAGGTTTCACTAAGGTTCAACACTAAAGAGATGTATTTGAGACAGGCAGTAGTGGCGCACACCTTTAATCCCTGCACTCCGTACGCAGAGACAGGCAGGTCTCTGAGTTCAAGGTCAGCCTGGTCTAGAGAGCTAGTTCCAGGACATTAGGGATACAAAGAGAAACTCTGTCTCGAAAATCGAAGAGAGAGAAATTTGGATATCCCTCCTCATGTGTTTGTTGGTTTGGTTGTGTCCATGGGTGATCACCTAAAATTGGATTAAACTCATAATATTCCTCAATACAAAGAGGTGTTTGCAGGCTGGTGCTGCCTGGTAATCTTGTAAAAGCAATTTGCAATCTGGAGACTATTTTTTCACAAAGGGGACTTGGGCCCAGAAGTCTGAACAATCTTAATTTGCAATTTTGTTTGTTTGTTGTTTGGGGGTTTTGTTTGTTTGAGACAGGGTTTCTCTGTGTACCCTTTATTGTCTCGGAACTTGCTCTGTAGACCAGGCTGATCTAGAATTCAGAGATCCACCGGCCCCTGCCCCTGTCTTTGTAGCTCTGGGGTTAAAGGTGTGTGCCATCTCCACCACCGAGTTTTAACAATCGTAGTTAATAATTCTATCTTTTCACGTCACCATCCTGACACATTGATTTCAATCCTCAAGTTTGCCCACTATGGTCAAGATGGCTGCTGCACCTCCAGATTTTCCCCACAGACCATCTACACTACATGGACAAGATTTGTATACTCCTGATAAGAACAGGGGAGGCTTTCTGGAAACCATCAGGGCTTCAAAGAGCGAGAACTGGGGGACCAGGCTGGGAAATGGGATTTTCCAGAAAAAAAAAAAATGTGTGGGGGAGAGCAGGGAGTAGTTAAATAAACACAACTAACAACATCTACCTGGAGTAGGAACTTAGACAAATTCTACTTAGATAAATGAAGGGTTAAAAAAGCCTTCTTACTGTTTTCCAATGAGATTATCTGGAAAACAAGCTTACTAACCCAGGAACCATTTTCTCCTGTTACAATACAAGAAGAAGGTGTGTGAGAAAAGGCGGACTGGGGAGGGGGCTGTGATTGATCAGACTGAAGGTGGGCAGCAGGAAAGGAAGAATATGTGATGCTAATTAGTTGTGGCAAACATCACACAAGACAAGTATGCAAATGCCATTTGCTGTTGTGTGAAAGCCCAACATGTCACCTGTGAAGGACTCTTGCCAAGCCCCACCCCATCCCCAATCAGATGAAACTTCTACATCTTTGCAAAGCCAGCCTAGAGGCAGCATAGGAAACAAGGGAACTCACTAAACAGCATCCCAGAGACAGTGAGCGAAGGTCAAACTCCACATGAGCCGCGCCTGACAGAGGCCATCACGCCTCTCTTCCCAGACCCTGTGCTGGTCAGGTGTTTGCTGGTCTACAGAAGCAGGGGAGGCCTCCAGTGCAGGAGAATGGAAAACGGGAAACACAGTTAGGATTCTAAGCGTGGCAAATAGCTAACTTTGTCTGCCATAAGGTTGGTAGCAAGTCTGGGCTGACTTGGCTAGAGAAACTAGTCTTTGATTCCTTGTGGTGATGTTAGAGGGTAGCAGTGGGCCCCAGTGTGTGGGACAGGGGCAGTAACCAGTGTCCCTGCTTTTATTCTATGGGACACTTATTGATAGAAGGGAAATGTGATTTCCTCTTCTTTTTCTTACTGGAAAGAAGCCTTAGCCCCATTCACATGCTTAGACAGAAGGATTTCAAGTGTGTCTATGCTCCAAGACCTATCTTGGAAAAGCCTGAACTAGGAACTGTGAAAGTTCTTGGATCTTCTTAAAAACAAACGAACAAAAAACAAAAAATCCTAAGAAGGAAGATACAGCAGTCAACTACAATGCTTCCATGGGGAGGGGGGGGCAAGAAACAGACACACCCCAGAAAAGGGATCCCTAAGTGTGCAGGGAGGCATAGACTTCCTGCACCCAGCATGTAAGGCAACCTAGGCGTGTTCCCTTCTCCACAGCTGCACAGGGCTGAGGAAAGAGCCACCCTTGCTCGGCTCCAGCCAGTGGTCATCCCAGCTTACAATCTGACTCATGGGAACCACAGCAAGACAAAGGGTGCACCCAATCCCCGCACACCTGTAATGTTCCACAGTACTGCTTTCCCCGGGGCCTGGGAGTCCCCAGAACTTCTGGGGGTGTCAAGCAGATGACAGCCCTGCCCAGTCTGGTTTTTCTCCCTGTCTCCATCTGTCACTGACGGCCAAGAGGCACTTGAATCCAGTGTCTTTGGGGTCAACACTAGCGGGTCTTAGCTCTTTATTCCAGGGTTTGGTCATCTGTTAACATATTGCTGGCCTGTTGAGCCTTGTAAATAAGAAAACAAAACATGCCAGGATGAGTGAAAGAAACCAAACAGGAAGCAGCATAAACTCTGTTCCACTTACATAAAGTCTGAAAACAAACTAAACCCAGGGCTGGAGGGTAGCTCAGCAATTGAGAGAACTTGCTCTTGCCGAGGACCTGGGTTGAATTCCCAGCACCCACATGATGGTTCACAGCCATCTGTAATGGCAATTCCAGGGGATTCAATGCCCTCTTCTGGCCTCTGAGGGCACCGAGCACGCAATAGTACACATATATACACACAGTCAAAATGCACATAAAATAAAATGAATATATCTTAAAAATAAAACAAACTAAATTCGTCTTTGCCTGAGTATTGAGTGAGAGCAGGCCCAAGGGAGCCTTGCGAGGAAGTTTTATCTCATGACTATGGATACCTCAGACCAGGTATCCTTAGGTTACTACCTGGGAACATCCCATCTTGGACTTGTCAGGAAAAAGAGGGACATTTTTAAATTTACGAGGCAGCCACGCTTGAGGAGATACATCCAAGACCTGAATCCCTTCTCCCCACAGTCTGGGGTTGTTTATGGGACGGAGTAAACACAGTGGTCAAGGTATGAGAAAAGGTTATTAGAGGTGAGGTGGTATAGCCGGTGGTCTGTCAGCGTAAACAATGTGGCTCTCCACTTCAGAAAACCGCAGCATTAACGTGATTGACCAGCGTATTCTTGCCCCTCTGACATCAGAGTGTTACCCACAGAACACGCTCTGCTCTGTGGTTTCAACCGGTTTGAACCATCCAAGGCCTGTTCCCTGAGTTGCTTTCAAAAGGCCTAAGACAAGTCTCACACTACAGGCCTGGAGTTACAGCTGAGGCAGGAGGATGACTTGGGCTCAAGAGTGCGCAGCCCACCTGGGGAGCATGTTCGGACTGCACCTGAGAAAGCAGGCAGTTGCTACCCAGGTGAGCACCCCTCTGAGCTGGCAGGGTCCACTCTGGTGCTTCCTGGGTTGGTGTTTGCTTTGGCTTTGTTGAGTCGAGAGTCTTGGCCTTGAGCTTCGGTCCTTCTGCCATGGCCTCCCAATGCTGGGGTTGCAGGCACGGCCACCGTGGCAACTCCCTGACTTAATTTTAAAAGCAAGGATACAATGAAAAAGAAATTTTTTTAACTGGGAAGGGAGAATGACTGGAGCCTCTTGAAATAGGAAAAAGCAGGGCTGGAGAGATGGCTCAGCTGTTAAGAGCACTGCCTTGTCTGCTCTTCCAGAGGATCTGGGTTCAATTCTCAGCACGCACAAGACAGCTCACAAAGGAGGATCTGACACCCTCACACAGATATACAGGAAGGCAAAATGCAAATGCACATAAAATATAAATAAATCATAAAAAAGAAAAATGTAAACTTCATTATAGGAACAGTCGCACAGGTGCACGCATGTGTGAGAATCCATTGAGCTCACCCACACTTAAGATCTGTTCTCCTTGGTGTTATGGAAATGTTACCTTCGCTAAAGCAAACATATCGTAAAAGAAAGCAAAACAATGACCAAACACAGACTCTAACTAGCAACAGACCTGCTGGCTCCAGCTTGCCCACTCGTGGGGCCACTTATCCCCCTCTGCTGATTCGATTTCATTTCAACTCTGGAGATGAATCTGGCAATGCCCTGCAAAAACTGCATGGGAAAATGGCTGGAGGAGCACACTTAGCAGGAGAGGGCTCCTGCACAGGGAGAGGAGCAGGCCGCATGGTGATAGTGTGCAGAAACGACAGCCAGGCTCCTGGGGTCCAAGTTCCTGCCACTAACAGCCCTAATGCTAAGCAGCTTACTTCACTCTCCCCTCTTCAATGTCCTGAGCTATGTAATAGGATTAATGATGAGGATTAAACAAAATGAATCCATGTAAGTGCTCTCGGGAAACATCCAAGAACAATATATGTCAAGCTGGTGTGGCACTTGCTGGTATCGACTCTGTCATCCTTGCAGGTGACCTGATAGATGCCGTCACCGCCACCCCCCCCCCAATCCCACAGTTGGAGAAACTGAAGCTCAGAGCCCAAGCATACATAGTTGACAATGGGCAAAAATCAAGATTTGAACTCAAATCCATCTTGTCTTTTCCTCTTGAAAGGCTTCGCTGGTACTAGAGAGGTGGCTCAGTTGCCAAAATGCTTGTCACAAAAGCACGTGGACCTGAGTTCAGAGGCCTCAAATCCATGTAAGAGCCAAGTATGGTGGTTTGTACCTATAATCCCAGCACTGGAGATGTAAAGACAGGAGAATCCCTGGGGTTTGCTCGGCACCAGTCTGGCTGAGTCAATGAGCTCCCGGGTCAAAAACTGAAGTGGAGAACGTATTGTATATCAACCCCTGGCCTCCATACACACATGCACATGAACACAGCACACAACCCTCACATAAACACACAAAGGCTTCCCGAAGGAGAACTCAGATCCTCCCAAACCTCTGCTTCCTTTGGTTGCCCCAGTGCTAGCTGGTTGACTGAGACCAGCTCACAAGATCCACTCTGGTGGCAATGGTCTATTCCTTCACATCTGTATGAGAACAAGCAGTTTGAATAACAAACAGTTGCCTCAAGATAGTGAACCAAGATTGTGTCCCCTTCCATCCTCAGGTTTTTTTTTTTTTTGTTGTTTTGTTTTGTTTTAAAGTGATATGGGGGAAAGAGTTGGTTTTAAATCCCAGCACTGGGGAACAGGAATGAGTGTCGCTACCAGGAAAATTTGAAGTATCTGGTAGATAAAAGTTAAATGCAGCCAACATCAGCAACAGTGGAGGGAAAGAAACCTACATCCGAGGCTCAACAGACGAAAATGGGTCTAATGAATGATTACCCTAACCCCAGCACTCAGGAGGCGGAGGCAGGAGGATTATGAGTTTGAAGCCACCTTACACAATGAGACTCTGTCTTTAAAAGGAAAATAAAAGGGAAAAAAGATTAAGCTAATGGGAAGTAAAAACAGATCCAGAGTGGATCCAAACTCAGAAAGGTCCTTCTAGGGACCCGAAGAAGGGTCTGGCTCAGCCAGGGGAGCATTAGTATGAGGAGTTTGTGTCCATGATCTCCTAAACCAGGTAGATGACGTCTGAGCAGGGAAAGAGGCCTTGGGAGGCAAAACACAAGAAGGAATATTTGGAGAAGCCAAGGGTAGTTCGCAAGTAAGGGCATGCGCGGTGGGCTCTTCAGCATCCCGGCCAGGGAAGCCCACAGATGCGCCAACGTTCACTATCTGTCACTGCAGGGACGAGTGTAGGGGCTTTCAACAACACAATTTGTTTTCTTTTTTTTTTTCTTTTTGGTTTTTCAAGACAGGGTTTCTCTGTGGCTTTGGAGCCTGTCCTGGAACTAGCTCTTGTAGACCAGGCTGGTCTCGAACTCACAGAGATCCGCCCGCCTCTGCCTCCCGAGTGCTGGGATTAAAGGCGTGCGCCACCACCACCCAGCTCACAATTTGTTTTCTTATAGCCCGGGAGGCTAGAATCGGCATCAGAAAGAGCATTCTTCCCTGAAGTTTCCAAGAGACTTTTCCATGCGCCACTTCTCTTCTTGCCCCAAACCCAGCAGCCCTGTGGTTCTCTGATGCTCTCCCTGGTCAGCTGGGGAAGTCCTCTGTACTTGTATAACCACGGATATTCTCTTCGTCTCAAATTCTTCAACAGTCACATCTTCAAAATCCCTTTACCAAGCATAGGAATGTCTTTACAGGCTTATGGGCTTAGGGCCATTACCTCGCCCAGCTTCTGTGGTGGCGGGTGTCGTACCGAGGACCCCACATCGCGGCTCGGAGGCTGTTTCTGTACAGCAGCCTGACTGGTTTCTTTGGCTCTTGCTCAGTGGTTCTCTTCGACCTCTTTGGGGTTCACATGTCAGATATTGACATTCTGGGTCATAACAGTAGCAAAATTAGAGTTACAAAGTAGCAATGAAATCATTTTATGACTGGGAGTCACCACAACATGAAGAACTGGATTAAAGGGCTTCAGCATTAGGAAGGCTGGGAACCACTCTTCTTAACGGTTTTCTAAGCCTGATTCTCCACCTTCCGGTCAAGTTGGTGACCAACCCAAAACCTGCCAACAAATTGTCTGCATAAACTAACAGGAATCAGTTTCTGTTGCTTATTACCGAGAATTCTGACTAATCTTCTGTTTGTTCCACACCTATTTATCTGTACATGAATCCTTCCTATGGGCATCCCCATACACCCTCTGCTGGAAACCTGCTTACAGACAGAAGGTTACACACCCACAGGATATAAAAAGTCTCTGACACTGATCTCCAATCTTCAGCCTGTCTTTATTTGCAAATCTAGCTCTTCATTTGTAGTCAGGATTACCAGATACTCTGTGTGTGTGTGTGTGTGTGTGTGTGTGTGTGTGTGTGTGTGTGTGTGTAGGGGACCAAAACCCAAAAGCAGCTCCATGAGCATCGTGGAACAGACAACCTGACTTGGTAGGAAAAAAAAAGAATCAAAACAAAAACCTTATCTTAACAATAACAAAAAACCCAGGTGCACCAAGCAGATTTTGTCCACATTCAAAAATACATAGGTCATAAGAAAGTTCTGTAGCTCAGTGAGAGAGCAATTGCATAGCAAATGAGGCCCTGGGGAGGAAGGAGGGAAGAGGTGGCAAGGGAATTTTTTTTAGAAAATAAAAACCCAATAAGAAAACCTTGTTCACCACCAAATATCCACTGTAATGGTAAAAATAAAATGGCGCCGTTCCCCGAGGGGCAGCAGGCAGCAGGCCACGAGAGGCAGGTGGTGGCACCAGGCAGTGAGCCACACAGTTGGAGAGAGACCTTGGTGGGTAAGAGACAGAGACAGATAGGCATGCCATGCCGAGTGGGCGGGGCTTGTCTGTTAAAGGGACAGGACGGACCATTACAGCCATACTTGAAATTATATTTGGCCTGTCACTTATCAGAAGCTCACTAGGTATTTGTTGAATGAATGAATGAAGAATAGATCTTATACAACTGAAAGCTCAATTGGTGATCTGAAAAAATAAAGACAAGAAACTCACAAAACTTAAAAGAAGGGAAAAGCAAATGGGAAATGTAAGAAAACCCTTAAGTGAAATGGAGAATTAACCCAGATAAACATGTATCTCCTAGCAGCTCAAGAAAGAACACACAGAACGTTAAACGCTTTAGATAAAACATCCTGGAGTCGAAGAAATAATGCATTTCATCTTATTTTATTGACTCTTATTTCTTTGAGACAGGGTTTTAAGTAGTCCAGACTGACCTCAAAGTCACTACATAGCTAAAGATGACCTTGAACTTCTGAGTCACCTGTCCGGACCCCTGTCGTCCCCACCTCCCCCTCCCCCCCTCCCCCCGCCCCTTCCTAGTGCTAGATTACAGGTGAGAGTCACCACAGCTGGTTTACACGGTGCTGGAGATCCAGTCCAGGGCTTTGTGTATACTAGCAAGCACTCTACAAGGCAAATACATCTCCCTGAAAGGAAAAAATGGATTGAAAGGGTCCTTTGACATATCCTACTGAAATTTAAAAATCTAACCCCCATAAATAAATAAATGAACTCTAACCCCTGATGGGAAACAAAGGGAACAAACCCAAACTTATCAATTTTTTAAAAAAGGAAAAATGAAAAAGAAACAAAAGAAAATTGAATGGAAAATATGTATCAACAGAAATATATTTAAACATACTCAGTAAAAAAAAAAAAAGGTGCAATGAATTAAGTTCCCTAGTTTGAGTTTAAAAGGGCCTAGCTATATGCTGCTAATTAAATAGGCACCTAAAATGTCCAAAGGAAAGCTGGCTATTTCCAAATGATAAAGCCAGCCACAAGTCACCAAGATATGAAAATCAAGAGCGTATACTGAATGCAATGGTACATATCTACACATACCTACACATAGTGGCACATGTAATTCTAGCAGTCAAGGGGAAAATGTAGTCAATTTTTTCTTTGGGCCAGGGAAAGCTTGTCACACAAAGAGGCTGTTACCGTGGTCCATGGTGATGAGGCAACCATGTACCTGTGTGGAAACACAAATAGCACAGGGTTCTGAAGGGCTTTGTTATGCCAAGGACTCTTCGACCTTTGTTCATTATGTAAATGAAAGGAGAGAGAACCAAGATCCTGTTCTGCTGTGACTGCTCAATACCGCCCTGTTGATGTCTCTTGGCAACTTAAGAGGTAGCTCCAACGTCACTGCCAGGCAACAAGTCAGCAACCTTGCATCAGAATGGCAGGAGTCACTAAGGGTTGCGCTCGCACGCCACCACAGCCGTTTCTAAAACTGCCATAGTCCAAGAGCCTCAACTGTACCCGGCTTTTTCTTTTGGGTTACCAACCGGCTCCCAAATCATGACTCAGAGACTTATTATTAATTATGAATACTCAGCCTTAGCTTAGGCTTGGTTCTTGCTTGCTCTTATAACCTATTTCTCTTCATCTCTGTTTTGCCTTGGGGCTTTTATACCTTTCTTTCCTTCTGTATTTTCACTGATCCTTGTGTATGGCTGGCAGGTGGCTTCTGGCCCCAGGCATGTCCCTCTCTTTCTCCCTCATTCTCTCCTCCTTCTCTCTCATTCTCTTTTTTTTCTCCTACTTATTCTCTCTGCCTGCCAACCCTGCCTATCCCTTTGCCATTCAGCTTTTTATTAGTCCAATCAGGTGCCTTAGGCAGGCAAGGCGAAACAGACGCAACACATAGTTACATAAGTAAATGCACATCCTTATGTGGTTAAACAAATTCAGCATAAATAAATAAATGTAACACATCTTTACATAGTTAAAGTAATTTCCACAACACTCACATGTTCATCTCAGTGGTGGACACCCAGACTAGAAGGAGCTGGTATCAGCTGTGAATAGTTGCACAAGACTCCCTAACACGGGGGAAATAAGGCCAGTGTGTGTGTGGGGGGGGGAGGTGAGCCTTCACGCCTATCTCACTGGGCGCTTCTCTAAGCCTGAAGATGCAGAAGGAGCTCTCTCCGCACATTCTGTGGAGAGGGAACTCCACCTCCTCCGCCTCTCTATTAAACTTGAATAAAATAGTGAAGTTCTGTATTTTCAGAGCCAGGTTCTGAAATGTCATTCATTAACATTAAAAATAGAATGTTGGGGGTGGGGCTTAATTTTAGAAACAGAAAATGGAGTGTTTGGCTTTGACTTGGTAAAATAGAAATCGTCTCCTGGCTTCTGAAAAGGCAGTCTGATGGCCTCCAGGAGTGGACCAGAGCCGAGGGTTGAAGCCCTCCACTGTTGAACAGCCTGCTGGTAACCAGAACAGTCGGTGGATAAAGGGCTTCAGACGCATGCCCATTTGAGGAAGTTGCTTGAAAGGATTGTGCAGCAAAACACAAGAAACCTCAGAAGGGGGAAGAGAAGTGGGCCAGGAAACAGCTAAGCAAACCACAAAGCAAGAAGTTCTGGCCTGATTTAATGTGTGGAGAGAGGAAACAGTCCCCAGTGGAGCTTGGTGGCAACTGGGATACCTCTAGGTAAGAAAGGGAGCCCGGAGAAGAACGGTAGGGACAGGATGACGAGGTGCAAAGAAACGCCTGGAAAATGGTAGAGGTGTTATCAAAGAAAATGGCCCAAAGATACAGGAAAACAAAAAAAACCAAACAACCAACCAAACAAACAAACAAAAAACACTACCCAAAACAAAATGTAAAAAACACCAGAAGGAGCAGGGCGGTGGTGGCACATGTCTTTAATTCTAGAAGTCGGAGGTAGAGGCAGGTGGGTCTCTATGAGTTTGAGACCATCCTCTACGGGACAGCCGGGTGTGTTACATAGAGAAACATGTCTCAACACACCAAAACCAAACAACAAAACAACAAGAAGGAAATCCCCCCAATTTAAAACAGAAATGAAAGCTTGTCTCTAGTGTCTCTAAGTGTAAGGCTTAGTCTTGGAAGGGGGTGGGTGTGGTGAGAGACCTGGCCGAGACCAGCGGGGATGAACAGTTTGAGTGGTGGTGGGAGGTCCCGAGAGTCAGATTCCAACCCCTAGACACCGTCTGATGAGCCCTGAGAGCTCACAAGTTCTTCAGGAAAAGGAAAAAAAACTGAAGGCAGCTTTAGAGTCAGCCTGTGGTGGGAGAGGGCCAGGGAACCGACAACAGTCCCGGAGGCGTCTGCGGAAGGGTGGGGATGTGCCCAAAGATGGGGCGAAGATTTATCTGGTCCCGTCATACATAGCAGAGAGACTAAAGCTCGTGCGCCTTTTTTCACCGCCGTACCCGTCCTGCAGCAGGCACCGCCTAGTGCTGCTGAGTTGTTTCTGTGCGGTAACCAGGCGGAGCTCCACGCAAAACAGTGATGGAGCTCGCTGGCTGGAAGAAATTCTGAAAGGGCTACCGACATCTTCCTCCACCCACCAAACACCCTGCAGGCTTCTTCCTTCAACATCCTCTATGTAGCGCAGACCCCAGCAGAACTGGGAGGGCTGAGTGGACTCAAGTTAGATCACGTGTACGTTCTGGTCCGAAGCTTCTTTGACGGGAAACAAACATCCGCTTTTAGAAAATGACTGCTCAACCCCTCTCTGGTCTGGGAGTCTTCAACTTTCCGAAGGGGGAAAATGTCATTTTCAAAGAAAGCACTAGATGGCAGTTGTGATGTGTTCAATAGTTGCCTCTGCTCCCTTTTGGAAAAGGCTTGATGGGGGGGGGGGGGGGGGATGCAATAAATATTAAAATGGGAAAATCATCATTACAATAATGAAGATCAGTATCTTATGATTGTGTTTACCATGTTACTATGTATGAGCGGTATCTTTATGCAGTGTTTGCATTTAAAATCTGGGCTCCACTTTATGAGACCTTCAAGAGGAAACTAACATCTCTATAATATATGGAAGCCCTTCATCACTAAAATAATAAAGTGAAAATAATGTTTGATTTATAAGGAGATTCACTACTGGGTGGTTGTGTTTTTAGTGGCTGCCCCCCTCCACTTGTAATATTTCAATTTGTAAAAATGAGTTACAAAATGTGTTTCCCATGTCCATCTACCGTGGAAAGCAAAATAAGTTATCGTTACCATTAATTTAAAATAAGGCATTGCAGTTGAAAGGATCTCTGGGTACTATTAACAAAAAGAAAAGAAGGGGGAAGAGAGGGGAAGGGAAGGGAAACAGCAGATGCCTCCCAAGCTTCCCCATCCTTTCGGCACTAACAAAGGCTCGAGGCAGATCATTCTTTTGTGTAGTTCTTACTCAGTTCACTAGGCCGGTTACTTAATGATCTCATGGTCCCACTTTAATGTAGCGATCGTAAGCTTTTAACACAAATGCAGGTGGAAATGGTTCCTATTTAAAGTACAAAATGTTGCCAGATACCATGGCAACAAGTGTAGCCTGCAGCCCCCATTGTGGCATCTTGCCTCTACCTGTTGTGGAGCCTTTGCAGACTCTGGTGGCTCTTTCTTGCTTTTCTAGCCTTATTTTCCCTGTGTCTTCATTTTGTGGTGGTTGTTTCTTATTTTAAATGTCCTTTATCTTGCTATAGCATTGGAGGATGATTCGATACAATGAAATTCTTTGGAAGCAAGATGGGTCCTAAATGAATTAATAATTGTGATGATGTGGTTTGTAATTGCATTAATTTGTAGGTCCGGGAAGACACTGACATCCTGAAAGTGGTATCTCATGTCATAGTAAACTCAAGGTGTCAGAACTCAGAGCTAAATATGCAAAGCGGTGACAAGGCTGAAAAACACTTTAGGTTTGAGAAAATCAATTTCTTTGGATACAGGTGACAGAAATGGGTTCTGGATAACTTAGGCACAAAGGGACTTCACTTGTGTGCTAGCAAGAAAGGCATGGGAGAGATGGGATCCTGGGTCCAAGGTTAGACCCGCCTGAATTCCAGGCAGCAAGAGCAACTCCAGGATCCTGTCTGGACACTGTTGCCCCAGGTCCCCAACCTTGTGTGCCTCTCTTCAAGATGAAGAGTGTGGCCACAGAGATGCTTCTGAAATGGCTTAAGAAAGATCAATCTGCCCTGACCCCACACTGCCTCGCCTGGCCTTTCTTATGCTAGTTAAGCCACTTCAGTGAATTCTGTTTATTCACAGGTTTACAGTCCCCTCCCCCAAATATAGGGGATTTGTTACCAAATAAGAGGCATCTCTTGAAAGGTTGCCAAGCTTAAAGTAATACAAATCTATAAAAAGAAACAACCCCAAAGGTCCATTGTCTTAAGTTGTGAGATGCAACTCTTTAACCGTACAATGAGAAATACCAACTTTCACACACATCAAGTCTACCTGTAAAAGGGAAAGGGAATTGAAAGCCACTGAAAAAGGTTTGGGGAGTTCTGTTACCCTAAAAACAGCTATGGGCACAGGCGCACCAGGGTAGGTTGCATGCTTCTGTGCTGAGCTGCAGAGCTAGAGTGATCGCACACACACCCTGAAGACTTGGCACTGCGGTGTGGTTTCGTTTGGAAAGAGCTCCC
Organism: Microtus oregoni; assembly: GCF_018167655.1. Lineage (NCBI taxonomy): Eukaryota > Metazoa > Chordata > Mammalia > Rodentia > Cricetidae > Microtus > Microtus oregoni. The sequence goes on along the minus strand of NW_024543096.1, from coordinate 26,095,828 downwards.
GCAGATGTAATCAGTCCAGGTTCAAAATGAGCTCTTACCGTATCAAGCAAGGGGAACAGCAGATCCTGTGCACATCCAGGAAGAGACAAGAGCACACACATAGACACCTGGAGGAACGAGCTACTGAAGCTGAGTGGAGACTGGAGCAAGTTATCTTAAGCTAAGGAGTACCAAGGATGGCTGGCAGCCACTAGAAGCTAAGAGGAAGGTGAGTCACTGTTTCCCTGAGAGTCTACAAAGTAACTAACTCCCCCGCTCACTCTTTGGTTTTAGACTTCCCGTCTCTTGAGTGGTAAGAGAATATTTATCATTTAACCTACCCAGTCTATGGGTTTTCATTGTTGTCATCCTGGATAACTAATACAACTGTTAAGAGGTTTCTTTGTGTAAAGCCCTAACTGATAAATCCATGGAAATAGGCACTTGAATCTTAGTACATTTTAGGTGCTGTAACCAAATGAATCTTGGAAGTTTAATATTTAGAGACTCCCTATTCTCACGGCTGAGGGTCTGGTAAGGACAGTTCCATCCCATCCCATCCCCTAGACTACATCACATCATGAGATAGAAATAAAAAAGGAAATGGCCACATATGGAAGAGCCGAGCTTGTTGAGTGGCCTCACTTTGTAACATCATGTTTTGCAAAGAGCTACCAGTTACATAGTCCCTGTCCCACTCCTGCAAGATGGCATCGATCCATTCCCGAGGATGGCCCTCGTGATTTGGCCCCGTGTTTGCAAGATTCCTTCACCTAGCACAGCCGCCATGCTGGGGACCATATTTCTAACACATAGTCATATCCAAACCATCATACTTAAGTGTACTTTTATGAAAGCAGGAAGTTTTTCTATTTCAAAGAAAGTAACTATGGATCATTTAATTCATTTATTCCACAAGGGCTCTTGAGATCTCCTTGGACCTGGACACACAGTGTGAGCACAGTGTGGACCAGGTAGCTGCTCTCATGGAAGAGGCAAGTGAGATGCATTGAGGTTGAGATGGGGTCTTTGGAAAAGCATAAGAGGTGATGTGATCTAGAGTCACAGAGCGTGGGGAAGTCTGTCTGGAGCGAGAGGTAAAACAAAGAGACGAGAGATGAGCTCTGAGTCATGAGGAGACATTCATGACCTGGGGGAAGAACATTCCAGGCAGCGGAAACTCAGAGGACCAGAGTGAAGACGGAGAAGGGAAGGAGCCACTCTGAGATTTAAGGAGAGGCAGGCCATTGTGTGCATTTGGAGGAGGGTAAGCAGGAGAGCAGACATGTTGTCTGGTTTGAACGTGGTGTCAGTGATACTGTTCAGGCAAAGGGGGGCAGAGAGGTACAGGGTGCTTAGGCCAGATGGCAGGAAGTACAGATGTGATGCTTTTGGTGCAGCTGTGGAGAAGTGGGTAGTTTTGGTATGTGGGAGGCAGAGTTTGACAGGACTAGTAGGTGTTAGATATGAGCCCTCTCTTGGTTCATTGTTATTCAAAATTTTACTAAAGCAACACACACACACACATGCATGTGCGCACACGCTTCTCTAACAAAGGTGCTTGGGCCCAGGAACATTGCACTCAACAGAGAAGCTGCTGTCATGTGCTTCTAACACAGATTCACAGTGCCTCCTAATACCAATAGAGGATGAATGTAGGAAACGAAGACCCAGCGCTGTGAACATGGGGAAGTCTCTGCGAGCAGGAGGAGGGTCTTTGGAGATACATAGGGTTGGAGAGCTGCACTCCAGGTTGTATAAAGAAAGCCTGTTTATTCAGAGAAAGCTGGATGAGGAAGTACAATATTTACATGACTAAACTCATCTGAATGGATTATAGCGTGAACATAAAGTGAAAATGTCCATCAAGTTATTAGCTCAGCAAAGTCAATGTGGATGGATGGATGATAGAGGACTTCAAAGTCCAACGTTGTTTGTTTGTCTTCTGAAACAGGGTCTTACCGTGTAACCCAGGCTAGCTTTGAATGCACAGGGATCCACTTACCTCTGCTTCCTGAGTGCTGGGATTAAAGGTCTGAAACACAGGCCAGCAAACATTTCCTGAATGGGTCAGAAAGCTTAAGGGTTTTGTTCTGTTCTGTTCCATTGAGACAAAGTCTCACTCTAGCCCTAGAAGTCACTACATAGCCTAGGCTAACTTTTAGCTACGGAACCGGGCAGTGGTGGCGCACGCCTTTAATCCCAGCACTCAGGAGGCAGAGCAGGCAGATCTCTGTGAGTTCGAGGCCAGTCTGGTCTACAGAGTGAGTTCTAGACCTGGATCCATAGCTACTGAGAAACCCTGTCTCGAAAAACAAACAAACAAACCAACCCAAACTTTCAGCTACAGCAATCCTCCTGCCTCATGGAGGATTAAGATTATAGGTGTGTACTACCACACTGGCTGTAAAAAGTTTTACAGACATGCACATTCTCGAGTTATTCATTGTATCACGAAAGCATAATATGTATTATGAAATACATAATACTCTTAGAATGAGCATAGTTGTTTCATTTAAACTTTATAAGAACATGAGCAGACTGGATTTGGACCTGAGGCAAGACAAGTCGGACAACCCAATAAACGTCTTGCTAGGGTTTATGAAGAAGCCGGGGACAGGCAGTGTGCTTTGTCTGACTCCTCAGCCCAGCTCCACATCCCTGTTCTGCCTCCTTCTGAGTTACAGGCTTTCAGTCTGATACTCGCGTCTCTCATGTGAACAGGGAGGAGAAGCATCCCAGAACCAAGAGTCATCTCTGCCTGGGTCATCAGGTTCGCGGATTCTTGGCGCAGCAACTGCGCGTTCACTCTGGTCTCAGTCAGCTGCGCATGGCGTTTCTCAGGCACACACATCCATTCCGGGAAGGTATGTGGCCTGGTTCAAGTCCCAGGTTCACTGTAGCATCTAAGAAAGAGGTCTCTTCACTTTTCTTCACTTGCCTTTGAGAGCCAGTGAACAGTTCCAGAGCTTGGATTTCTGGATTCATTTTTGCTGTTTCTAGAGGAGCCGTGTTCAGCATGAAGCTTCTAAGACTGAAGGCAGAGCAGAAAATGGAAAAGCTAACATTTTTCTTTTGTTTGAACTATTGACAAACCAACGTAAGATGGTCATTTTATTTTGATTTATTTATTTTACTTTATGAGTATGAATGTTTTGCCTGCATTTATGTGTGCCACGTCTGTGCCTGGTGTCCACCAGGGTCAGTAGAGGGCAGTGGATGCTCTGGAACTGAAGTAAAGCTGGTTGTGAACTGCCATGTAGATGCTGAGAATCGAACCTGTGTCCTCTGTGAGAGCAACAAGTACTCCAAACCACGGAGCCGTCTCTCCAACCCTAAGATGTTTAGCTTTGTCAAGTTGACACAGTCTAGAATCACCCGAGAAGAGGAGGGATTGGCCAGATCAGGTTGGCCTGTGGATATGTCTGTGGGGCCTATCATGATCATGTTGATTGACGTGGGGAAACTCAGTCCACTGTGGGCATCACCATCCCCCAGACTTCAGTCCTACAATACTATGAATGGAGAAAGTGAGCTGAGTTGTAAGCACATGTGCATTAATTCTCTGTTCTTGACTGTTGGATGTAACTGGCTGTTTCAAGTTCCTGCCCTGACTTTCCCTTCGTGGTAGATTAAAACCTAGAATTATAAACAGACACCTACAACAGAAACAAAACTAAAACACATCCTCAGGGCTGAGCTGCCTCAATGGTTAAAATGGTCACCATACAAGTATGAGGACTGGTGTTTGGATCCCAAATTCTGGGTGGTTGTGGTGGCCTGTCTGTAATTCCAGCCTCTGAAGTTAAGGGATCCCTAGAGCAAGCTGGCTAGCAAGACTAGACATATTGGTGATTTCTGGGTTTAACTGAGGGACCTTACTTTAATTAATGAGGTAGAAGAGTAATTGAGGATTATTCCTAACATCAACTGCAGCCTATACATGCACACGGACATACATCCACACATACATGCCATAAAAAAAATGGAAAGGAAAACAAATATAACCCTAACACCTATCTGAACTTGGACTTTCAGTTCTGTTACTTCAAAATTAAATATTTGACTGTCCCTGAAAAATAATATGGAATGAGCAGACAGGGGGCTTGGTGAAGACTAACCAGGTCTGAAGTGAGAAGGCTGGCAGTAGGAAGAGAGAGTCTCAAAGGTCTGGATTATCAGAAAGCGAGATTTCAAGTGGGAGGCTTCCCTACATCTGTCTGGCCAGCATTTCATACACTGAAAGTGAAACAAAGGAACAGGGCATGGGGAAGTTGAGTCCACCCACAAGCAAATCTGGCTAAGAGTCAACCCAAAATGTTACAGACAAAACAGATATTTACTTGAAGGTTTATGCAATCCTAGTCCAACAGATGATCTCACACTTAGGAGGAATTGAAGTGGAATAGCTCACCACAACGTATGTAACAAGGCCCTGAAGACAGCATGTAAAATTGGAAGGATACTGAAAAGAGACAGACTAAATGTCTGTGAGGAGAGGATGGCCCGGGAGAACTTGTGGCTGATAGCTCGGGGTGGAGGAGGTACTGGATTAGAACAAGAAAGGGAGAGTGAGGGTCCTGGATGATGGATCAAGCTCTTCTCAGCGGTCATGGTTGAACTGACTGAGCCAGTTTGTGGACATGAAACTTCTGGGCATCCCAGAGGACAACCCTGCAGGGGACACAGGTGGGGGCTGCTGGAAGAAAGGCCAGCCACAGTTAACACAGACTGGTTGAGGTTCTTCTGATGTCCCTGGTAAGGAAGATGAGGATGACTGGAAAGAGGAGTGAAGATGGAAAGGGAGAGGCGAACAAATAAGGAAGAGGCAGCTGTGGAGAGGAAGAAGTCTGAAATGGCGAGAGGAAAGCCACAGATGGTTTCCAGAAGAAGTAAGGAAGATTCAGATGTGTAGGAAGGCCATTTCTCAGGATACAAGGGTGGGCGGGGACGAAATAATGGAGAGGACCTCATTTCCTGCATGTCTGTCTCTATCATATACCCAATTAGACATAGTAGATTAGTTACTTTTAAATTATCACAACTAGGCAATAAGGTATTGTTATTTTAAGAAATGGGATAACATGCATGGAATTTCACAAGTTTAGAGTATCTCAAATGTCATAATGAAAAAGTGTGGACAGAAAGAGATTAAAACCAGAAATTTTCAAATGTGAAAAGGCTATGAAGCACAAATGTGGCTGCGGGAAGCCTGAATTAACGCCCTGCTTTGAGCTTCTTTTTTTTTTTTTTTTTTGGTTTTTCGAGACAGGGTTTCTCTGTGGTTTTGGAGCCTGTCCTGGAACTAGCTCTTGTAGACCAGGCTGGTCTCGAACTCACAGAGATCCGCCTGCCTCTGCCTCCCGAGTGCTGGGATTAAAGGCGTGCGCCACCATCGCCCGGCTGCTTTGAGCTTCTGAACACAATGCAATGAGAGGTGAAACACTGATAAAAGGGCAGCTGGAGATGCCTGGTTCCTTTCAACAAATAAGTAAGGAGGTTGGAAGTCCCACCGTGAGGAGTGAAAAAAGATGCATAAACCGAAAAATGATCAACTTCACTAGATCCATCGGAGGAAGAGAGTCGTGGCAGAGACAGACAGCTGGGGACAGGAAAGAGCTTACGAGGACAGAACCCACTGTGCGTGTGTGATGAGTCTCCAGAGTTAGTGATTTACACGACAAGGTGACTCAGAAGAACGGAACGTTCTCGAAGAGGAGTGATTAAATCCGGAACCTTGAGATGGAGTGTTTGGGATGACCCAGGTGAACTCAACCTAATCACAGAAAGTGGAGAAAATGTAGAAATCACAACCACAGGAAGATAATTCCATGGAAGAAAGACCAGAGAGCTATAACCTGGCTGGTTTTGAAAATTGAGGAAGAGGGTCAAAGGCCTCTTCCCACACGTGGGTGGCTAGAACCTGGGCTGGAATGCTTCCCTAAAACCTTCGGAAGAATGCAGCCCTGCTCAGACGTTCACTTTAACCCAGATGTGGGGCGCTAACATGCAGAGCTGTAAGAGCATATGTTTAAAGTCACCATGGTCTTTGTAATCCTTCATGTCAACCACAGAAACTAAGCAAACACAATATGCCTTAAGATTTTCTTAGGACCCCACCCCCCCAACCTTGCAGCAGACCTGAAGAGTATATAGGGGCTACCTGAAGCCAACATATACAGGATATACACCATCCAGGAATCCTCAGTGGGTGCTCCGCTAGAGTTGACAAGTTTTCCAGGCAGGCAGACGGCCCGTACATCTGGGTCCTGGGCACGAGCTGGCTCCTGGCCTAAGATGTGTAAAACTACTGAAGAGGTCCCAGACTGAGTTTGCCACTCCTAAGTAATGCCATGCATCTGCTCAGGATGGACTGCAAACTGTGGCTGCAGTGACCTCAACTCGGAAAAGCGCAACTCGGGCTGGCTGGGTTCAGGTTTACCTAAAAAGAAGGGGCCCTGAGTAGTCCCCTGGGGCAGTGAAGAAAGTGGAAGAAAACTCCAGACCTACAATCAATCCTTCCTTCCTTCCTTCCTTCCTTCCTTCCTTCCTTCCTTCCACAAGGTCTTATGGTCGCTCCGTAGCCAATGATGACCTCTGAACGTCTAATCTTCCTGCCTTTGCCTCCCAACTGATGAGGTTGAAGGTGTACACCACTACACCCAATTAATGCAGTCCTGGGGATGGAACCCAGAGCTTCATGTATGTGAGTGAGGTCAAAACTACTAAATGAGTGACAGCCCTGCCCCAGCCACACAATTTTTGATGCTGTTTGAGGCACTTCTGTTGTGGTCAGGACGCTGACAGGAGGGCTCCTGACGACCTGAGAGCTTTCAGATCACAAACCTTGCCCCCGTGTAGAATACTGCTGCAAAGGGGTTCTGAGTGCAGAGGAGAGGCAGGCAGGTGTGTAGAAGCCAAGAGCCGGGGGCAGAGGAGCCCTGGGCTGGTCCCCCGTGCACAGATGGGAAGTGGCAGGAAGATGTATCAGTCTGTGCTTTAACTGAGGAAGCTGACTTGGAGAAAAGAGCACAGGTTAGAGAGGCAGGAAAGAGCCACCTGCCTTTTGCCAGCAGCCAAGGCAGCCCTTTCCACCTCAAGTTCAGGCCACTTCCTGCCCACTTCCTCTGGGAGGGGTAGAGTGGCACTTCTTATAGCAGGCAGAAGGGAAGGTGCGGGCAGGAAATCATCACTTGGGCCTACCCAGCTACCAGAGTCACCAGGAAAGAGGAAAACAGGCCCAGGGCTAGGCTGGTATTGAACATAGGTGATTTCACTTCCGGGGAGACAGCTCTTTTGCTAGGATGATTGTGGGTCAGACGGTTGAAGAGTACTGTATGCCTGGCTGTGAGGGTTTGTGATGGTCTCCAGAAGGCAATAGCCGGAAAGTTATAGCTGGCAGGTGATTTTTGCCAGCTTGAGAGGGGACGGAGGAGCTGACACAACCCTCTGCTTCTGATGGGTTGGAGCCCAGAGCGTGAGTGAGCCAAGCCAGTAACAGGTGGGCACAGCAGGGATCTGAAGCCATCCGTGGCAGAAGGTAGAAGATGGCAGGGAGAAAAAGACCACAAAGCTTTTTGAGAACCGGAGCCCCAGTCCAACAACTAACTCCAAATCTGAGCCAAATCTGGGGAGAGCAGGCGGATGTGAGATGTCAGAACAGCTGTGGGAACACCTTCCAGGAATTTCATCCAAGGATTTCATTCTGGGTGGCAGTTGTTTTCTCGTTGGATCTAAAATGGACCTGTGGAGTGGCTTGTACAAGGGCATCTTCAAGGCCCTGACAGACATTAAATATAGGGTAAGCATTATAGGAGACATTTGACAAACACATAAGTCACCTACCCTTAGTGGGAGTGATTGCTAGCCTTTGGGTCAGGCATGCTATTGGCCTTATCTTTCCAGTATGGGAGAAAATATATTGACTTTAAGAGAACTTGTATTTCCAGTAGCTGATACCACTCTGTTATCTTACTTGAATGCCTTTTGTAGATTCTTAAATCTCTTAGGTACATTTCTATTACTTGATTTTTTTTTTTTTTTGTTGCTGGACTTTGATGTAGATTGTATCAGGAGTCCTGAAGTGGCTCCTGAGTGTGAAGGAACTTTCTAAGCTTTGGGTCTCCAGTGGGGCTCCAGTGACAGATGGGAATTTGAACAATGGCACCAGGTGTAACAATTTTTAGAGGCACAACTTTAAAAGGGAAAAATAATGTAAGTGAAGGCTATTGTAACTTTATACAGAAAGAATTTCTTACATAAAACAACAAAATCACAAGCCACAAAGGAGATTAGTCAAGAGCCATATTTAAAAAAAATCTCTGGGGAAAAATAAATTATAACTATTTCTTAAAAGCCAATGCTTTCCCAGCACTCGGGAGGCAGAGGTAGGCGGATCTCTGTGAGTTCGAGACCAGCCTGGTCTACAGAGCTAGTTCCAGGACAGGCTCCAAAGCCACAGAGAAACCCTGTCTCGAAAAACCAAAAAAAAAAAAAAAAAAAAAAAAAAAAGCCAATGCTTTAAGAGCTGGCAAAGTGATTGCACTGAATTCTTGCTACATGGCCCACAGTACACCCCATGGATCAGAACATGACTTCACCCAGTTGCTTCCTGAGCGGGAGTTAGAAGTGGCACCGCAGTGAAGATGCGCTCTAGACTACAAGGACTGGGGGCAGCAGTTGTTTTGTTTTGCTTTTCCACACAAAGGAAAAACCAAACCTAAGTAGCAACAGCCACTGATACGGAATTCTGAAGGAAGGTGCCAGATTCAGTGTGCCTGCTTCCTGTCATGATAAGGTTTCTCCCCCAGAGTCTGATGCCCTAGGAAAACCTTCTACCTTCTTCTTATACAAACAGTCCTGCTTACCCATGAGCATTTTGTGATTTCTAGAATCTGCACAAGACCCATCTGTAGAAGCTCAAGTACATTATATATAAATATATGTATATGTATTATGTATGTGTGTACACATAGCACATCCTGGACATGATGTCAATGACATTGATTTAGAAAGTCTGCCTGGGGCCTTGGTATCTGCATTTTTGAGAAATTATGTTCTAAAAGTGATCTTGGTCCAAAGGCTTGGATGAGGACCAGCAGGATAGATTTTTGGGTTTCTGGCTGTGATTAAGAGTCCTGTTTAATTGTCCACCTTGATCCTTATGACTGCTCACCACCCCCACTACGTTCTTATTTCTCTTCATTAATTTGACTTTTCTAGGTGTTGATTAAACCAACACACTAGAATTGTTTCAAACAAATCATGTGGGGAACGGGTAACCTGTTTATACCAAATTGCTCCCAGCATGCAACAATAACGAAATAAGAAAACTGACATAGGGGGAACAAAGGAAGCCCCGAGGGAGTGAAGTCCTGAGTGTATTGTAGACATGGGCATTAGCCATAATGAGGACCAAGGTCTTGGGCCCATGGGGAATTGGCAAAGCCTTTCCCCATATGGGTCAAGCTCAAAATTGGTAAAGCCTTCTTCTTCTAGACCAAGTATGAATGTTTATGAACAATTGATCAGTATATGCAACCGCAGCTTCTCCCTGCCAGATGTTTATAGTCTGAGATTGCATGTCTACAGACATCTCCAATGGAGACTAGCCATGCGTGCTTTTGGTAATAAACACCACAAGGTTCCAGCTTGCTTGCCACAGTAGGTTCTCTCCATCAGAGTGCACACACTCAACCCGACCCCAGCTTTTCTGAATGTGGACCTGTGTATCTACAATTTCTTCATTCCTTCAATGTCCCTTGTCAGGGTTCCGGATCCAAGCCTTGTGGGTCACAGGACTGAGACATGAAAAAAAAAAAAAAAACCACTGAGAAAGAGAAACAATGGTAGAAAGACCGCAAGCTCATCAAGACTGAGATGTGTGGAGGAAACAACAGGAGAGCTGCTTGCTTGGGAAAGCCGTCCCTGTGAGCATGAGCTACACCCTGTCCCGGCTGGCTATTTACAGAGCTTCCTGTGGGTAGCTGCACTCCAGTGAGGCTGGCCCAAAGCTCTCTTTCCCTTTCCAGAGGCTGAGGAGACAGACTTCTCCTGCGTTGTTTTGTAATTATTTTCAATGATGTGCCCTACCCCTTGAAGTGTCTAGCTAGCTCCATGACAACTTCCTCCTCTCCAGTCTCCTCATAGGCTAGGCACCCTGTACTAGGAGACATGCGCCTTCTTGGCTTTGCTCTTCTAACAGGAGCAGAGGATTGCTACACAGACTAGAAATGTGACGCTTCTCTCTGTGATCAGAAACCTCACGCTGAATAGGTGAAGAGAAAGGGAAAGAGGAGGCCTCCTTTTTTTTTTTTAAATCGCTGCTTGTAGTTTGAAAATAAATAGCTTGCATCATCCCCAATTCTCACCATACCATGAGTGATGAACTTCCAGAACATACATAGATGGAATGCCCCGATTCAGTTAACAATCTACCTCTAGTCTCCAGCACCTTTCTCTGACTGTAAGTCAGTGCTGGATAAGATTATATGCAACTAGGGGTTGGTGTGAAGGTCCAGGGCAGGGGCATGACTGTGATCTCAGATGAAGGTCAATGACCCTTCCCTCCCCATTCCTTCCACCAGAGAATGTTGAGCTCAGCGTTGTGAAGGTTTGGGTAATCATATCTTCTCTGATTTTGAGACAGCCATGTCATACCCAGAGAACAGAGTTCCAGAGCAGATTTCTTCATCATCTGTTTTCTGTGTCACAGCCAGCGATGAGTTCTCATTTATTGTTTCAGCTATCGTGAGCTCCAGAAAACGTCTAGTTACTCTTCTGCCAAACAGAGAGTCAGGTTTGGAAAACTCCCCCTCTGTTACTCTCGTTTACAGTGAAGAAGGCAGCCCATGAGAGAGCAGGTGCTTCCGTTTTTAGATGACTAAGTATAGAGCAGCCACAGTCTTGTCTAGGTTGTACCCCATGAGTCAGAATGCAAGCGAGTATTGATCAAGTGCTATTGTATGGCAAGTACTTCCCGGTGAGAGAGATGTGGACACATCTACCTGAGAGAGAGCAGGGCCTTCCCCTTCTAGCAGAGGAGACTGGATGCCCTAAAATATATTCTTACATTTTTGTTTGTTTGATTGATTTGTTTTTCAAGACAGGGCTTCTCTGTATATAGCCCTGACTGTCCTGGAACTCACTCTGTAGACCAGACTGGCCTTGAACTCACAGAGATATGCTGGCCTCTGCCTTTCAAGTGCTGAATTAAAGGCATGCACCACCACTGCCCAGCAACATTCTTGATTAGGCAAATAATTCTGGGGTTTGAGTAAGATAAGATGGAGGTATTGAGGGTATGAAATCTCCCTCCCTCCCTCCTTCGTTTCCTGTGCTGTTTACTGAGCAGATCTACCTAGAAGCTGTCAAATAAAAAAAAAATTTTAAAATCTTACTCCAAAGTAAAGGTTAAAATCCAAAGTTTCCTCCACTGACCCTTTCTAGTATACAACGCTGGCTAGTTTTAGTGGACACCATCCAAACTTAAAGATGCTCCGCAGATTTTTTTAGAACTGCCTATTTAATTAGTTGGTGAGCCCCGTGCATGCTGGAAGAGGAGACAAGTGCATTTCTTCCTTCCTCATGTTCTTTCAAAATAAAGTGGTCAAAAGAAAACCACAATTATGGAGAAGCTAAACCTTGAAACAGATCGTCTGCACCCCCAAGGTTCTAGTTTATGATTTCTACATCCTGTCTTATCTAATTCACTGATTTTACTTGTAATTTCACACCCCAACTCTGTTTTCACGCTTGACTTGTTAAATTCTGGTCCAGACAATGGCCCCTGCTCATTTTTCCATGTTCAAACCTTACCTGTGCTCAATAACAAGATTGACAGCCAGGTGAGATGGTCAGGCTCCACGTCTTCTCATTGCTCTTGTGTGAGTGTTTCAGTTCCAGCTTGGAAGGGAGAGGGGAAAAATAGCCTCCTGGGTGCTTGTCAAAGCACACACTCCTGTAAGCATAGGCAAAGATAATTTTCAGAGCCTTAAAATGACCTGAAATTAAGTTCAGTTACAATATTACAACAAAGAAGTAAACCATTTAGACGACTCTTAAAACTAGGCTACAAAACTAAGCCAATGAAAAGCAGGGGAAAAATAAGAAATCAGTTACTGAAACAAGAAATCAGTTATTGTTTAGCTACATGGCAGTTCTTTATAGCAAAGAACTCATATTGAATAGAACATTTCAACCTCCTGGTTAGCTGGTAGGCAAGGTAGACAATTGTAATTTATTCAGTCATTCAAAACCCGTTTGTAGAATGCCTGTCATATGTCACAGAAAGCACTGGTCTAAGTTAAAAAACACAGGCCTTTGTCTTCTCTAAGTTTATATACTGCACTGTATTAATGCTCTTACGTTGTTCTAGTTTATGGTGAATTTTCATGCTTTCCTGTTTTAGCGAATAGTGGTTGAATAAAAGAGTTATTGTTGAGCCTTATGCACGATTTCCTGGTAACCAAAATACGTATCTTACGACTTATTGTAGATTTTCTTCTCTTTTTAAGTTTTATTTTAAAGTGTAATTTTAATTCAGATTGAATGAACAAGAAGAAAAGTGAGAGCAAACTATAAGAAGACACTGCTGTATCAAATGTAAATAATGGATTGTGAACATACTCATAGGCAAATGACCCTCCTCCAGCACTCTTGCACAGTCATAGGTACGTGTGCTGATGCAGCCTTGAGTACTATCAGCTCCCAAGACCATGAAGGGTTTTTCATTCTTTCACCCAGAGGTGGCATCTGAAGCCTGGGGTTCTTTAAACCGAATATCTAAACTCCCAGGGCCTCAGAGGGAAAGAAACGAGAGTATTACAGAGAATGTCTCAAGGATTCAGATTGTAGGTCTTGAACTAGATTCGCTCTGTAACTTCTTCCTCTTTTGTAAATGCATTGAAATAGTTCTTCCTTTCATCTCCAGAAAGCAGATTTTTAGAGCTGAAAAACATATTAGAAACGCTCTTTTCTGATTCCTTTTCTTTATTTCAGTGAATGAGGAAAGACTTACTATTCACCAGACTTACTTCTTTGCCACTACCAGCAATCAAGTGCCACAGTTCTTTTGAAACACTTCCCAAACCTTTACTGCCACCAGGCCAGAGTAGGTTATTCCTTATGTCTTGACCGGTCCCAAAGTCACCATACTGTTTTTCTTGCCTTTCATCTTTTAACTTATCCTGGGAAAGCATCCAGATCATATAGCATGAAATACACTGACATGTTCCCATGTGGGGAAAACGTACCAATCTTACTGTGTGGTCAAAGGATAAGGTTCAAAACCCAGATAAGGTGAGGAATTCCTACAGGTTGGCCCTAACTTACCTTTTTAGGCCTATCTTTTAGTAGTCCTCTAACAGTCAAAGTTCATTAAATACTTAACTAATGTTCATTTTTTCTAAGCAGAAGTCTAGCCTTGAGATAACTGAAGTGTTTTTTTTTTTGTAGCTAGGTTCATGCAAGGTTAAAAGTGAAAAAGACAAAAAATGAACAGAAAGAGGTGAGTAGGCTGCAATTAAAAAAATTCAATTCTGTTCACCTTCTTTTAATTTTCATATCCTTAAGCCTACTCTTGGCTCACTGTGATTTTTCCTAGTAAACCATATAGTATTGCACTTTTGCACTAAAATCGCACAGACTATAGGCGCTGTAGTTGCCAGACAAAACCGTTAAATTGGCAAAGCAAGATTTTTTTTTGTAAATTTTTTTTTTTTTTTTTTTTTTTTTTGGTTTTTCGAGACAGGGTTTCTCTGTGGTTTTGGAGCCTGTCCTGGAACTAGCTCTTGTAGACCAGGCTGGTCTCGAACTCACAGAAATCCGCCTGCCTCTGCCTCCCGAGTGCTGGGATTAAAGGCGTGCGCCACCACCGCCCGGCTAAGATTTTTTTTTTAAGGACAATGAGATCAGGCTTTAAATTTGAAATAATTTGGGCTCCAGAAAGTGGAGAGCCTCTTCAGTTTCACACACTGCCTTCAAGAAGCTTCGGGAGATTTCCTCTCAGTAAACTAAGAGAATATGCCCAGAGTTTCCTCCACAGTAGAAATAGAAGCAGTCATCGCTGACAACCTATTCTAAATCCACCACACAACTGAAGCTTACATTTTAATCTCTTGATTTAGGAGGGTCAAGGTCATGCTACTTTGGGAAAGGCAGAAGGCAGGGTTGGACTCACAGACTTAAGCCCTAACTTGTATATTCTATTCTATGAGATGACGAAACTAACCAAGAGGAGAATTGACAGGATTACTGGAGGCTGAGGTTAACCAAGAGGATGATAGGCTTCCCTGATGCCGAACAGAGGCGGAGGAAAGCAACACTGGCAAACCCCAGCCGGACGGCCATCTTGCGGGAGGAGGGAAGCCGGAAGTACCCAGTCTGGACGAGGCTTGAGGGCGGCGAAGGGGCCGTGTGGGAGGGACTCGGGAACCTGAGGGCGGGGCGGAGCGGTGTCGCCCGGGCTTGGGGGCGGGGCCTGGAGACGGGGTGGAGCCTGCCGCGAGCTTGGGGGCGGGGCCTCTGCAGGGTGGAGATCTGCATCTCCGACCTTCAGGCCAGGGGCGGGGTCTCTGCCTCGCCGACCTCCAGGCCGGGGCGGGGCCTGGGGCGGGGCGTTGCCGTGCAGCGAGTTTGGGGGCGGGGCCTCTGCAGGGTGGAGACCAGCATCACCGACCTTCAGGCCGGGGGCGGGGCCTGAGGGCGGGGCCGAGGCGGGGCGGAGACCCCCGGCTGCGGACGGCCAAGGTAGCTGACAGGGCGGCAGCGGCTCGCCCCTCCCTTTCTCGGAACGTGGTTGGGCAGCTGCAGCTAGCCCACGCCGCGGTGAGAAGAGGGCTGGGGGCGGGAGATGCCGGCGTTGTGCTCGCTGCTCGGCCCTCTGCGAGCACCGGCAGCCGTCTCCTCGCAGCCCGGGCTGCAGACCTAGCAGGTGAGATGAGCGCCGGTAGGATGGACCTGCTGGATCTTTCTCCTGCCCCTTCCCTGGGGTCCTGACCAGTGGGCCGCGCCAGGCTCCGGTGTCCCCGGCCTCGGCCCGTTGCAACGCCTATTCCCCTCTGCCCCGCATCGTCTACGCCTGAAACCTGCGGGGACACTCGGGATGGTCTGCGCAGAAGGGGCGACTTGTCCCATCTGCTGCCAGAGCTGCGTCCCCAGGGTGCGGAGCGCCCCGTTGCACGTGGGACCACCCTGTCATCTCGGACTTTTCACTTTATCTCAAGGGGGGGCCCAGTATCTGCCCCTCCTGAGCGTCTCTGCCGAGGTACCTGGTGCTTTGCGCCAAATTTTCTCCTTCTTTTACGGAGCACCTGACGTGACTCCTATGCCCTGGCTTTCCATTTTCACGGATGCCAGCTGCCCTCGGGGCCATCTATTCGCTTAGGGACTCTGCACTCTTTATCTTGGCGGGCCAAAGTCTGTCCCTGGCAGACAGACGGGGAAACAGGCTGTGGATAGGGTGCCTGTTGATGTTTAAGAGTTCTTTTATAGCTCCACAAGGCACTAGGTTTTTCTCATAGAGAAAGGATATTGGGTGTTTGAGAAAAGAACAGCCCAAGAGTTTAAAGCTTTCTCTTTCAAGTTAACAATGCACCACATTTTAACTCAGTAGCAATTTAATCTACAATTCCAGTGCTTTGGTGATGCTATCTAAGGCAAATATAAAGTGACTAGACGTTTGTATACTTCATTTTCAAGTGTCTGCCTCAGTATACTGGCTTGCATAGCGGCAATTCAACTTGTGTGTTCTGTAACAAGCTTTGTTTTTGTAGATTAAAGAACTGGATGTCATTTTTTTTAAACTTCCTTTGTTGTGGTTCTTGTTCATCTTAAAATGTGCCTTAGAAGCATTTTTTTGGTTTTGTTTTGTTTTTCATGTTTAAAGTGGTATGAGATAAAACTTCAGACTTATTTTTAATTTCCCCTTCCTTATTTTGGAACAAGTGCTACTGTTAAGTCCTGACTGGCTTTATTTTGTAGCTGAGGCGAGGCTTGAGCTCTTCCTGCCTCTGCCTCCCTAATGCTGGAGTTAAAGTGTGTGCCATCATGTCAGGCTAGTTTTAATTTTCATTTGCTTCGGGAACTGTTGCTTTTATAACACTGGAAAAATTAAAAGCGGGGGGAAAAACAGATTACTTTTTAAAGTTTTTTTTTTAAATTTTCAATTAATCGAAAGTTGAACCTGGGTCTTTCTTTACCTATTGGCATCACCTCGATGAAGAGGTCTTTGTTCATTGTCAGCAGCCACTTAAGATCAAACTGAATTCAACTCTTCCGTAATGGGTGGGTCTAAATCAGAGACTGGTAACTTTATGACACATCCCAAACTGGTAACTTTTTGGACTATCCAGTACTTCTGTTATTGGTGATCTGTAATGGCAGGTGTGTCTGCAGAGCTACTTAGGACAATGGATGCTCTTTACTTGGTTACCACTCTAATCCTTTCCATGAGGTCTACAATCCCTCTGCCCTCTCTCTCACCCTCTTTTGGTTTTCTTTGATGGTTAGGGATTTTTGTTTGTTTGTGTGTTTGTTTTGTTTTGATTTTTGAGACAGGCTCTCAGTGTGCAGCCCCGGCTAGCTTTGAGCTTGTGGTCCTTCTGCCTGTCTTCCAGTGCTGGGTTTCTAGCGTGGGACACCACACTTGGTACTAGGACTGTTGTTGCCATTTCTTGAAGGCCTATTCTGTGATAAGCTGTGAACTAAATATCTTTTCTATATAGTATCTCCCTCAGGACGTTTCCCTGCTCATTTTGCAGTTAAGGAAACCGACTGAGGGAGGCAAAGTATTGATCCAGGTTAAGGCTCAAAGTCTGTTAGTCTTTTCACTTAACTATTGCTAATTAAGATTGATATTTTAAAAAATATACAGCTACACTGTTGTTCTTATGTGGTCCAAATAGGGATTATGGATTATCCAAGTAAAGAAATATAGGAAACTTGGAGAAAGCATCAAAAGTCTAGGCCAGATTCTCACCGCCTTTCCAAAGTACACACTGCAAAGTACACATTTCTTAAGGGCTCCATTGTCTAATACTCAAATCTGATTGCTGATCAAATCCTTCAAGGGTTACCATGTGTAACAACCAGAATCTGTCTATGTGTCCCAACTAATACCTGGCTATGTGTCCCAACCAGAACCTGGCTATGTGTACCAACCAGAACCTGGCTATGTGACCAGCCAGAACCTGGCTATGTGTCCCAACCAGAACCTGGCATATGTACAAACTAGAACTTCTCTATGTATACCAACCAATGCCTGGCTATGTATACCAACCAGAACCTCTCTGTACCAATCAGTGTAATTCGGTAAAACTCAAAATTTGGTGAACATTGTAGGACTGATTTCTATTGATTACTCTTGTTTAATCCTGGCAGAAAAAAAGAAATGCTTGTCTTAGTCCCAGTGAGATGTAAGGTTTTTCCAAGGGTTTGGCTTATAGGGAGCAGCACAGGAAATATTCTCTTACACAACCCGGGTATCAATTGATGATCTTTGCTCTGTCACCCCAGTGTTTTGAATGTGATGTGGGTGTTCAAGAATTTAGCCAAGCTTTGTAAATTGCAGGAGACACCAGATGTTCCCCTGTCTTTACATGGGAAACCTAGAATAATCACTTAGAAATTGGCAATTACCATCATATTAATTCCAAATTACTATAAAAAAAAACGAGTCATCTGAGAATTATCTAAAGTTTGTGCGCATTGTGTCCCTGGCAGCAAGAGGAGGGGAGTCTATCAGCTGCCACCTTAGCCCACAGAAGTTGGTCCTTAAAAACCTCATGAACATCTTTATAACGTTTTAGGAAACAGTCTGTGTTCGGGGCTGTTGCTGCTGTGAAAAGCATTTATCACGTGGAAAGAGAGATTGTTCACTCATGGACTTGATAGTACCCAAGAGAGAACGGGCAATGAGAGAAGAGGTTGATGTAAGAACAGGTTGTTGTTTAATGAATTTAGTGGAATTTTCAATGAATCTAGCCCCTCTCCCCCAGTGCTTCCTATGTGCCAGATATTAGGGACACAAGAGTGTGGAGAGAC
Organism: Microtus oregoni; assembly: GCF_018167655.1. Classification (NCBI taxonomy): domain Eukaryota; kingdom Metazoa; phylum Chordata; class Mammalia; order Rodentia; family Cricetidae; genus Microtus; species Microtus oregoni. Next base: position 26,077,807 of record NW_024543096.1, on the reverse strand, counting down.
ATGTGTGGTCTTTGCTTCTGTGACATTTCAAGTTTGGTAAAGGAGACAGTCGTTGCGAGGCATTGGGATAAACAAGCCGAGAAAAGCAGACTAAGGGAAGGACCATGATTTTATTTGAGAAAAAAAAAATATGCCTAACTATGTTATTAAAGACACCTCACCCGACGAAATGATTCCTGAACCGTATGGTTGAGTTGGAGAGTGGTTAAGTGTTCATTATGTGGGCAGTGCAAATGTCAGAGCACATTTTAGAGCGAGCTACGTGTGTAAAGCCCCCTGTGGCCCCGAGGAACTGTAGGTCAGTGTGTGTGCTTACGTAAAACGAACTAAGGGGAGCCTGGTGCGCTGACGTCTTCTAATCACTTTCTCTCTCAAAGGTTCCCTCGTACTCTACCGAAAGTGATATTCAGCTTTGGTTAAGCGATTGCCGGATACCGGATGTGATTGGAGCCAAAGGACTCTCCTGATATTGCCGCTTCACAGATGATAAAGTGAAGTGGAAGACGTTAAGTTTCGGGTTCAAGTTGGTAAGTGCTGCCCTGCGATGATTCTCCCTAAGGCTCAAGCGGGACCACAGGTTAGAAGAGACTTCTGGTTCCAGTGTGACTCCTTCATCTACCCGTGAGGACGTCCGAAGTTTCTAGAGACTCTGGGTGCAAGTCGGTCCTTTGTAGACACTGAGTCTGCTCCTCTTGGCCACTAGATGGAGGTGGACTGTGGATGCCCGCAGAGAACCACAGGGCGTGACTGCAGCTGTAACGTTTGTGGGCACTGAAAAGCAGAATGGTAACACGAATGTTTTGAACTGACCTACCTTTGAGAGTGAAGTACCTCCCCTGCCTCTTTTCTCTTGTCTTCTCTGCCCCCCACGCATCCCGTTGGATTTGAAGAGAGTGTGGACATTTATTTGGCTATTTAATATGTAAATAAGCCCAGGTTTGCAGCGTTCCATTTCATTCTCTACTCTGGTTAGTTGTAGCACTGAATTTTCTTTTCTTTTTTCCCCCCAGAGACCTAGTTGGAGGTGAAAGGAGAGAGAAAATGGATTCTCATTTTTCAGCAGAGAACTCAACCCTTGCCATTAACGAGACTCTGTCTGCAACGGCAGCTCATGGATTCAATTCCACCAATGACCCACCTTCGATGTCAATCACAAGGCTTTTCCCAGCCTTGCTGGAATGCTTTGGCATAGTCCTTTGTGGCTACATAGCAGGGAGGGCCAATGTCATCACATCGACACAGGCCAAAGGCCTGGGAAATTTCGTCTCCAGATTTGCCCTGCCAGCTTTACTATTCAAAAATATGGTTGTACTTAATTTTTCCAATGTGGATTGGGCTTTCCTCTATAGTATCTTAATTGGAAAAGCCTCTGTGTTTTTCATCGTATGCATATTGACCTTATTGGTTGCCAGTCCCGAGAGCCGGTTTAGCAAAGCTGGACTGTTCCCTATTTTTGCTACACAAAGTAATGACTTTGCATTGGGATATCCTATAGGTAAGTTATTTTTATTCTTAAATTAAAAAAAATTCAAGCATTTTATGTGGTAACATAAGCATCTAAGCATTTGTTAGTAACATATTCTTATTCTTGTCTTTAGGAAATCTTTCATTGTTTGTTTAATTGAAATTTTTCACACAATATATTCTCATTACAATTTTCCCCTGCCACAATTCCTCACAGACCCTCCCACCAACCCACCATTTTTTTCTTAAAGCTGTCTAAAATTAGAATATTTTTTCTTTAATTTTAGAGTTTTAAGGATCACTTAATTATCTACCTAAAATAAATTGCTATATTCTAATACCGTAGGGGATAATCTTTCTAGTAGTATTCTATTTCTTCTCAATTATCTCATATAAAGAAATATAGTTTCTTGAAGGGATCGCAGTCTGATTTAAATTATGTTTTAAAAACTTCTTATTTTCCTAAAGTACTCATCACAACATGCCAGCAGTGGGGATTTATGCCGTCAGTGGCTTTCCCACACCATTCTTGTTCTTATGCTTTAGAATATATAGGTTATTTTACAGTAAAATTTGTTTTGAGTTTGTTATTTGAGTTTCCAGTATATTTATGCTGAAGTTCAATTCTTGTTTAAGGACCAAAGTGGTAAAAACACATTGAGTCTGCAGATCTGTACACAACCCAATTTTATATTGTCTGGTAAAATAGTAAGCACACTAATTTGGGATGCTGTGGTTTCTTGAGAGGAAATATATTTTGTTTTCCAGGATATACCCCCATTCCTAGACACTAGTTGTTAATATTTAAGAATGCAAGTTGCATTGCTTTTGACACGCAGCACAGCGTGGGCACTGTTGTGTCCGTATCCACTCAGTTTCTTGTGCGCGGGTGCAACACGCCAATGCTAGGAAGTGGCCTGGGAGCAAAGTTCTCAAACATGCTGAGTTCATATTTTAATGGAGAAATAAAGTTATCGTTGAAACTAAGATCATACCAAACGTTGGCAGGGACCGGCAGAATAAATAAGGGCCGGGTGTGAGGAGATTGTCCCGTGGCAGAGTGATGAGTTAAGGCTTCTCTGATGATATACCTTCAGAGCAGAGATCCAGTGGAATATTAAATTGTACAATTGAAACCTTCTGTGAACTCTCAGGTCTCAGTCATTTTACCCCATCCTCCTCCCCAAAGCCATTTCATCACTGACACCAAAAAGTCTGTAGAGAACTATACCGTTCACCTCTCCTGACTTTAGCCATGGAAAAATACCAAAGCCATCAAACATCACGGAGTAACCAGGAGCCTGAAGAGAGGTAAAACAAGACTCTTAGCCAATGGGTCTTTAAGTAGGAGCCCTATAGACATCCCTTTACAGTTACTAAAGTTTAAGTTGAAATCACACCGCAGAAGTTAATGTTTGTCCATGTCCTTCAGAGCACTAAGAATGAAGTCTGGTCACGGATTTGTAGGCTAAAGACTCCAGGAGTGGCTTGTCGCGATAGTGCTAAGTATTCGATAAATATTGTTCTTATTTTAGACATGAACTAGACGTATATAGTTTCATGCTTTTATAGACTAGTGAGTTTATAAAGAGAACTAACATTTGTAATTTTAGACTTTACAGGGGACTTTATTATTTGAAGAGGGTGGATGTTATCACTTTCAACTAAGGAGACAGGGTTACAGGATTGTTTTAAGCTGGGTCACACAGCTAACACGTGCCTGAGACCCAGCTCTAGGCTTTCTGGTTCTAAATCCCAGGCACTCTCTCATGCCACACTGTTACATAACAGGCTAAGTCTATCTTAGAAGACCTGACCAACCTTTGTAATTTAGTAGTTTCAGAACAGAATCAGATGTTTTTGCCTTTACAGTCTGTTCGGGGTGGGGGGCAGGGCTAGAGAGGTAGCTTAGTAAGAGAGCGTGCTGCAAAAGCGGGGAGACCTGAGTTCAAACCCCGAGCATCCACTCAAAGACCAGGTACGAGGGTCTAGCTTCCTATACCCTCTTCTTTGTGAAAGGTCTTCCAGTCTGTGTGCTTGCTCTATGTGTGTGTTTCCTCGCCCTTAATAAACATGATTCTTTACCAGCTTGAAGAAATAAAAAAAGTCAGACAGGACTTTCCTACCTAGAACCCCAGTGCTGGGAGGCAGGACCAGGTGGGCTCTGGAACTCACTGGCCACTCAGCCTAACTGAAAGGAGCCTCAGGTTTAGTGAGAGACCTGTCTCTAAAATATGGTGGAGAGAGATGGAGAAGGACTCCAGACTTCCTCCTCTGGTCTCTGAATGCACACACAGATACATGAACCCACAAAGGGGAAAGAAAGAGTAGACATGGAAAAAAGCTACTGGATGACTTACTTTTCCTACTAAGACGCTTTCCAAATTAAAAATATATTTACCCAGCCATTTCATTACGGCTTTTCTTACCTTCCACTTTATATAGTAAATGTGGTACTAGTGAAGTTCCTCGAAGCATAGCAGCCTGAGTTTCCTTGATGAATGTGTTGTGCAATTTGGGATTTTAATCTCTGTTTGCTTTACTCACAGATAATAGCTCTTGTAACACCAGGCTGTGGACTATAGCTTTATTAAAAACCAGTCATATAGACGTTTTCTCATCTACTTGTAAAATGGGAGATGTGTACAGAGAGAACATTACGTCATGTGTCTGCTCCCCAGTGGGGTATTTGTGAGTGCAGTCTGTATCCATCTGTCTTCCGCTCTTGTCCATGGTGAGCAGACAACAGTCACCCGGGAGACCTTTCTTCTTCTCCTAGGAATTCCCACTGTCGTGTTCAAAGAGAAGTGTTGCTAATGAATTAGATGAAACACTCTGCTTAGGGCTGCATTTGTTCCTCATCTGCCCAGTTTACAGGGGAGATGCTGGCGTGGAGAGCAGACAGATGAGTTAGTGAATAAAGAGGAGATGACTGTATCTCTTCTCTGTACAATGACCATGGTGTTTAGGAAATAAATAATGCTGTATTGCTGTGTCGTTTCTAACACTAGAGTCAAGTGGATTGGAGACGAGAAAAAGCTTACTGTCTTTTAGGACAGTTCTTTCCAAAAGTGCTCTTAAAAATCCAGGTGTGAGAAGAAACCAGGAATCCACCAAGGGGAAAGGCTGGTTCCAGCAGATCAGAATGACTCCCTGCCTCTGTCATTAAAAGATACTAATAGGGCATAGTTAAGTCCTATAATTTATTCTTCAAACAATGCTGATAGCATAAGTACCCTGACTAATCGTAATTATGCCCTGGTGCTTGAGCTGTAAACACAATGGAGATGAAGCCATTTAGCTCTACGCCATTAAATAATGGGATGGTCTTGTCAGGGTCTGTGTGTTATTTGCTAGAGATTGAAACCCTGCAGGAATCAAAATAGGAGTCACAGTGGGTGGCTAATTTTATCTTAGTTCTTCCAAGCCATATAATAACTCCTCATAATGGGATTCCCCCTCCCTCTAAGAGCCTTATTTATAATCATTAATTAATTAGGACTTAATAGTTGATGTAGTGATTATAAATCTAATTTTAGCTGCTATAGGTCACTGTATTCATGTGTATTTCCCTTTCCGATTTGAAAGATTGTCTTCAGGTTGCTAACAAAAGGTTGCTAACTGCCAGTTTGTGAAGATGGAATGTTAAGTAATTATGGAAATGAGTGGCAAAAGAGACTAAAATTCCCATGCCGAACCCCTTTCTCCTGGTAAATTAATAAGTATTGATTTAATCACGATGATTTGCTCTCCCACTAGACATTACTTCTCCTGTCCTTACACACTCATTCAGCTGAGTTAGAAGACGCTCATTGTGACCTGCTTTATAAATATTCTCAATGCGTAAAAAGGGAAAAAAAAAACATGGAATTTCAGTTAGGTAGAAGGAGTAACTTCAAGAGACCTATTGTACAACGTAGTGAATACAGTTAATAACAATATAAGAATTCACATCATTAAAAATTACGTAAGGAAATATGTATGCGGGTGAGCTTAGTTTAACCGTTCCAAAACATGTACATTTCAAAGTAACATGTATGTAACACATGTGATTTCTATTGGCCAATTTAAAATAATTTGATAATCCTGTTATTCAGGAGGCTGAAGCAAGAGGGACTGCTGGGAGTTCAAAGGCAGCATGAAAATGTACACACACCACATGCATCAAAAAAAGGCTAATTAAGGTGATAATTTTTAAAATAAAATATGGATCCACAAAGAACTAGATTATCCAACAACAGATGTAAATTGCTGTGTGATGCAAAATACGTTTTTACTGTATCTGAAACCCTTAGCATTCGTTGATGTATCAGCTAATTCTGTTCATCGGATCTGTTCAGCTCCGTGTTGGGTGGGGTATGTGTGTTATAGAACAATGCCTTCTGGCACTTTCTTGAGGTGTCGTTGATATAAAGCAGAGTATCGGAGTGTTCCGGAGAGGGTGAGATTTAATAATGTAGGTTGAAGACTTGGCAGAATGAGTCCCAGAGACTGTCCTTAAATAGAAGGCAAGAGGCATGGTCTACAAGTGAAGCTTGTGTTTATGGATATAGTGTTTGTCGACTGTACCTGTGCTATGGCTCTGGTAGATGTAGTCTTTGCTTTATGGAGTAATAAAAGATGTGTTGGTTAAGTAGGAAGACCATTATGGGGACTGGTTGTGCTCATTAAAAGAAAGCCATGATGAGTGACAGAAATGATAGAAAAATACTAATTTTTTTGAAAGCTCTGCACATTTGAGATTTATTTTTTTATATTTATTATTTATTTATTTTGTATACAATATTCTTTCTGTGTGTATGCCTGCAGGCCAGAAGAGGGCACCAGACCCCATTACAGATGGTTGTGAGCCACCATGTGGTTGCTGGGAATTGAACTCAGGACCTTTGGAAGAACAGGCAATGCTCTTAACCTCTGAGCCATCTCTCCAGCCCCCACATTTGAGATTTGATGGCACTTTCTGGAGTTAATAATATAGATGAAAGGAGTGGTTGAGAAAACACTAAAGAACACTGGTTAGTGGATATACCAATAACCTAATTTTCAGACTTTTAACTAATAGGAGTAAGAATCAAGAGGAGAGAATTCAAAAGACCCTGTAGGAAGGAAGGGCAGTAGTCCCCCGTATCTGACAGAGCATGTCAAGATTCCTCTTCCGACTCCTATATATAGTAGGCCATAAACTCCCAGCAGCAGCTCTTGCCTCAGCATCCTGAGTAATAAGATTCTCAACTATGTACATATATGTAATGTTGTCTTATCCATATCTACCTATGATCGGGTTTAATGTATAAAGTCGGCACGCCGAGAGCTTGACAGCAGCTAGTAAGACAGACTAGTCATGCCCTGTAGAAATGATGAGGTTGCTTAACTGTTCTTGTTACCCATGGATAACTGGATGGGCCTGTAAGGAGCCAGAGGAACAGAGGAAGGAAGGGGGTGCTGCTGTATTGATGGGCCTAGCAATAGCAATGGAAGATTGCTGCTCAGACTTGCATTGCATTCTTGAGAGAGAGGGAAGGATGGAGAGAGGGAGGGAGCGAGGGAGAGAAAGATGGTAGCCATCAGTGATGTGTCAGGAATGGAAATTTCTAGACATAAGCAATCAGTCAGTATAACGGGCTTTGAGTAGAGTGTGAAGCTAAAGATGGAGGTTGCCACAGAAAACACTTTTGCATTGCATTGTGGCCACTCAGGAAAAATTCTTAGACCCAGGTTGAAAGTGCAGAGCATTCTCCAAATATATACTCCTCTTAAGAAACCAAAGTGGTGGGCAGGTACGGACACCTTTTTTCTAGAGACGGGATTACCTAAGAAGTGTAGCTTCCCAAGAGTAATTATCAAGATGGGGCTTTTCACTTAAACAAGCCCCAGGAAACAGGGGAGGCAGCCTCCGAGTCGTAAACCGGCGCATCTCATATAGAAATCAGCGAAGAGAACCGATGGGGTTTTTATGCAATCAAACGCGTTTAACCTCTGCTCTATTTTGGAGACGTTCAGACCTATGTGTGTGCTTCACTGGGAGAAAAATGATTTGAGTCTTATAAAAAGTAAGTGTAGCTAATGAGATCAAGGTGAGGTTCTGTGGTTATATAATCTATTACATAACTTCAGCGGGGCATGTGTCTGACATTAACTGAACTTAGGAATGCTGAGGAGGTAAACAAATATGTTTTCCTACTTGTGTTACTTTATCTTAGTGTAAATGAAGAAACTCGATCTACGTTATTTTCACATGATTGCCTCTCTCCTTGGAATGATTGTGGCTGTTTATTTCTCAACTTCGCATCCATTAGGAATGAGCTCTTATATACTTCCAGCTGGATAGGTCCTCAGTCTTCGCCTTCTGGAACTGCTAGAAGTGTAACCTCCACCAACTTCCCCCACCAAGAAAGCATCTTCTGTGGCAGCTAAGTTCCCGAGTCATCATGTCTTCTCAGACTCTCTAAAAGCCCCTCATGTCACCCTCCAAATATAGCACGAGTTAATCTCACAGCGGGTTTTGTTTTGTTTTTGTTTTATACAGCCTCGTTCTTCAGTGAGTAACAGGCTCTTTGGGAACATGCTGAGAAAAAGTGATGCTTTGTTTTCTTAAGAATGTGTAGTTACTAGCCAGGTGGTGGTGGTACAGGCCTTTAATCCCAGCACTCAGGAGGCAGAGGCAGGTGGATCTCTGTGAGTTCAAGGCCAGCATGGTCTACAGAGTGAGTTCCAGGACTGCTCCGACCACTGAGAAACCCTGTCTCTAAAGGCAAAACCAAGCAGACAAAAACATGTACTTACACATTGTGTGGTAACCCTCCAAAAGCTTTCCAGGTCCAGCCTTCTGTCCTGGCTTTAGCGGCTTCTCTGGTCTTTCTGGAAGCATTCCCTGCTTTCATTTCCTCACAGCCTACCTGCCCCATATGGCAAGGGCATCGCTGGCTGATGTCTTGCTGACGACTGTTGAAGTGGATGTCAATCATTGCTCTCCATTCTCGTCATTCCCTCCCACCCCCTGCAGACTTTAATGTCTGACTCTCATCTCCATTACCAAGTTTGCCTTTTTCACGTGACATTAGCGTCCTCCTCGGCTACCCACTGGATTCTCTGCCCTCTCAATTCTCTGGCCTCCTCATCTCCAGGGAAGTCTTTTCTCCCTGTCAGCTGCCAGCTCACATGGCCATGTCCTAGACCACATCTGGAAAATATAAACTTGATCGTTCACATCTGACTAGAAACTTCGAACTTCCAGCTGTAATTCAGAGGTGCCTCAGGCCCCTGCCCTATTCTGTCAGCTGCCTCACGTCTCTCCATCTTTCCCCGTGGAGTGTGGACTCCAGTGCTGTGGAGTTTCTGAGCATGCTCTCTCCCCACCTACTGCCATCTGACTCCTGCCATAGCACACCAATGAAGATGCTTGCTCCACTGAGTTCAAGCAAATACCTTATACAGATTTATCTTTGCATTGCTCTTTTAAAAATTTTACAGCTCTTGCCTTAGAGATTCATTTTAAATCCCTGTATTGAAAAATAGTTAAGTTTTTATAAAACATAATTTAAAGTTGTTATTTTATAAACTGGATGGTACTTAATGTAGTGAGTTTTTCTTCCTTGTCAGTTTTATTACTAAAATTTGCCTTTCTAAAAATAAGTGAATGGGGTTGTTCATTACTATTTAGACGAATTTTCAATATAATAAACAAGCACAGAAATGATATGCGCATATTTATATAATTCTGTAGTAATATTTTAAAACCAGTATTCTTTTTTTACAGTTGAAGCTCTGTATCAAACTACATACCCAGAATATCTCCAGTACATTTATTTGGTGGCACCAATATCTCTTATGATGTTAAACCCCATAGGGTTTATCTTCTGTGAAATCCAGAAGTCAAAAGACACTCAGAATGCTTCTCAAAATAAAGTAAAAATTGTGGGACTAGGATTTCTACATGTGTTACAGAACCCGATCGTATTTATGGTCTTTGTCGGCATTGCCTTCAATTTTATTCTTGATAAAAAGATCCCTGTGTATATGGAGAACTTTCTGGATGGACTTGCCAATTCTTTCTCTGGATCGGCCTTGTTCTACCTTGGTCTGACAATGGTGGGGAAGATAAAGCGGCTGAAGAAATCGGCGTTTGTGGTGCTTACCGTTCTCATCACAGCCAAACTGTAAGTTTTGCTTATTGATTCTGGAAATTCTAGTTTGGGAACAAACAAACTCTTTAGCCAATTCATTGGGTTGTCTTGCACCTATTTTTCCCTTTAAACGTTGATTCTTACTTTTATGGTTGTGATTTAAAGGGAAATGGGCTATTTGGGTATTGTAAAAAAAATATTTCCTTCCTAAGGCATGCAGTTTATTTTTTTCTACTTTACTGTCAGAATACAAAGATTATCAGTTTTACTTTGGGCTTTTCCCCCCTGTTTTACTTTTGGGTAAGGTTTACTTAATAATTTCAATGTCTCAGTAAAATCATACTTAATCAATTTTTATAATTTCAGGACATCAAACCCAGAGCCTTGTACATGCTAGGTAACTGTTCTACCACTGGGCTGTACCACCTTCTGAGATCATGATTTCAAAATAATTTTGCAAAATTTCTAAGTCCATTAAAAATCATAAAGTAAAAGCATCTTATTGTTTAAGAATAATTTTTAACATACACCTTTTTTAAAGAATTTGGGAATCTATTCAGTAATAGTGAGTTTGATTGAATGTTCTCAGTATAGGTAAGCCAATATAAACATTTTTAGACATATTATCATTGGAACAACATTATGGTAGAAATACTTTTTAGTTAATAGTTCTTCAGTTTATTGGCTTGTCAGCCATGGAGTTGACATAATTTTACTGCAATATTACCCAAAATGCTTAGAGCATGCTTAAATTTTTTATATAAAAAACTATGAGTTGAATTCATAGGACTAGGATGATGTTATACTTTTATATTTCCAAAATAAATAAAAATAAATAGTTCTGGAAAATATTTTTGGTAGTAATATATTCTTCAGAGTATATGAGTATTTCTACTGTACTATTGTTTCAATAATGATAATATTGTAATTTCAGTGTTAATTACATTTTCAAGGTCTCTTATTCTTATTAGATATTTGATTCTTTTTGAAAATTAAAAAAAAAATTAGGAACTAGAGAGATGTCTCAGACTCTTCTTTCAGACAACCAGGGTTTGATCTCCAGGACCCACATGGTAGCCTACAACCATCTGTAACTCCAATTCCAGGGAGATCTAACTCCCTCTTCTGGACTCTGTGGGCAATGCATGCACACGATGAGCAGAAATACAAGCAGGCAATACAACCATACACATAAAATAAATACATACATATATCAATTTATAAAAAGGAATTACAGTGCCTTCGCTGCATGACAACAAACAGCTAGGGCTTATTCATGAGTTCAGTTTGTAAAGTGTTTGTTATACAAGCATGCACGAGAACATGAGTTTGGTCCTGTAGCAGGTATGTAAAAACCTACACAGCGGTTCGTGCCTGTAATTCCAGCCCTGGGAGGGTGGGAACAGGAAGATTCCCTGGGCTTCCTGGCCGGCCAGCCTAGCCAGAGTGGTGCATTGCAGGGTCAGTGAGTGATCTTTTCTCAAAAATAAGGTAGCAAGCAAATGAGGATGACAGCCAGTGTCAACCTTTGGCCTCCACAGGCACACCTGTGCACGTACACGCATGCGTAATCCCAGCGGACCTCTCTAGGCTCTGCTGTGACAATGTACCAGCTTGTTTTTTCTGAAGGCAAGCCTAGTGCCTAGGTGACTGTGCTATCTTTTCCACAGAACTGTGAGGACACTAATAATAGCGTCCCCTGCCCCCAGACCGGGCTTTCCTTTGTGTTCTGCTCCAGGGAGTTGTTTCAGTTCCCCTTCCCCCTCAGCTGAGTCTTTCCTTTTGTTTACAATCTCAAGAACTAATTATTAAGATACTTTTCTATTGATTTTTAGAATTTTATTGGGCTACATTGTTGTCATTAATTGAACCATTCAACACTCAATTACAAAGTTTAGCTTTTTTTACCCCCAAAGTTTAGAAATTTTCTTAAGGGGAGTTCCGAAGATTTTCAACCTCTTTTTCATTTCACGTTTCAATTAACCAATAGAAAAAGCAAGGAAGTAGCTATAATTAAAATGCTTTTTTTTTTGCAAAAATATTTGTAAAAATCTGTTTTCCCCTTGATATTCCCTAATGTTTGAAATATTACGGGGCATTGTTCTTGAAATGGCTCCTAGCTGAACTCCTGACTTTCAACAAAATGTCCAACAGCAATAGGATATATGCATGAAAAAATAAATGCCTTTTGGGCAGGAAGAAGATAATGACAAAATTGCAAATTCACTAGTGCAGTTACTAGCAGGGACAGACAGGCACTGATGTTTAGTACATTCTGTATCCCTTCTTTCTCCAGCCTGGTGCTGCCCCTTCTGTGCAGAGAGATGGTGGAACTCCTGGACAAGGGAGACAGTGTAGTGAACCATACGAGTTTGTCGAATTACGCCTTTCTCTATGGCGTCTTCCCCGTAGCCCCAGGCGTGGCTATCTTTGCAACCCAGTTCAACATGGAAGTAGAGATTGTATGTATGCACTGTTTTCTTCTAAGCTGGGCGGTTTCTGTGGTGAAGAGCAAAGGGAAGCTGTAAAATGCAGAAGGCAACATTCTTCTAATGAGAATTGGAGCTTTCTAAGCTGCTGCCCCGTAAATAAAGCCTATTCCGTAACATTATATAACCATAGTTATTAATATGGGAACCTTAATCATCTATGCTGTTCTTCTTTTTCTTAAACCCAGACTTTTTTTTTATTAGTCTTTGTTTTGTTTTGTTTCAAATACTTTGCAGCTATGCTTATAATTAAGCTTCAAAGTTATTTATAGGGAGTGACTTTTGGGATTTTGAGGAGAAAAAATCATTCATTGTAATCCAGTCACCACAAGAAAATATCCCACAATACACTAGAGAAAGTTGGTAAATTAATGGTGTCTATGTATATTGTATTTAGGGGTTCTGAAATGTAACATGAGGGACAGTCCCATTAATTAATTAATCAATATCATGTTTGGTAATTATTTTTTGTTGACTTTTTCCCATAGTCTGTGAAGTAGCATGGAAGAAAGCTGTTCATAGATTTAGACCATTGGAAGGGTGCTCTTTCCAGAGCCTAGAATATAATCAACAACATAAGTTATAGTATTTGAACCTAGATTAGAAAGAGGTCAATAGGGCATGTTCTTAGAAAGGAGAAGTATGGCGTCAGATGGCGTGCTGGATTCTAAAATGTCCTTACTGGTTGTCATTTTCCATTTAGGATGCGTTAGTGTATTATGGGCATTTAAATTTTTAAGTAATTTTTTAGGTAAGATTATGACTCCTCAATTTGATCTCATGTTTGCAGATAACCTCAGGAATGGTAATAAGTACATTTGTGTCTGCTCCAATCATGTATGTTTCTGCCTGGCTATTGACCTTTCCCACCATGGATGCTAAGCCGCTGGCATATGCCATTCAGAATGTCAGTTTTGATATAAGTATTATCAGCCTGGTCTCCCTGGTAAGTATGTTTCAGTGTCAGATTGAATAGAAGCCACAAGATAAGTTTGGCAATAACTACTAAATGGGAAAATCATTTTTTAAATTTTTTTAAAAGATAAAATAGAAAACTAAAGCCTATCTGAAAGAAATGCAATATTAGTTTCCTAATTAACTAAGCTTGTCTTTCCAGTGGGGAGTTTTGAGTTGTTCGGTGGGAAGGCGTGTGACTTAGTCAAGCTTGGGTTTGATTCCTTGTCTATTGCAAGTTACCGAAAAAAAAAAAAAAGAGACCAAAGTCTCTTTGGAGTTACTTAACACCCTTTCTGCTTAATTTTCTTAGCTATAATGATAATCATTTCACTTGTTTTAAGGTTTGTGATAATGAAATAAGCATCTGTGAACGATAATCACCATGCACATATTAGCTATTCTGAATCTTAAGATCAGCAAAGGTCTTTGGGAGCAAGATTAACAAGTTATTTAAATGAAACCAGATAACTGTTTGAATTTGATCCTGCCAACTCAGATATATAAGCTTTAACAACTAGAGTATCACGTAAGTCAGATTGCCTGCTGAATTCAGTCAGAATTCTAGATTGGAAAAAGAAAATGTTTATTCTTAAAAGGAATGGATGTGTATATTAACAAAAAATAAATACACAATTAATGTGATATTTAGGAAATCCCATATCTATCACATCCTCTTTTTTTTGAGACAGGGTTTCTCTGTATGTAATCTTGTAGACCATACTGGCCTGGAACTCACAGGGATCCATCTGCCTCTGCTTCCCAAGTGCTGGGATTAAATGTGTGTGCCTCCACTGCCCAGCCCACCACATACTCTTTAAAAAAAAAAAATCTATGTTCCTTAATAAGAAGGTAGTTTGGGGAGACAGAAGGTATCAACATCTATTGGCAATTAGGGACAAGAAGAAAATTAACCAGCATACTTTCCTGTGCAGTTGAAGGTAGAATAGAAACTCAGTCCTGGGGCTGGGCTGTAACCTAGTTTAAGCATGCCTGAGGCCCTGGGTTCAATCCCAGTACTAGCCAGAAAAGAAGGAAGAGGAAGAGGAGAAACTCAATCCTTGTAAATACTAGGAATACAAGATTAATCTTGGTGCAGGAGGTATGTGTTGTTTGAAATAATACCATCTGGAATTTAGACTCCTCAGAAGCTAGTGCCATAAAAATCAGAAAAGAAAACAAAATAGCAAAGCTCTTTCCCTAACCAATTGACTGTGACATTGTGTCCTACCCCAGCCACTGAAGGTAGGCGAACTTAGAATGTGGCCCTGGTCAAACCACAGCTCTTAAAGAACTAATTTGTTAACCATGGGTCTCCTTATGCTTTATTTCACCTTGGATATAGTAATTTATATTAATAACATGCAATTTCAATGAAACCTTAAAATTTCTTCTGGAATGCGGATAAAGAGAATTCTCTAAAAATACTAATCATGGGGACCAGATGTAGGGACATATACCCATTATCCTAAACCTTGGGAGGCTCAGACAGGAGGATCTGAGTTCAAGGTAAGCCTGAGTTCTACAGTAAGATCCTGTCTCAAAGAACCAGGGGCTAGGAGGCAGCGCAGTGACTGAATGCTTGTCTAGTACATACGGGGCCCTGAGTTCAATCCAGCCCCACAATAAAAAAGACTTCTAATATGCTATCTAGTAAGTAATCATAAAGACTGAGAAACGTAAATAACTTGACCTTTTATCTTCAAGATCTGGTCCCTGGCTATTCTTCTCTTGAGTAAGAAGTACAAGCAGCTTCCACATATGCTCACCACCAACTTACTCATTGCTCAGGTTAGTATACCTGTGGATACGGAAGCAGGGCTTTCCCCAGCTTTCCTGCGCTGCATGAGAGAAAATTACTTCGCTAGGCTTTGTATTCAGTTACAGAGTCAGAATTATTAGCAGTGATATCAATTATACCTTAATTCCAGCTACTTTATGCTTGATGTATTACATGCTGCAGTAGGTCTCAAGCTTTAAGATTGACAATGGCAATTAGTGATAAGCTTGCATTTTCAATTACAAACAACTGAGCCATTAAACGCTGACCTCTCACCCAGGTGTGAGTCACACTTGCAGTTCTGAGCATGTAGCAGGCTGAAGCAGGAGGGCGGCTGGGAGTTCGAAAGCAGCCCGTGTCACAGAGTAAGACTCCCATCCTGAAGAGTAAACCAATAACAAGAGGAGAGCTCCCGCGATCTGACGTTACAGTTAGGTCCTGGCATGTGAAATTTTACATTTTCTATGTAAATCATTACTAAATAAGGCTAGAATTTTATGGTCATTATTTTCTTTTAATATGTACATTGTTCAAGGCTCTATGGAAAAGAGGTTTTTAATCATAAAGCTTGAAATCTTAGTAAAGCCAGTATATAAAAGTTATGGTCAGTGGCAGTTTTGAATGGGAGATTATTTTCTGGGAATAAAGCTTCAGTGGGTATGGTTAGATTCATAGTTTTCTTCTGTTATATATAGTGAATCATACAATTTATTTTTAGCTACTTACAAAATCTCTTAATAATTTTTTCTTTAGTCTATTGTTTGTGCTGGAATGATGATATGGAATTTTGTTAAAGAAAAAAATTTTGTTGGACAAATTTTGGTGTTTGTTCTATTGTACAGCTCCCTGTACAGCACCTATTTGTGGACAGGTAAGTTGACTCGCGAAAGGACTGCTAAAGTCTGCCCCCCTCCTCTCCCTCTAAAAGACCTCAGCATCTACTGATCCATTTGAAGTGTGTTAGCACAGGTCAGGGTGTTTACTCAGTTTGTTACACACATACGCGCGCACACACACACACATGCACACACGTCTCCAAAGCTGAGTTATCTGCTGAGTACTCTGTTTCTGCCAGGCTCAAAGCCCTCCTAAGTCACATGGTCCTTTTCATTGGGGGTCGTTGGCTCTGGGCCAGTGTCAATGGAGCACCCCTTTGGAGATACCAGGTAGGAAAGGACAGAGGTTAGAGTGTCCCAGCGCTCACCTCTGGGATCCTATTGAACTGCCAACTGTTTTGCCTCATACAAATTAACTAGCTTTGGGTCTTCTGGGTTTTTTTTTGTTTGTTTGTTTGTTTTATGTTCATTGGTGTTTTGCCTGCGTGTATGTCTCTGAGGGTGTCAGGACCCCTGGAACTGGAGTTAAAGACAGTAGTGAGCTGGCATGTAGGTACTAGAAATTGAACCCGTGTCCTCTGGAAAAATAGTCAGTGCTCTTAACCTTTGAGCCACCTCTCCAGCCCCCAGGTCTTCTGTTTTATTACTTCTAAAGCTGGCTTGCAGCACATTACACAGATGTTCTGAGGATGAAGTGCAGTATAGGTGTTTACATCTGGTACACAGCAAACATTCAAGAAATGGGAATCTATTAATCGTTTATTATTATAGAGGGAGAAAGAGGCAGTAGGAGAATAAGAAAAGTGGGCAAGCGGACGTGGAGAGGCTGCGGAGATGACTTACAGTGGCTAAGAGAACTGACCTAGGTTCGATTCCCAGCACCCACATGGAGGCTCACAACCGTCTGTAGCTCTAGTTACAGGGAATCCAAAGTCCTCTCTTGGCCTCCATAGGCACCAGTCATGCCTGTAGTGCATAGACGCACGTGCGAGCACAACACCCATATAGATAAAATAAGATAATTTTAGTAGAGGACCCAATGATAAAGAATACTCTTTTAATTGACGCCGAAAACTATGACAAAATGTTTAACCTAACATTGCCAATTTGAAATGTACCATTCGTTCAGAAGCAGACATTCTGTTTGTGAAAAGTACTGTCTGGTTTGCTTGTTTCTGTGTTGGTACCGCAATTTGAAATTGTAAAATGGTTCCAGAAGGGAGTTTGCACAGTGGTTAATAAGTAAGGGCCAGTAAGAGACCATGGTGGGAAGGCCTTTGATTTCATGCCCTAAGGATCAAAAGCTGGTCCCACCTGAGTCCATAGCCTTTTGAAGAGAAGCAGCAATGTGGAGAGGAATGGCAGAATGACAGATTCACAAACACGAGATTGGTTGTGCTTCTGTGAGGCAAGCATACCTGTCATAGCATGAGCCTTGTCATGAGATGTCAAACTAAAAGAACCAAGAGACTGTAATCCCAAATATAGGTGGCCCAAACTGATGTCTGGTACCTAAGTTCATTGAGATGGGATTTACAATGGGAGTAAAGAGTAGCAAACAGACCAGTCTGTCAGAAAGCCCGGACCATCTCCAAAACCATCAAACATATATGCTGAGACCTATCTAAAGAATTCCCTGTACAATAAAGGTGCCCTGTGATCATCAGATCATTATAAATATAGCACGAATTTGCGGTTCAGTTGCCAAAGGCTAGGCTTACAACCCAAAAGAAAAATTTACAGATCCATTCGGTGTATTTTACAATCTCATGTTCGGTCATTTTCAGGTTGGTTTACAAACCGCCTTCACCATGTCTGTCCTGTTTCACAACCACTTGCTTTGCTTTTCCTTTAAAATCAATTTCTTTTTAACACGTCCGCTAAATCCAATACCAGGGAAGCCCCAAGCTTCACGTGCTAATCAAACAATTTCAAATGTACATTGATTGTGTAAATCGTCCATTTCTCTGCCTTTTTCCTGGTCCAGTTTAAATATTTCACTTTGCAAATTGTGAAAGCAAGAGCGGAATCAGCATAAGCAGATAGTCCCAGCTGTTACCTCACCGCTCTGGCTCTTCCCGGAGCAAGGGGAATCAGAATTTCAGAGCGAGGGGAATAAGAATTTCAGAGTACCAAACCCTTCTCAAGGACTCAGTATCTGTTTATGTTAATTCTAGTTTAAAGTGTTAATTATCCGTGTCCGTTTCTGTCCGTTCTGACTGAAAGTGTTAATTAGAGGGAAGGATCTTAGTTTGCTAACATAGTTCACAGCTTGCAGTGTAAACTGGAACTCCACTCCCTGTCCTCTTAGGTCATCTTCAGTTGCTCACACACAGGGTTATGATCTGCTTTATCTCATTGCCTTTCTTTCTTCAAGCCCCTGTGGAGTCTTCATTTGGCAGTAAGCT
Source organism: Microtus oregoni (assembly GCF_018167655.1). NCBI lineage: Eukaryota > Metazoa > Chordata > Mammalia > Rodentia > Cricetidae > Microtus > Microtus oregoni. Next base: position 26,059,753 of record NW_024543096.1, on the reverse strand, counting down.
GTAACATTATGTGGCCTTCACTTGGCCCAAACTTACTATATAAACTGAAACCTAAGTTCCGCTTAATTATAAGGTGGACACAGTGATTATCATGGAAAATATGCCAAAGAGACTGGAAATTCCTTATACTATTTCCAGGTTCTAAAAATACATTGTAGGAACCCCAGAACAGTTTCAGGACTTCTCCTTATGCTCCTCAGAAGGCTGGGTCTCTCCACCACTCCGTCCCTGTCCCTGTTTCTTCCTTACCTATGGAATTCTAGTGTTAATCTGAAATAGTGGTTCCTCCCACCTGCGGTACTCAGAGCCTGTAGTCCTGTGGAGTTTATTAACTGCCACAGGTGTGAGTAACCGCATCAGGCATAAGGAAAGGCTCAAGAACTTGAAAACAAGCTGGATGTCGTGGCACCTGTCTCATTCCAGCAATCAGAAGGCTGAGGCAGGAGGATTGAGGTTTAAGGACAGCTGGGCTATGTAGCAACCCAATCTCAAAGACAAACCAAACAAAAATAACAACAAAACCCTTGAACTACTTACATCTGTATAAGGTTTGTACCACACTTGTGTTACGTTTGGGTCAGTTTTCTATGAGGCGTGAGTCCTACATTTTGGGGCATTTTCCAAAGCTAACCTGAGAAATATATATGCTTCTTAGCACCAACAAAATGGAGTCAGTCTCAGAAACGTTCTATATGCAGTTAACTTTTCCAACTCTACTTAATTCTAATCACATAAATGAAAAAAAATAAAAATAAAAATTAAGAAAAAAACCCGCTAAGGCTTTTGAAAAGAAATCCTCCAGGAAAATAAGATTTGAATAAACAAATGAGTCTAGGAAGGAAAACAAAGTGATTTTTAATTTAGAAAAAATTGTTTCAAACAACAATTGTTTATAAGGAGGAAAATTTGGAGCTAAAGCCAGACAACTATTAAACAAAAAAAAAAAAAAAAAAAAACAACTAGCAAGGTGGTGCACACATGTCACCCCAGGACTTGGGAAGCGGAGGACAGGGATCGGGGTCCTGATACGGAAAGAGTCACAAAGCAAAGCGAAACCTGGACCACTAGGGTACCAAAACAAGCTGGTGTTGGAGAAAGTGCTGCAACTCCTGTCCAATGTCAAGAGTAACCAACTCTTTTATAAACCCCGTTTCTTGTTTCTAGGCCTTCTAGCGGTTTCTTTGTTTCTTTTAAAAAAGCGGGAGAGCATGCAGATCCCTGTGGGACTCATCATAATATCCGGCTGGGGGTGAGTGGCCTTTTCCTGTTGGCTTGCGGGTTTCCACACACAGCTACTGCTGGTCACTGACGCTTTCTTTCATGATGGCATTTGCTGCAGAATCCCTGCCCTCCTTGTTGGTGTGCTTCTGATAACTGGGAAACACAATGGAGACAGCATTGACTCCGCCTTCTTTTATGGAAAAGAGCAGGTGGGAAGTTATTGGCAGTTCCCTTCTTGAGAATGTCTTGTTAGTTGATGCACCTTGATATTCTTATACTAAAGTTAAATTTAAATATATTTTCATTTACTGTATACAACTTTGGTGATTTTAACACCTAATGGCACCTCATGATACGAATGTTTTTAGCTGAAGATTTTTAAATACTTATAAATTAATTTTTATTTTGCTTTTTTAAAGATTTATTTAATTTTATTTTGTTATGAGTGTTTTGCCTGAAGGTACAGACATACAATGTGTTTGCAGATCTGTGGGGGCCAGCAGAGGGAGTTGGATCCCTGGAACTGGAGTTACAGACTGTTCTGAGCTGGCCTGGGGGATCTAGGAATCCAACCAAGTCAGGACCTCTGTAGGAGCAGAAAGTGATATCTCCGGCCTCCTTAATTGATTTTATTGAAGATATATTCATAAACTATGTTTTCTCTACTGAAGGGAAAAAAGTAAACAACTTAGCAGTAATAGTAAATGTCAAATATGTTACTCTTATGGGAAGTACGAATTCCAGAGTAAAATATATCTAAGCAAAGTAGACTTGCAAAGCTATAGACCAGGAGGCCTGTGGGACTTGCTGGATTCTTCAGGGGTAGGATCCACTTTCACCAAAGATTTTTAAATTTTTACCTTTTGTTTTGTAATTTTAAACTTAATTCAGTTTTATGAAAATAAATAAGATTATATATAAAAGGGCTTGTACAAATACATCCAGTTGGTGCTCATAAATATCAGCTATAATTTTTATAATCATTACTGTAAGAAAGTCTACATTTGCTGAAGGATGGTTGAATTACATGCAGCATTTAAAATAACTTAAGGAAACCACTTGCTGTACATGAAACATACAAGAAACTTGTGTGATTAAAGACAAACCATGATTTCTTTACAAATAAATCAATACGCCTACCCATTTTGAAGAAACATTGTTCTGCAGTGTTTAAAGCTATACGGACATATATGCTATCAAGAAAGTGGTCTTTAATTTTTTTAAAAATGACTTATTTTTATATACATTGGTGTTTTGCCTGCATATATGTCTGTGTGAGTATGTCAGATCTCCTGGAACTAATTACAGGCAGGTGTGAGCCATGTGGGTGCTGGGAATTGAACCCAGGTCCTCTGGAAGAACAGTCAGTGCTCTTAACCGCTGAGCCATCTCTCCTGATATCTGTTTCTGTCGCTGGCAGATGATCACCACAGCGGTCACCCTGTTCTGCAGCATTCTGATAGCTGGTGTGTCACTCATGTGCATGAACCGTACCACCCAAGCTGGTCACTATGAAGGTTTCGGCCAATCTCAGGACCACAAGCCAGCAGAGCCTAGAAGCACTGCATTTGAGGAGAGCCCAGCACCAACAAATGAGCCAGAACTCTTCCCAGCTTCTCTCCCAGAAACAAGTAAGGTGTGTGTGTGTGTGTGTGTGTGTGTGTGTGTGTGTGTGATTTTATTTTTGATTTTTCAAGACAGGGTTTCACTGTAGCCCTGTGCTGTCCTGGAACTCGCTTTGTAGACCAGGCTGTCCTCGAACTCACAGAGATCTGCCTGCCTCTGCCTCCTGAGTGCTGGGATTAAAGGCCTGCGCCTCCACTGTCCAACCTCCCTACATATACTTTAAAACAAACAAACAAGCAAAAACTGTCACTTGTATTCTAGATGTTTTTGTTCAATGTAAATTCACTACGCCACTCTGAATACTATAGGCATTTGTCAATCGAACAACTTGATTAACTCATTAGAACTTCATTCTCCTAAGCACTTCATCCATCAATCTGAGGTTAATGTTTTGCTGACTTCTGAGACTTCCAAGAGAAGCTGGTTAGTTGGCTGTTTGCTTGGCTGTTTTGAAACAGGGTCTTACTCTGTATCCAAGGCTGGCCTCACACTGTTGGTCCTCCTGCCTCAGCCTCATGAGCCACTATGCCAGTTTTCAGTGCTGGGGATTGAACCCAAAACCTCACACACATTCTGTACGTCCCCAGCTTTGACCTGAGAATTTTGGAAGAAGCCAAAGGGAAGGAAGGTCCATCCTCAGAAACTAAACACTTGTATTTCCTGCTTTGGCAGCATTTCATCGGGCAAGGGCCATCAATAAGATAAATTTTAAGGAGAGACCTAACTGAGTTTAAGGTTAAATCATAGAACTTATCCGTCTACAAACTATAGCCCACAAGTCTAGTCAGACTTAATACCTGATTTGTGTACAGTTTCTCAGTTCAGATCTTTTATTTTTTATGTTTTTAGAAGATTGAAGTTAAGTGGCTTTTTAAAAAAAATGATTTTAAAGTTCTGTGAAACTTGAATTTCCCATGCACAGTGTTGTAGATCACAGCTACAACCATTCACATACGTGTCATCAGTGGCTGTGTTCGTCCTGGAATGGCAGGGCTGAATCATTGCCACAGAGCCCAAATGGCTTTTATGAAAAATGCTTGGTTATTTCATCTTACAGCTTGTAGGTCATCAGCTTCCAATCACCTCAGCATCCGGTCGAGCTTATGTGAAATGGCTCAATTAACTCTCCCCAGGGAGCTGACCGCATCAGGTTCCTGCTGCAGTACAGGCCAAGACTCTCAAGTCCCTCTAATGCCGGATGGTTCCTGCTTCACCCCCGTTCTTCCGCCTCTTCCTGCCTACACTACCAGACTCTCCATGCCTTGCCCCAGACTGGCATGCATACCATCCCACCTCTCTTCTGCTTTTGCTGCCAAGCCCTTCAACGTGGGCTTGCTGCCAATTTGTGATGACATCATCAGAATTTTATTCTTTCAAGTTTCTTGACCGTGTTCCTTTTAAAATTGAAGTTCAGCAATGCCTTTGCTAAAATATTAGACTCTGCTTTCCACAAGCCCAGGATAGGTCTCAGATCCCACCTGCCCTCCTCCCTTCCTCACTGTCTGCTATACTGCAGTTATACTGTAAACCAGTCTGCTTTGCGGCAGCCGCGGGAGATCACCACCGGCAGGCAGCCTGCCCTGCCTTCCTCCCTGAATGTTTAAATGGCTGCTACAAGGGTAGCCTCTCTAGGAAGCACCGAGCAAGGGACGTGAGACCCTTGGGAGACTTCCGCATTCACCTTTCACCTGACTCTTAGAAACAGCAAAAAACTGAGCCATAGGCTTTAATCCCTCTTGATACTATCCACAGCAAGAAAGCTAGTTTGAATCAATGTTATCAACAGGACAGCTCTCTGCTTTGTCCACAAGAAACCCGAAGTATTTATGCTTTTGTCTCCTTTTTTACAACCCTAATTTCACTGCTGTTTTTTGTTTTGTTTTGTTTTGTTTTGTTTTGTTTTTGTGAGGCCGAAATTGAACCCAGGGCCTCTTGAACGCTCGGGGAGAGCTCTCCCCTTGCACTGTATCCACAGCCTCTTCCCTCAACTCGCTTTTTGATAACTGTTGTTGTTCATTTGGCCCAGAAGCCTGTAAATACCATTTCTGATTTGTCTTTTAGCCTTAGTTCCTAGTGAGGTATCAGACTTATCTTACATACTTAGTAATATTATTTTTATATGGAATATAGTTGGATGAGTGCCATGATTCTCTGATACTATCACAGAGAGTGCTTGAGTGAAATACTTAAGTCCCTGTTTACACATGTTGCGAAGGAAAAAGGTCTGGTTACATTTCTCTCCTAAATCCTGCTTTCTTCTGCTTTACTAGAAGTGAAAGTACATGACACCTCAGATGGCCATTCTGGCCTCTTCTCTAGTTTGGTAACTCAACATAGTTACTCTACCTCTGCCCCTTGTTGCACATTTGTTAGAGGTCTAGGACTTTTGTGTTATAAATACTGTGAAATTCGGATCACATTTTATTATGTGGTCAAGAGTTCAGCTAATATGGCTGGAGAGATGGCTCAGTAGTTAAGAACACTTATTACTCTCGCAGTGGGCCTAGATTCAGTTCCCAGTGCCCACATTGTGGCTCACATTCCAGGTCCAGGGGATCAGATGCCCCCTTGAGCACCAGGCACACACATGGTGCACATACACACATGTAGGTAAAACACTCGTGTACACAAAACAGAAATATATAAATCTTAAAAATAAATAAACCAGCCAGGCGGTTGTGGTGCATGCTTTTAATCCCAGCACTCTGGAGGCAGAGGCAGGCGGATCTCTGTGAGTTGGAGGCCAGCCTGGTGTACAAGAGCTAATTCCAGGACAGGCACCAAAGCTACAGAGAAACCCTGTCTCGAAACACCAAACAAATAATCTTGAAAATAAATAAAAACAGTTTGTTTAACAAAAAATGTTTGTCTAATAAAGAGAAAGCTGACAATCACTGATGAACCCTTATGTTTGAGGAAGAAACTGCCAAGTAATTTTTCCCAGAGGCCATAACTGCTTATTTGTATGCACATCCGTGCGCATGCAGGTGCTCATTCCCGGGAACTATGTTATTTGAATGTTCTGGCCTCTCATGGTTCCTTAATTTTTATGTCTTTTTATGTAATTTTATTATTTAAATTTTCATATTTCTGAAGAGAACTAGACAAGATAATTTATTTTCTGTTATTCTGTGGTTCTGTTTTTAACCTTGAGATGGCATTATTACCTTAAAATTAAAAAGACATTTGTAATGGTTTATAGATAATAGCTTTTGTACTTTGAAATCCTTTCATTTTTAAGAATATTACCTAAGAACTTAAGTACATTATCAAGGAGAGGTTAAGTCTAAGTATTACTCATATCCTAGCATGTACATTTTAATAGTTTATCACTGAAGTTATTCTTCTATTCATTTTGCAATCCATATCAGGAAGTCCCATGCCTATATAACTGTAAAAAATATTTAAAGGTCACTGTGTGCAGTTACCCGAGGAAATAAACATTTAAATAAACAAATATATAAATAAACAGCACAGAGGAAAATTACAGCTATGCAGCCTGGCTCACTGTGGCTTGAATAGAGCATCCTGCCTATAAACCAGCTGGAGGCTCAGCCGTGTGTGCTTGTAAAGAAAAAGGTAGAGCTGCTTCAGCCAAATCTTCCAGACTTGTGAGATAGAAGGGCTTGGAAGAAGGGACTGCTGAGATGAGCCTAGAAGAGGATTCTGTAGCCGTGTCCAGACGGGGCTTCCGGGAAGAAGGGGATGCCTGTTGTCCAATAGCTAGGGCAGGCAGCTAGCTAGTCCAAGTCACAGGCAAGCGGGCTCATGTAGGCCACATTTCTCCCTGTCTCATCGAGTGAGGGGACTCTAAGGGAGCTGATCACTTGTCTGACCCCGTTTACTGCTCACCGCTGTATAGGCACACGTAGATACGGGCCCGGACAGAAAACGTTTTCACGGAGACATCCTGAGTGGCTCGGGCATTGTTGGCATCGTTTGAACTTGTGCGTTTCTTCTGTGGTTGGGCTCTACCTTCATAGACTGTTTCCTCTGTCTAGGTTGCTGCTCTTGCTCCTTGGGAAATGGAGACTTACGCTGTCCATCAATAGAGCCAGTAACAGACACAAGTGCCAGTGGGCCTATGCCTTCTTCCTTCGAGAAAAGTAAGTGCCCTGGGACTATACATGGCTTGAGAATATGTTTCCAATAAGACGGGAGAAAGTGATAATAAGATCATGATGATAGAAATAGAACACTCGTTTAAAAAATAAAATTCTTAGCCGGGCGGTGGTGGCGCACGCCTTTAATCCCAGCACTCGGGAGGCAGAGGCAGGCGGATCTCTGTGAGTTCGAGACCAGCCTGGTCTACAAGAGCTAGTTCCAGGACAGGCTCCAAAACCACAGAGAAACCCTGTCTCGAAAAATCAAAAAAAAAAAAAAATAAAATAAAATAAAATTCTTAAAGATAGTATTAAAATAGATTTCCCAATAAATTTAACCCACATGCCTGAGGGTATAGCTCGGTGGTACTTGCCCAACATCATGAAACGCTAGGTTCAATCCTGAATACTTTTCAAAATAAAAAACAAAGGTTAATTGAAGTGGGAAATTCATGAAACACTGAACTTTGGCCTTTTTTCTTCTTCTAAAAGCTGAGACTGTTCCCCCTAGCTTTGTTCTCTAGAATCAGGACTAATTAATTAGTTGAGCTCTTTCATGAAATGTAAGAGGTAATAGGACATTTATTTCATGCTTTGTCAGACTAGGACACAATAGAGTCTTTGTGGCTTTAGCACAGATAAAACTTTATTAGTTCAGCCTTTAAAAGTATATGTAAACTATATGAAGTATGTCTAGATTATGTCATTATTTATTATATAACATAAATTTTGTAGACGGAAACCCTTGTTAAGTGTGTGGTAGGAACTGCCACACGCTGCTTCTGCATCCTCAGAGAGACTCTCCAACATAACGTGAGGGCCTTCTCCAGGGTCGCTGACAGTTCGATCCCGCGTCTTAACCGAGCGAGCTTCTGTGCTGTCGCTCCTGGGACGTCACCATGGAATAATTACACCTGTGCTCACTGTTTTGCAGCGGACCACTGTGTGAGTCGCTGTGACTCCCAGAGCTGCATCCTAGCCCAGGAGGAGGAGCGGTACCTGCAGACTGGAGACCCACAACTGACTCGTCATGTCCTGCTGTGTTTGCTTCTCATCATCGGCCTGTTTGCTGTAACGGCTTCTTCTGCTTCTGGCTGGGCTTGTTTCTTTAAATATTTGCCTTCTCTCAAAGGAACCTCATTGCTACTTTGCAGAAGTATGGTGGCTAGGTCATTTGAATTTTAACATTTAGCCCGATTGCTGGGCGGTGGTGGCGCACGCCTTTAATCCCAGCACTCGGGAGGCAGAGGCAGGCGGATCTCTGTGAGTTCGAGACCAGCCTGGTCTACAAGAGCTAGTTCCAGGACAGGCTCCAAAACCACAGAGAAACCCTGTATCGAAAAACCAAAAAAAAAAAAAAAAAAAAAATTTAGCTCGATGTTTGAGGCACAAGGATGAGGGACAAGGAATGAGTCGCTCGCTCTGTTGCCCAATCGCCCAGACGGTCTGTTCTCTGGTCTGTTCCCCGTATAGACTTTTGTGCTCTTGAATCTGGAGTTTGTCAGAACAAAGTATTTCCATGATGTATACAAGACCACTTACTCCTGAAAGTGGACAGATAGTTAAATTATCTCTCTAAAGATATTTTTCAAATAAACTTTTAAAAATAATTTCCCGGGGCTAGAGAGATGGCTCAGCAGTTAAGAGCACTTGCTGCCCTTGTAAAGGACAAAAGCTGCTCAGCAGCTCCAACCACCGGGGATCTGACGCCCTCTCCTGGCCTCTGTGGGCACCAGGCAAACACATACACAGGAAAACACCCAGGCTTCGATGTTGCTTTTTTTTCACCCCTGTCTAACGAGGCTACTTGACTGAAGTGTTCAAAGCCATTGTTTTAAATTACCTTCCAGTAACCACAGAAAAGCAACATCATAATTTATTCAATAAAGAACGAAGAGCACTTCCTTATGAATTGTTCATAATTTTTCAAAATGCCCTGATAAACACTTCCAGGCATTGTCTTTTCTACTGGTAGATTCCCAAAGTTGAGCAGTCCGCACCAAAGTCTAGAAGCATTTCGGTGACACAGGTGCACTCTACTGATCCTTTCCCAAAGGAGTCATGTGTATTCATATATTCATAGAGGCCTCCGGCTGCGATTCAGTATTGAAGGATTCCCAGTGTTATGATTTATAAGCTCAATACTTTTCTGTGTACATTTCTTTAACTACAGAAGGGCTTTTATTTGTTGCCCTCATTTGTGTGTTATCAGTTGTTCCACTTAATCCCTAAGATGGTTCAAGTGTGCCTCCCTAGAGATGGGAGAGGGGCCAACAGCCTCTGCGGTCTTTGTGCACTTGGATGCTCGCAACATTTAATGGCCATCCAAGAGCAAAAGTCGAAAAATAAGACCTGCTGCCAAGAACTGCTGCTTAGTGATATAATTGTTTTATTGTGTCAAGCTAATTTTAAAATCCATGCTGTGTAGGCTAGTCGGCAGTCCTGATACATTATGTAAGCTCCTGTATTATGGCTCCTGTCTTCCTGCTGTGGATTTGTTCAGAATAGACAGTTTGAATGGCATCTGTCAAGAGGAGAGGTGGAAACCTCTTGTTGGAAAGACAAGTGTAGATTCTCTCCGTGTTTTTCTCCTTTAATCTTTTTTCCCCTAATTATCAGCTAGAGAAGTTATCATAGCGTGTGCTGGATGGAGAGAAATGATTCTCATGCTTAATTTTGAAGTACCTGTCTCTTCCCTTTACAGAATCTCTCTAGCTGTTTGTGGTGGCTGTTCAACCACGAGACGGGGCGGCTCTATATTGAACTGCAGTTTTTCTGTGCCGTGTTTAACTTCGGCCAGGTATTTATTTACTGAGCACTGAGGGGGCTCTGTTTTCTTGGGTGAGTGGATGGGGGGATGCAGACGTTGTTTTCTTTTCTATCCAAAGGGTTCCATTTGTTTATCAGCTGCTGGTGTGTATGACAGCTGACAGCTGCCGCCTGTCTCCCAGTAGAGATGAATTAGGATATTGGTTGAAGTCATCAGAATGTACGCTGAGTGTTTCAATCAGAAATACCAAAGACTTTTTTTTTTTTTGCTTTGGCATTGAGATGAAGAATAATGATTTAAGTAGGAACAAGATGTCCCCAAATTCTTCTTAAACTTCTCATAATCTTCATAACTCACTTGGAAAATAGCAGGCTTCTCTGAGCCTTTGAGTTTGGCCACTACAGTACTAAACATTGCCTGCTTTTGGGATGGCAGGCACTTAAATCAGTATTTCAAAAATCATGTGACAAAATAAATACATTTTAGCAGGCACAGTAGTAGCCTTCCTCTAGTATCTACCATGTACCAACCCTTGTTAAGGATTTTATGTTCATTATCTCACGTAAACACTAAAATGCCTATACAATAGATACTATCATTTCCCTCTCAGCTTACTATTAAAATTGATATTTAATGTCTGGCATCTTGAAGGCTCTGGGTTTAATCCCTAGCACTGGAACAAAAAAAGGACTATTTAAGGAAAAATAACATTTTAAATTCTGGCAAATATCTGCAAAAAAAAATTTCATCTTTTCATCTACCCGCTTTGCTTACCACTTCCTTTTGAAGGTGCTGGAGATTGAATTTTCTCTTATACATGCTAGGCGAACCAGTTACATGTGGCGCATGTAACTACACTGAACTTCATCCCCAACTCAAACCCTTACTTTTTGATTAGAGAATATTCGTGCATAAACTGAATGTCAATTTGAAAAATGCCTGTGTTGGAAATCATCACCTATTAAATTTGAAATATTTTGCCATATTAGGTAGTTAGAGCTTTGTGAGTTTCTGCTCCTACGTGGTTTTGCCTTCCACTCGAAGAGTTTCCTGTTTGTTTTGACATTGTTATTGGAAGAAAACCAGCAAAGTATTAAGAAACACATTATGTAATCGTCCATTAGGGACAAACATGGGCGCCTAGAGCCATCTGATACCAGTCTCACTTTGTGATACTATTTAAGAGCTGACATTATCCAACCATGGAATTCTGGGCTGTAAATCCACAGCCCCCCTCAGCATTTTGCACTCAGAAAGCCCACTCCAGACTGAGCCACTCTAGGACGGGAACCAAGCAGGCTCCGTTGCACAGGGCTTTTTCCAGAACTATGGCAGGAATGTGCTCCACACTCTGCCTACACAGCTTCTGTCTCAAGTGGCTCAAAGGCAGGAGACAGAGTCTCATTCCAGTCCTGTTTCCCTTTCAGGACTTGATGTGGTGAGATGCTCCCTTCTGACACTCTGTAGCTTAAGACAATCAAGTCCTTCATGTAATATTTTGTGTTTAAAATGTTCTAATTACGTGTATGTCTGTCATACAGCGTGTCTGGGGGAGATGGGGTGTGTTCACGTGAGTGCAGTGCCCTGTGGAGGCTGGAAGAGGGCGTCAGATCCTCCAGAACTCAGTCACACTCAGCATGTGTGCTGGGACCACGCTCAGCTTTTCCAGAAGGCTGCTGTGTCCACCCCACCTCTGGGCCTACCTGTAACAGTGCCTGAAAGCCCATGCTTGCAATGCATAAGTCTTTGGGGACCTTTTCTATCTACAACATAATACTAACTGTATTACAATTAGATATTACAGCCCTTGTTAGTTAAATTTATGAAGTTTCAACGGAAAAATAATAAGTAGTTAGGCACACATGGAGAGATTTTCTTTTCAGAAAGGGGGAAACCAAAACATGTAGCTTCAGGGAGCTGTCATGCAAATGCAGTACTTCAGCACCGGCTTTTAGCACCTATCATAATTACTAGGACAGAATGATTGGGAAGAGGCAACAAGCAGGGTGTCAGGTGTGCCTGCAGGCACTGAACTTAAGTCTGCTTTGTATGCAGAATTTAAAATGTTGCTCTAATCACTATCAGCTGCTTCCCCGTGCACTAAATGTCTTCATTTCTGTCTTAAGGTTTTGTGGTTGAATTCAAACAGAATGACTGTTTTCTCCCCTAGGGATTTATTTCCTTCGGAATCTTTGGGTTGGATAAACATTTAATCATCCTACCTTTCAAAAGAAGGTAAATTCAGTTTTGAAATAATACTATGTACCTAAAGGTGATGACAAGGTCATTCTATTAAAATATCGATACCTTTATACTTTTATATCTGCTAAGAAACCACTAATACCACACAAAGGTAATCTGTGGAATCACATGTTTGTTGCAAATAATTGCAGAGAAAGTATTAGAAGTATTACAAATCCAGCGATGTAATTTGTATTTTAATAAGAACTGATGGGCACTAACTTTTACCTGCGCTATTAACTACACACAGTTAAAGGAAACTTGGCAGGGGAGTAGTAGGTGGTGTGCTCTCCGCCAGAGTCTACGTCTGACTGTTTTTGTCCTTGACAGTGGGCTTTCTCTTTTTTTAAATCTGAGAGTTTACAGAGAATTCAAGGATTCTCTCAACTTTGGGGGTTTTGTCAGCTTCCAGGAAGGTTTCTCTTAACTAAGATCAAGGTTTCTTTGTGAAGAATAACAAGGTAAAAGTTTCAACAGAGGGTGGGAAGAGAGGCAGGGGAAATGTTTGTTCTTCATGTGCTCTTGGGAAAATTCATAGATGCTAGCAGTGCTAAAGGGATCCAACCTACCTGCTCTGTAAAGAGCGCCAGTCAACAGGGTCTGCCCGTTCTCCATCACCACCATCATTGTCGTCATTAAGATGTCATTGCTAAGGGTCATAATCATTTCTAAAAGAAAAGTATAACAGAAAAGCCACTGACCTTAGTTGTCAGCTTCATAATGCCGGCCAAGTCAATTGTCAACAGCTGTATTGCCTGGATAGACAGAACGGATTCTTTATACCCCAAATCCTGGCATTTGTTTCTGTGCTACTAATGTTGGAAATGGTACAATAAAATGCGTACTCCATAAGTTACCTTGGTTCATTTAGTTTTGGTTTTAGTTTCTGAGGCAGTCTGAGACATCCGGCTTGGTTTCTAAGTTATCTGTGCTTCAAAAGGTCAAACACAGAACAAATGTCTTAGGAGAAACTGAAGTGGGACAAACACGTCTGAAGAGAGTATGAAGTGGGTCACTCCTCACCCCAGCCTGCTCAAAGAGCAGATGCAGGACAAGGGCATTTCTGGTGCAGAGATGAATGCCATCTGGGTGTTGATAGCAGAGCTTTGGTGACTGGTTTGGAATCGCCCCTTGGTGAGACAGGTTGGATCTTCTCACGCTTGTTTTCTTTCCCTAAGAAACAGCCTGCTTAAATTTTGCTTTTCAGGCTTGAATTCCTGTGGACCAATAAGGAAGCAGCAGAAAACAGGGAGTCCCCTGTTTCTGAAGAAATCAAAATGACCTGTCAGCAGTTCGTCCATTACCACCGTGACCTGTGCATCCGAAACATCGTCAGAGAGAGAAGGTAAGCCGGTGCAGGCTTCAGAAGTGTAGACAACAGGTTGTTAACATCAGGGTCTCACAAGCTAATTGTTGTGGGTGAGTTTATAGTGTAAGGAATAAGATATAAAAATGGCATATCATTTTTATTTTTATGTTTCATGTCGGGTAGCTTCTCCGGTGTGGTAGAGGATGAACATTCTCTTCTATGGTGCCTCTCATAGCGCAGTGGAAAACGCTAGATTTAGAAGGGATTTTCTATTCTCATCTCCTAGTGCTAATGTCACTTCATATTGCTAACGATGCTGTCAAGAGAATGAAGTGAAATTCCTGCCTCTTAATTTATTCTCTGATATTTACTTCACCTCCAGTCCTGTCGCTATTTTGTGGCATTTTATTTAGTCCCCTAATCCCGAAGGTCCAGAATATGCTGCAGCTGGAAACGATAAACTATGAATAATCAAATGTAACAGCGCTGATAGTTTTAGTTGTCGTGAAAGAGGAAGTAAAACAAAGCAAAAAATCAGGAACCTAGTACCTTCAGGTGCATGTCTAAAAGTGTGGAGGTTAGTATTCAGGACGGCTCGTTTCTAAGCACTGTGCCACCCTGTTCAACCTGGCTCAGCAGTTGAAAGCCCTTGTCCTTTCAGTGACCCAGCTCAGTCCTCAGCATCCAGTGGTGGCTCAGGACCCTTCTGTCACTCCAGTTTCAGGGGATCTGACTCCTTCTTCCGGCCTCTTTGGGCACCAGGCACACACATGGTGCACAGACATACATGTAGACAAAACACTCACATACGTAAAATAATAAACCGTAGAGGAAAGAGCTTACTTTGACGGCCCAGTGTCTGTGATGAGCCTTGCCCACTCACTTACAATGATAAACTGGAGAAAAGTGACTTTTCTACCTTGGAAGGCTGAGCACAGCTTCAGGATACTGCGGATAGTCTGAACAGTTTAACATTGCTCTAAAACTTTCTTATAAGAAAACTCACAGGATCTGCCAGGTTACTGTGCTTGCCAACTGCCAGGAAGCAGAACTCCTAGCATTTGCTGAGCTACCAGGTCCCAGATGGCTGAATGGGCACCAGCTGGTAGGAAGCAGCTGATTCCTGCTCCTTTCCAGGATCTGCAGCCTGTCCCAGTCACATTCTCTGACACGCTGTTCTATCGCATAGGCTCTGTGACAGCTGCCTGGTCACCGCAGTCGAGAAACAGACACCTCCAGCTAGTGCCTGGGACAGAAAGTACACCTCTGCATTAAAAAGACCCAGACAGTGACTCCAACATTGATAGTTTAGATATTTGAGAAAAATTCTGTTATTAACTTTTTCCTCATTCTTACATGTGAAACTTTGTATGTACGGGTAAAATGCTTTAAAGTCTTTGATATCTATTTGTCATTTCATCTTGTTCTTCACCCCCTACTTCCTGTTGTCAAGCACTCTAGACTTCACAGCTTGATTGACGCTTGTGGAACTTCTTGCTGTCTAGTGCACATTTGTAGGAAAATGTTCGTAATTCATGTAATTGGTTCTCTTGTTTTGCATTTCTTTCTCCTTATCTGCTCATACTTAAGCAATCCACATTTGCATTAGGAAGACAAATATTAAACAGTCCAGAAGCAAATAAAAATCAAAGCACGCTTCCTAAAGAAGCTTGATTTTTATTATCTTATGACTGTGCGCATGTGTGCATGCCTGTGTGTCTGTGTGTGTGTGTGCTAAATACAGGTGAAACCTCCATACACATAGAAAAAAATTTTAAGACTATTGTCAAAAGTTGTTTTACTGTACACCGCTCAATATAGTATCCACATACCTTACATAGCTGTTTATATTCTTGAAAATTAAAGTTCTCACAAAAAACAGGCAAACTTTTGTTTGAGGGGCTAGGAATATGGCTCAGTAGATAATGTGCTTATCTCACAAGCACGAAGACTGGATCTGGGATCCCCAGAGTCCACATAGAAGCTGGGCAGGAGTGGCGGCCTGTGCGGTGGCCCTGCCTGTAATCCCAACAGTAGGTAGACAGCGGCAGGGGATCAGTCTGGGGCCACTGGCAAACTAACCAGCTGGACTGGGTGAGCTCCAGGTTCAGTAAGAGACCCTGCCTGCATAAATAAAATAAGGAGGAATCAAAGCCACCCAGTCAAATTCAGGCTTCCGCATATATGCGTCCCCCACACAGTACATTCAAACATGCATAAACACAGGGACGAGCCACACACACACACATGCTCCCCCTCCAGAAAGAACTTCTCTCAGGCCATATACTTATCTGTGTCATTGTAAGAGGTGTTTGTTTTCACAAGCATTACTGGCTTATTTTATCTTTCACCAGGGCCAGGAAGAGTAGCCGCTCTGTAGCGTTTAGAACACTTCCGTTTCTGTCATGCTCCTGTCATTGCTGTCCGTCCTCACTTCCTTTTGGTTTTCCTTTGCTCGTCTTCCGTCGCGCAGCGCTGATACCAGAGTCACAGAACATACGGCTGAATCATTCCTTTGACACACAGGTGTGGTGCAAAGTCCTCTGCCGGGACCTTCTGTGGCTGTGACCTGGTGAACTGGCTAATTGAAGTGGGCCTTGCCTCTGACCGCGGTGAGGCTGTGATCTACGGAGACAGACTGGTGCAGGGGGGCGTCATCCAACACATCACCAAAGAATATGAGTTCCGCGATGAGTATTTGTTTTACCGATTTCTTCAGAAGAGTCCTGAACAGAGTCCTCCTGCTGTGGCCGTAAGCACCCCCCGACAGGAAAGCTATAAAGAAATCTGCCACTCATCTCCAGCTTCACTTTCCCCTAAGACTTAAATTACAAAGGCAAGAACCCCACTTGGACTCGTACCCTCTAGTCTCACACCTGGGACTTTTCGCTGTGGGATCTGGGACAGGTTACCTTTCTGAGCCTCTGTCGTCTCTCCTGTGCGTGGCAAATGCATTCCTACCCTGTCCTGACATGCTGTGGCCTCGTGTGCTGGGAAAAGCACATAGGAAACCGGCCAGAGAAAGCCTGGAGTCAGTCGTTCTGATGATAGGTGTGATGGTCGCTATAGGCACCACTGTTCCAACACTTTAAAATCTTCTTCTGCAAATGTTCGCTATAATTTCAAAGTCAGTATTCAACTGGCTGTTATTTTTAAATTGCCAAATTTGGCAGGTTTGCTGCTCTAAAAATGAACCTTAAGACAACTTTACATTTATCGATAACACTTCCCCCAAACAGATTTTTATTTGTTCTAGTAAGAGCTTTTATTTTTCTTTCCACTTCTTTGACAAATACTACCCATTTGGAACTTAAAACTACTGTTTTGATTTTAAGATAAGACCTCATGAAGTCAGGCTGGCCTCAAATTCCCTACGTCACCAAGGATGGCTTTGAACTCCTGATCTTCCTGCCTCTGCCTCCTGAGTTCAGGGCCTCTTGGTGTGTGCACCATGCCTGGCTAATCCTACTATTTTTTAAAGTAATTTTTAAATTTAGTTTTGATAAAATACCAATTTTAAAGCTTTGCCTTTTCTTGTCTTTTATCTAAAGTACTAATGTGTGCCAATAAGAGAAGAGTAAGAACATTAATATTATCTCTATAATCTTTCAAGCTAAAGTTTTAAGCAATTTGAGCATTTTGATTTAAATGTTATCAAAAGTATTGCCATAATGCATACTACTTCTGGGACTTTCAGAGTATCCTGTTGTAGAAGGAAAATCCGTTTTATTCCCTGAACTGAAAAAGTGTAGTCAGAAATTTAAAATTCTAGCATCTTACCTTTAGTCTTTAATGTGTCCCTGTCTAAAAATACCAGGTGTTGCTTAGTCCACTAAGGCCTTTTTTAAAAAAATGACATGAATGAGATAGCCCACAGGCAAGAGGAAGTCTTCCTTACAGTGAGATAGCCCACAGGCAAGAGGAAGTAAGTAGTAAGAGTAAGTGCTAGATCAAGGCAGCACACTCAGCATCCGGTAAGGCCTTGGTTCAGGTTCACAGATCACCGGTGCCGCACCCACGAGAGGGAAGGGCTCTGGTCTCTTCACCCTTAGAAGGGCAAATCCCATTTCAACACCTCTTCTCTCAGGAGACACACTCCTCCAGGGTCCCCATGCCAGAACATAACACCTTCAGATAAAGCTTTACCTTCAGATAATTTGCACAGTCTTTGAACAACTACTTGATTAATAGATAGCAGTGATGGTTTAACTTATTTTAAACGTTATTTATCTCATAGTGTTTCATATACAAGAGCCACCTAGAAAATTATTTATGGGGTTAGTGCCCTGACCCTTTTAATGTAGCAAATGCATAATTAAAAAAAAAAAACTTGCATGGAAGCCTACTGTATTTAAAAAGAAATGATACTTAGTTATGTTATGATCATGGAAATAGGATGTTTTAGGCAGAAAAACATCACTCTAAAACTTAGGGGGATAAAAGACACGGCCAACTGTCACTCCCCACGCCTAGGAGTGTGTGGAAACATCTGCTCCAGCAGCCTCTTGTGACACCAGACAGAATCCACACACCTGCAAGCAACGCGAATCCAAGTGCAGGAGTCTGTTTTGTTTGTGAGCGAACCGCATTAAGTCTGCTCCTTTGTTTGCAGATGGTGGGATCTGAAACATTATTTTCTATGGGAGGTTCTAAAAGAAAACCATAGGTCAGAGTGATTTGCTGTTTCAGATGACGG
Source organism: Microtus oregoni (assembly GCF_018167655.1). Taxonomy (NCBI): domain Eukaryota; kingdom Metazoa; phylum Chordata; class Mammalia; order Rodentia; family Cricetidae; genus Microtus; species Microtus oregoni. The sequence goes on along the minus strand of NW_024543096.1, from coordinate 26,041,787 downwards.
AGGCCTTCAAGGGATGTTTCCAGGACTAATCCTAGGATTAAGGATAAGCTAATTTTATTAGATGAACATATTTGTATGTTCCCTTCTCACTGACAGCACGTTTCTCAATAAAATACTTATTTTAACTGGCACTGTCAACATCTCTTCCTTGGATGATCCAAATAATGCTGACCATACCACCCAAGTCTTGACTGTAAATTCTCGGAGCTTTCTGGACTGAGTTTCCTGGGACTGTCTCATGACCTTCTGGCTCTGCGGAGTTCGGAGCAAGCAGGCTGTCAGTAGACATCTTTATAAGTGGTCAGGTGATGAGTGACACCGGAAGCAGAGTCCAAGATCATAGGGTGCTCTCCAGGAAAAGGTGGCCTTTACATTTCTGCAGTTGTTTATCAAGACAGGGTCTCTCTGTGCAGCCCTGACTGTCCTGGAACTTGCTCTGTAGACCAGGCTGGCCTCGAACTCACAGTTCCCACTGCCTCAGCCTCCTGAGTGCTAGGATTAAAGGTGTGGGCCAACATTGCAAAAGTATTTTGTAAAATTCTGTTTAGAATTAGTCAGGTGGTGGTGGCACATGCCTTTAATTCCAACACTCAGGAGGCAGAGTCAGGCAGATCTCTTGAGTTCGAGTCCAGCCTGGACTACAATGAGTTCCAAGACAACCAAGGCTACACAGAGAAACTCTTGTCTCAAAAAACCCAGCCAACAAATACTTTTACAAAGAGAAACTCTGCTTCCAAACTTTCACTCTGTGTAATTATTTTTAAGGAAATGTATTAGAGATTAATATATACGCTTATATTTTCATCAAAGATCAAATAAGCCAATTTTATGTAAAATAACTAAGTTTATTATTTTTACTCTTACAACAGATGAAATTTAAGAAAATACTAAAATTTCTAATATACACAAGGCATTAATTACCAACATGAGCGCTCACATCTCAAATATCCTGTTATATATACACAATAACAATCTCTATACAACAACTCGCATAGCCTTATAATCCTTGAATTTTTCTAGGGTTCAAACTTATGAGGCTACCAAGTTATACAGATAAATAACTTTACATTTCTGTAGAAAGGTCTGTATACATTCTTTTCACCAATATTTGAATGTTCCTTTAATAAGTATTATATAATACCAAAGCATCCAAACATAATATTGAACAATGGGCCTTCATAGAACTTTTTCTGTGAAATAATTAAATGTATGATTAATTTGGATTAATTTAAATGTATGATTAATATAGTTAATGTATAATTAATTAATATAATCCTAAGAAGCTCATTTGCCAGCAAGCTCTAAGGATGAAGAGAACTACTCACGGAAATGGGAGGAGCAAGCAGAAAGTGCAGCCATAGGGCAGGAATGCGCAACTGGGCACATGTAAGAACCTGAAAGACCACCATCATTGGAACAAAAATCAATAGCAAACGTGCAATAATATATAAAAAGGGCAGGCATGTTAAGGATTGGGGCTTTACCCTAAGAACAACGAACTTTAAGAGTTTTAGACTTGAGCGGTTAAGAGTTGCTTGTTGTTCTTGCAGAGGACCTGGGTTTGGTCCCCAGCACCCACATGGCGGCTCACAGCCATCTGAAACTCCAGTTGCAGAGGATCTCATACTGTCTGATGACACCAGGCATGTGCCTGGTACACAGACATACATGGAACAAAACACTCATACATATAAAATAAAAATTTAAAGGCTAAGAAAAAGGGTAGACTCCCAAGTAAAATAAGTAAATCAGAAGCATCTGATTATAGAATGGGCCAAGACCCAGATACCCCATCAAATGTACAAATGGAAATAAGCATTTGAAATGTAACTCAGCGTCATACACCATTTGGAATTACAAATTCAACTGAAAAAGGAAGTACAAGGTCATAGGATCAATCCCTGTTACCTAAATAAGTGAAAAACCGTACACTTATTAGAATGACCAAAATCCCACACACTGACAACTGGCTGGAACAGGGACAATGGGCTCAAGGGGGCAGAAATGGCAGCATCTGGAAGACAGCGTGGCGGTTCCTCAGTCACGCCGTAGGCTCTGCAGTTACCTCGGCCCTAACCTGAATGGCTGAACACTCAGAACTATACAGCCACTTGCACACTTCACTCTCAATTGCCCAAGTCTGGAAACAACCAAGATGCCCTTCAGTGGTGACACACCCACAGAAAGGCAGATTCCATGCTCAGAAGAAATGAGCTACGACAGCAGAGGCATGGAGAAAGCTGTGTTGAAGGAGCCAATCTGAAAAGACTAATGCCTGTAAGACTCCAACTGCACAGAATTCTGAGAAAGGAAAATGTCCCAGAGAACAAAAAGACAGTTCTGAGGGGATGCGGCATTAGACTTAAGACAGTTTTCTAATTTTTCTAAGGCTGGTTTATTATTTGCCTAAAGGACAAAAACTCATTTGACATACTTTCCATTGCTTTTTTTTTCTTAATAAGAAGTTCTGAGCTTTCTTAGCTGAGAAAATGACTGAAGGGCACTATAGAATATAATAAACATAGCCTATGTATCATGTTAATGTTTTGTGTTTTTTGCAACTGAATACTAATTACTGTGACTTTAACAGTCAGAATATCACTTAGTATTATGAAGAAAAGATCAGATCTCCTTAAAGTACCTTTGTATCATTTATCAGGGCAATGGGGAAGATTTTTGACCATGTATATATTATTAAGAGCTAATATTTGACTGATAAATTTTAATTTCATCTTTTACACATTGAGAAAAAAGATTAACAGTTTTATCCACATCAAGATGTTTGCTTTGGAGAACTGATTCCATCTCCTCAAACACTTCTTTTTCCAGCTTCCTCATGTTGTCCAGCATTGTCTTGCTTTTTTCCTAATTAAAATGATAAAAGTAAATACACATACACGAATCTAACAAAATTCCAATCCTCTGACAAGGTTTATTTATTCTGGTTTCTACTTGTTTGGTTATTTTTCTATTCTGTAGACACAAAAGTAATAAAAAAAAAAAAAGAAGAAGAAAAAGAATGGTTTTCTTTGGGAAAAATCATTGCTCCAGGTTCAGGTATCTATTTGTGTGCATTTGTGTACGTGTGTGTATGTATGTGTGTGTGTACGTGTGTGTATGTGTGTATGTGTGTGTGTGTGTACGTGTGTGTATGTGTATGTGTGTATGTGTGTGTACGTGTGTGTGTACGTGTGTGTGTATGTGTGTGTATGTGTGTGTGTGTACGTGTGTGTATGTGTATGTGTGTATGTGTGTGTACGTGTGTGTGTATGTGTGTGTATGTGTGTATGTGTGTGTGTACGTGTGTGTATGTGTGTATGTGTATGTGTGTATGTGTGTGTATGTGTGTGTGTGTATGTGTGTGTGTGTGTGTGTGTGTGTGTGTATGTGTGTGTGTGTGTGTTGATGTGCCACGACCCTTTGCCTGGAAGTCAGAGGACAGCTTGTAGGAGTTGATTTTTTCCGTTACCACGTATGTCCTGGAACTGAACCCAAACCATTAGTCTTGGGGGTAGATGCCTTCACCTGCTGAGCCATTTTAACCAGTCCTAGAGAATTAAGGTTTTTTGTTTGTTTTTCGAGACAGGGTTTCTCTGTAGCTTTGGAGCCTGTCCTGGAACTAGCTCTTGTAGACCAGCCTGGTCTTGAACTCACAGAGATCCACCTGTCTCTGCCTCCCGAATGCTGGGGTTAAAGGCGTGCGCCACCACCGCCTGGCAGAGAATTAAGGATTTTTTTAAAGCACACATATGTTGGCTTAGTGGGTAAAGGTCCTTGCCACCAAGCCTGATGACCTGAGCTTCTATCCCCAGGACCTATGTAGTCAAGGGTGAGAACCAACTCCTGAAAACTGACTCTGGCTTAACACAGAAAGACAGACAGACAGACACACTGTAGCATATGTATGCCCATATGCATATTTATATACATACACACAAAAAATTAAAACATTTAAAAACCATATATAACAGAAATAAAATACAGAAAAATGATTTGTTATGAGGCAAAGCAGGTGCTTTAAAGCACGAAAACAAACACAACTGACTAAATTAAAATGTTTAACGTCAGCTAACTGACATGGAAAGAAGAGGTATGAGCTGGGTATGGCGGTCTTCACCTGCAGTCCACTGCTTGGAGACCGAGGCAGGAGAGTCACTTAGACTCAAGAGTGGGTATGGCGGTCTTCACCTGCAGTCCACTGCTTGGAGACCGAGGCAGGAGAATCACTTAGACTCAAGAGTGGGAGTCCAACTTGGGCAATACGGTAAGAGTCTATCTTTAATATATATACTCTTTTACATATATATATTAGTTAATATTCATATTTTTGCCACTTGACTAAAAACAGAAGACATTCAAAATCAATTGAGAAATAAACCAAGGGAAAAGAAACAGTGAAATCACTGAGGAGAAACTGTGCCAGTAAGAAGAGTTCCAGTCTCTCTGGTAATCAAGATGTGCAAAGGAAAGGTGTCGCCTTAGTGACTCTCCTTACAGCCCTGAAGTAGCTGCTTAAAGAGGCAGACGCAGACCCCAGCTCTATGACATGTCCCTCAAGCTCCACCATCTTCCATTTCTTTATAATGTCAACCAATAATGTTCATTAGAGCCTAAACCAGTAGGAGATTTTAAACCAATTCAACTTCGTTTACCAAATATTTAATTCTGTCATAAAGCCTACCTCCTAGAAGCAGTTTATGGGGAAAGGCTGCAAACACACCAGTGCTATCAGGAACAGCAAGGGATACATGCGGGTGGATCGAGGGACCGGACGGACACTCCAGCAAGTATTGCTAAGTGAGTGCTATCATGAGCAGTGAGGGATACATGCGGGTGGATCAAGGGACCAGATGGACACTCCAGCAAGTATTGCTAAGGAGAATGAAGAAAGCATAAAAGGCCAGACGGTCTGTAATTTCAGTGGCTCTGGAGATGAGGCGGGAGGATGAAAACTTCAAGCTCTGCCTAGGTTGTAGAGACTTCAAGACCAGTATGGACAACTGAATGAGCCCTTATCTTGGAAAGTCCAAAGAGGTTGGGGTCACCTTAGTGGTGGAGAGGACAGTCAACAGGTAGTAGGGACAGATGAGAAACACACAGGATAGCTGATCTTCCCACTGGGATGACTGGATGCCTGCCTTTAGACAGCGTGTCCATTCACTTTTTAATCTGTCTTTTTTTTCTCTCTCCAGATTTGGGAGGAAAGGCTAAGGAGAAGTGAAGCGGTATGGCCTATTATAAAATTATCTTTTAATCTGTTTCAATTTAAATGTGTGTCAATTTCTGGACATGCTATTTCAAGTGATATATTGCTTTTCTATAATGCTTCAAGTTTTAAAATAATGAGCATCTATTATTCTTGTAACAACAACAACAACAAAACAAACTAAGACAAAACACTAGCTGGGCGTGGCAGCACTTGCCTTTAATCCCAGCACTTGGGAGGCAGAGGCAGCTGGATCCCTGTGAGTTCAAGGCCAGCCTGGTCTACACTGCAAATTCCAGGCTAGTCAGAAATATACAGTGAGCTCCTGTCTCTAAGCAAAACAATAAACCAAAACCCAAACAAAAAACCCAGCTCATAATTTTACATCTATAAAATCTTAATCACTTTTTCTAGTTGTATTTTGTTTCTGGCACTACGAGGCATTGGGTCTGGGGACTTACACATGCCAGGTGACCAAAGACCTTAAATCACTTTCAGTTCTGTGTGGGGCCGCAGGAGTCAGGCATTATATAAAAAGACCAGATTAGCTGCCCTTCAGAGACCTTTCTCGTGTGGAGTATGTACTAAGAAAATTATGCCACTTCTCTGGGTCTCAGAATCTTGTCAGAATAATATTATCTTCCTCATAAAGTGGTTGTACTTATATATAATAAGTGTTCTGTAACTGTTAGCTTTTGTTATGTTCTGAATTAAAAATTTTTCTAAAAGAGTCTTTGTTTTTTGAGACAGAATTTCTCTGTGTAGTCCAGGCTGTCCTGAGACTGTCTCTATAGATCAGGTTGGGCCTCAAACTCACGGAGAGCCGCGTCCCAAGTGCTGGGATTAACAGTGTACAACACCGGTATCCGGCCTACAACATATACATTACAACCAAAGGTCAAACCTAGTCGCTGTTTCTAACCCAATTCTTTACATTAAGGAAAGAAACCTAATACTCCAAATATGAATTGAATTATACCTTAAACTATCCTTGATGTGACAACAGAGAATATAACCCAACCATACCTTATTGTGACTTATCACTTCCAAGGCCTGTTGATGTTTTTGGTAGAGTGGGTGTCTTCTATCGGGCTTGACATATGGCTTCCTTGCCAGGGGCCTTTCAAGTTCAAATGTTGGTGACTGCGTATCGAACAGTTGTGAAATATGTGGTACAAATATGAAAGGCTTAAAAACAGACCTAGAAGAAAGGGTTTTTATTGAATTTGCATGTCAAAAAAAAACTAACAATTATTGTGTCTTCCTAGATTTCTTCTAATTGAGGTTTCTAATAATAATGCATATACTCTAATTGGTTCCTGCCTGTTGTAGAATATTATTTTAAGATGTGTTACATTCTTTTAAGCTGTGGGATATTTATTTAATGATGCAAATATGTGTTGCATTCTTTTATATTGCATTTATTTAACTCTGTGAAGCTGTGTTACTTGGCCTGCCTAAAACACCTGATTGGTCTAACAAAGAGCTGAACGATCAATAGTTAGGCAGGAGAGGGATAGGTGGGGCTGCCAGGCAGCAAGAATAAATAGGAGAAATCTAGGCTCAAAAGAAACAAAGAAAGAGTTATAGAATAGAGAAAGATAAAAGCCCAGAGGCAAAAAGTAGACAGGATAATTTAAGAAAAGTTGGCTAGAAACAAGTCAAGCTAAGGTCAGGCACTCAATAAGTCTCTGTGTATTTATTTGAAAGCTGGGTGACAGGCCCCCAAAGAGCTGGCTGGTGACTCTCTGACTCTGTCCTTCTCCTGCCTGGCTACTGGCCAATCAGCATTTTATTAAACCAATTCAAGTGACAAATCTTTACAGTGCACAAGAGTATTATCCCACAGCAAATCAGGATAACCACATACAAGAACCGTTAACCTTCTGTAAAAATGAGAACCATTATATACACAGAGAGACTGGAAACTAAAATCCACACAGACAATGCATTATTATAGTTAAAGCCTCAAGAGATGACTCAGTGTAAGACACACACTCAGTTCCCAACCTATCGGGCAGCTCACAACCACCTGCAAATCCAGCTCCAGGGATCCAATGCTTCAGGTCTCTACAGTCACCTACACGTTCCTCTCTCTCTCTCTCTCTCTCTCTCTCTCTCTCACACACACACACACACACACACACACACACAATGAAAAATTTAAAAAGAAGTAATTGCTTAAACAAATTCATCTACACACTAATGACTGTGCCCTACCCCATGACCTCTTGGTGGTTTGCGGTATTTGGGGGACCTCACCTCTCAGGATGTGGAGTCCCCGTAAAGAAGTGAATGCAAGGCAGGCTGGAATCTCGAGGTAAAACAGAAACCATGCTTGCGGTGCTCAGGAATTCTCCCTTCATATTGATGCCACTTGGTTCATCTCTAAGAATCCCCATCATTGTTTCGAAAGTTATGTTTCCTGAGGAAATAAGTGTAAAACCCATCAAATAATGCATATATCTTATAAACAAAAGCTTTTCTCTATTAATAAAATAATACACACTGGTATTGATTCTCTAGCGCCAAAATGGGGGTGAAGAGTATGTTCATCACACTACCTCTAAAGTATTACACAGGACGTTGGATTGTTGGGCTAGGATGTATCTCAGTGTCTAACAGGCGCAAGGTCCTGGATTCACTATCTAAAATGAAAGAATGAAAAGCAAGGGAAAGAAAAGGTTCACCCAAAGCCTTAGAATGGTCTTTTCTTAACCGTCTTCATCTAAGCTGTTTGGGGGTGCTGATTCATGCCGTTAAGCAGTGGACTTGCAGTCTAAAGCCAGGCACTTATCTCCAGCCAGCAGTAAGCCTTTAACCCGTCCCACCAACATACTTCTTGTTTATCAGATAAGTCAGCCTCCTGTTACCCAAGAGCCGCAGACTAACAAAAACCCCATTCCAGTAACAGGTAGGAGAGACCTGCTTTCAAGTTGTTTTTAGAGGATTACAAGAGATTCCCCCCAAGCAATCCAGCCTACTGTTGCTGCCAGTGATTGCCGCCCAGAAATCGAAGATCAAGTCCCTATTGCTGAAGACAACACACATTTTGGACAAAGGACTCAGCATATTTGAGCTGGAGCTAACTCAAAAGCCTCCTCCCTGAGACGAGCTTTCTTTCATATTACCAGAAGCTACTCTGCAAACGGCTAAGGGAGCAAAGCAATCAGAAGTCTTACCCGGCTACGTGGCAACTGTCTAATTAGACTCAAACCTCCTCAGCAGGAGGGAAATTGTGCTAACTCCACGGCTAGCAGCTAGCAAGGCAGCAGACGCCAGAGACCCCAGTGCCCCCACTTTCCTAACCCAGCATAAACCTCAACTGCACTCTACACGCGTACCTTTCTATCCACCATAAGAATAGATTTCAGCAAGAGACCGTTACAGAAAGATACTCAAAATGCAGAGAACAGCAGAATGGGTGATGCGCTGTAGGGTGCCCAGCCACAGCTGATAGAGCTACAACACGGCTCTGGTATCCAAGGCGCAGGGAACATCACGAAAGTGGAAGAAAGATTGCAAAGCAGAGGACCAGGAAGTCTACGGTGAGACTGTGCCCTCTATCAACAACATGGCTGCCTAAACAAGACCTGAATAATTCCAACAACAGTTGACCCTGATATAGACGGGGGGAATCTCATGGGATCCCATCCCCTAGATAAAGAGCTACAGGTAACTAAGGACTGCCAAGTCTTAGGCAGGGATGAGCCCCAGCTGGTTACCCAACAGAAGGTGGGCAGTCCTAGAAACAGATACACGTAGGCAACACTGAATGAGCTCGGCAGGTTATATTGTTACCTACATTTATGTGCAACAACGATTAAAGAAGAGGAGGCCATACATAGGAGGGGCAGGAGACAAATAATAAAATTAAATTTTAATTAAATTGGAAAAAGGTAAAATATAATTTCTGCCATTAGATACATTAGGATATGTTAGTTGGAAATGTTTAATTATTGTATTAAAATTGTATTAGTTCTAAAGAAACAAATAATCTTCATTTACCTATGGGCGTCTGACAACAGGTTTTTCTTTTCTCACGAAACCCTACGGTAATTGGGACTGAAAGCATATTTTAATTTTAATATGGTGTGTGTGCTTAGTATACACCCAGTATAACCCCGGCTCTGGGTTAACTCATAGACAATCTAAAAGGTCAGCACCCCCCCCATATGGGGATCAAAAAACAAAGTTCACAGCAAGTCTGGATCCAAATTATGACTTCTGATGCTTCATTGAAAAAGGAAATTCTTTCATAGGAAAGAATCTAATGGCCTGCTGTTAAAGATGCCACGACCAGCCGTTTTATATTAATGGCAATGGGTTTTATGCACACATGCATCGCTCTTACCTAGTTCCTTCATCACAGAGCCATGATTTCAAGTTCAAAAAATACCTGGCTGAACTTACAGAAACTTGTTAGAGAAGCTGTGCTGGACCGTTTTCAGTGAATCCTGAATAACACTGGGGAGAAGAGAGGGGCACAGCTACACTCAGCCCTTGATATTAAACTCAACAATAAAGCAAAACCCTACCATTCACACCCATCTATCAGGCACAATGCTTCAGCATCTAGTGAGATTTAAAAATGATTCGGGTCTAAATTCCTCTAAATGGCAAGTTTTAATTAAAAAAAAAACCCACAATGTCAGAGCTGTAACACTGTGATAATATAGGTATTATAGAAATGTTTTCAGGATTCAAAACCTACAATTCTCAAAATGAAAGGAGGATTTGCATGGCCACTCGAGCAGGACGGCTGTAAGTAACCCACTAGCAGGCATTGAATAAGTACCGAGCCAGCGGCGGAAGGTGTAGCAAAGTGAACGCAAAGCGCAGGGTGCAATTTCACAGCAATTTAGATTGGTTACTTAAAACACACGTGTGAATAGAGATACAATTTGGGTATACATGCAGCACACTTAATAGCCATCAGGTAGGGACGGATGGAAAGAAGGGAAGTAGGCTCTTTTATCTAGAAAAATCATAGCAAATTTTAAACATAATATCCCAGTGGACAATTTCGTATGGAACTACTGGAAAGACATTTACTCTTTTGACAAAGCGTAGAAAACTGGGTGGATTGCACATCACACTTGACGGGATTGAAGTCTGTGTCGGATGCATCCGTTGCTATATTCACACGTGCATTTCGGGTCTGTGATTCCATTATTTTATAGTTCAGTATGGCAGTTACTTCAGTGTGGTAGCTAATTAATTTTTAACATTAATTATTTGGTTTTTCTTCGTTGTGTCCAGTTACCCTCAACCTTGGGAGTCTTGACATTTTCCTTCTGCCATGTTTCTCTGAGACACAGTTTCACTGTACAGGACAGGGTGGTATGGAACTTGTCTGGATCTTCCCGCCTCAGCTACCAAACGCTGAGTCCTCAGGGCTTATTCAGGCCTCACACCTGGTTCATTCCTTTCCGTTCTGATGATATATAGTCATCCCCATTCTGTGAGGCTGGGTGGCTGTGCACTAGCAGGGGTGCACGTGTGCATGCGGAGGAGGCCAGAGGTGAACATCAGGTATCTTCCTCTGTTCTGAGACTGATCCAGCTGGACCAGCTAGCCACTGAGCCCCAAGACCTCCACCATTGGGATTATAGGCACATACTGCCACATCCGTTTTTCATGTAGGTGCTGGGGATCTCAATCCATGCCCTCATGAATTTGCCAAGCACTTTACCAACAAGGTCATCTCGTCAGCACACACACACACATGCACACACCCACGCACACACATGCACACACACACGCACACACATGCACACACACGCGCACACACGTACACACGCACGCACACACATGCACACACACACACACACACACACACACACACAACTTTGAGACAGGGTCCAGACTGGCCTTGAGTTAATGATGACCCTCCTGCTTCTATTTCCCAACTGCTGGAGTTAGGCAAGTATCACATGGTTTTATGTGGGACTGGGGATCGAACCCAGGGTCTTGTGCATGCAGGGAAAGCGCTTTATCAGTAAGCCCCACCCCATCCCCTGTCTTCATTGTTTTAAGATTAGCCATTAATTTTCAGGTTCTTTAAAATTATTCCCAGAAAAAGTATAAAATAATAAACCATTTGTTAAATGATTGACAAGTTGCAAATAATTCAACACTTCCTAATCTTTTACGTTCACACAACTGACTCGTAGAAAACAATGAATTTTTAAAAACTAAGAGCAAGTAGGAAGCTTCGTTTTTACCCAGTTTCACAGAGAAGATAAATGAAGGCACAGTTTTCTCACTTATAAAATGAATATGCTGTCAAACTTACACCAAAAACTTTATAGGAAACCTTAAATTAGAAGACATTCTTTTGGATATTAAAGTACCCTAAGATAATAAATACCCTGAAAAGAAAGTTAAGTTGTTTCAAGAATGTTCTGCCACAAACTATTTTGCCATACCAAATAGCTAACAAAAGGTTAATTGATTTAATGAATAGCTAAAGGCAAATGCCAATCACTGATCCATCTCTCAGTAATTGCTTCCTGACTACTTAGAGACACATTTTATACGGGTTGGGCATGGTGGTCCAGGCCTTTAATCCCAGCACTTGGGAGAAAGAGGCAGGCGGATCTCTGTGAGGTCCAGACTAGCCCGGTCTACAGACCAACTTCTAGAGCAGCTGGAGATACACAGTGAGACCCCACCTCAAAAAAAAAATCATTATTACTATTCTCCAAGTGAAGAAAGTAGATCAGTTACATATTCTCATTGCAATCACCCTTTTGGGAAATTATCTGCACTTAGTAATGTAAATTAAAAGCACTTTGCTGAAATTACTTGGTAACAAGTAAAGAAAGGTATATTGAAAGTTCTTTTGGTTTTTGTTTCATTTTGTTTTTGGAGACAGAGTCTCATTGTGTAGCCCTAGTTGGCCTGGAACTCAGATCATATTGTTGTCAAAAGCAGAGATCCTCGGTTTCTCTCTGTCTCTCAGCACTAAGCTTAAAAGATTGCACAACCACGCCTCACTAGAGGTTATTTTTTAAGAGTCAGTAGTAATCCAAAATAAAAACGGGGGGAAAAATAATATAATAAATAAGCAATTTATAGAAAATCACACATTTTTGATAAATATAAAAGTGTCTAATCGCATTAATAAATGATATATCTAATCATTTATTAGAGATAATATGCTAATTTTGCCTGTAAATTTGTGTGGGTAGAAAAAAGGAATGTTCTAAATTGATAAGCATATTAGAAATTGGCATTCAAATATTGCTGGTGGAAATCCGAATTAATGAAGATTTCTGACTTTCCCACCATGTTTCAGGTCTTAAAATGTATATGATCAATGAATAAATACATAATACACATAGATTTCCAACCTCACGGTCTTCCTGCAGAAACTCATTCCAGGATGGAAACCACAGTGTAATATAAACAAGCTACAAACAGGCTACATAATTTCCAGTAATGAAAAACTAAATCCGACTTTAAAAACAGGGTTGGCTAAAGTCTGATTCAGGCAGCCTTAACTATATAGATCCCTGTGAATGAACTGCTTGGAAAGGATTAGGAGGCATTTGGAGTGGGCACTGAGGTTTCAAACGCCCACGCCAGTCCCAGTCTTTCTCTGTTTCCTACCTGGGGATTAGGATGTAAAACTCAGCCACTTCTCCAGCATCACACCTGCCTGCATGCCACCTCGCTGCCCACCATGATGACCATGGACTGACCCCTCTGAAACTGTAAGCCAGTCCCCAGTTAAATGCTTTCTTCTGTAAGAATTGCCTTGGTCGTGGTCTCTGCACAGCCACAGAACGCTGACTGAGACACATGGGTTGGGGAAATGGCTCTCTGGGAAAGCACTTGTTGCAAGCTTTGAGTTTGGATCCCCAGCACCCAGATTAAAGCCAGGGGTGGCAGCTCACACCAGTAACCCCAGCTCTCAGGAGCTTTCTGGCCAGCCAGCTTAGCTAAAAAGGTAAGCTCCAGGTTCAATGAGAGACTTTATCTAAAACAGCCAGGTGAAGAGCAACTGAGAAAGACATTAAACATCAAACCTCAGGCCTCCAAATGCACAACCATGGGTGTGCACACCTGAACACAGATGTGAGCATATAGAAAGCCACACACAAGCAAAATAAGACAAAACATATAAACAAACAGAAATACTACCGTTAAAAATAATTATGGCCAGGTGTGATGGCCCAGCACTCGGAAGACAGAGGCACGCAGATCTCTGTGAGTTCCAAGATCAGTCTGGTCTATAGAGTGAATACTAGGCCAGTCAGAGATGTATAGTGAAATCCTGGTTCAAATAGTTTTTTTAAAAGAAAAATGTGGGGGCTGGAGAGATGGCTCAGAGGTTAAGAGCACTGATTATTCTTCCAGAAATCCCGAGTTCAATTCCCAGCAACCACATGGTGGCTCACAACTATCTGTAATGAAATCTGGTGCCTTCTTCTGGCCTGCAGGCATACATGCAGACAGAACACTGTAAACAAAATAAATAAATAAAACTTTAAAAAAAAATGTTTCTGAAGATTGGGAATCTGAACTTGACCCTCAGAAAGAATCAGTGTGTTCTCACAATGGTTTACTACTTCACACATATCAAAAAATAGCTTACATTATCCTGATGCTGTTTTATTCAAACTATTTCTTATTAAGTATAAGATTATATTATATCTTCATAAAATTCATTTTTTCATTATTTAAATGCTATAGTTACCTTTGTGCTTATTCAGAAGCTTGTAGCCCTGACAGTATCTGCTCGGTGACGTCATCATTGAAGCTGTGTCGATATAAGAGTAAGCTGCAGCAAAATCAAAGTCCTCCTGGCCATCCCACCAGCCTCTCTGCTTAGCATAGTTCCTCATGTCCGGATGCTCCCGGTCGACCCTGGTTGTTATGGAGAGCTGATTGGAAATATTACGAATTCCTGTTTCGAAGGATGAGAAGGAGAAGAAAAGTTACCTTGAACAGGAAGAATCTCTCTCTACATTTATGATTTTTAAATCGCTGTTTAAACTTAATGTAAGTTTTCTGCCATGGACATCTCCTGCACAGTCTAAACAATTGAATTTTAAAATGAAACTCTGAGGTCACTGTAGACTCAGATGCAGTTATGTGAAGTAAGCCGGAGAGACTATACACTCATTATGGTTCCAGTTCCACTCAATACATTTTATAAAAGTATAGAATGCGATCATAACCACAACATTGGTATTGGTAATGTCAAGAAAAAGAATATTTATACCCTGTTACTCTTTCATATCAAAGCCATGAATCTCCTAATTCTCATAATTCATTACCTCTGGGCACCTAGTACTTTTCTACTCTAGTATAACTCAGTGTCACATATTACATAGGGCTGGGGACGTAGCCCCGTGGGTAGACACTTGCCACAAGCCTGACCATCTGACATGCTGGAAACAGGCAACTGATTCTCAAAAGGTGTCCTCTGACCTCCACACGTGTGTCACAGCACCCATGTCCACATACACACAAACAACATTTTTAAAGAATGTTACCTAAGTGGAATATACAGTAAATAGCCTTATGTTTTTTTTTAATTATTAAACTTTTTTAAATGTACATTTGCTTTCTTATGTGTCTGTGCACACAGGCACCCTTTACCCTGTGCTCCGGGGATCAAACACAGGTTGTCAGGGCTGGCGGCAAGCACTCTGACTTGCTGGGCCATCCTGCTGCCCTGCCTTTTGGTCTTTCTACCTACCTCAGGATAATTCAACTCAACACGCTATCAACACTTCATCATTTCCTGATTACTAGTAGTATCTCACGGTATGACGTGTGACACTTTGGTCAGCAGTTCAACACACGCATATTCTATGCAATGGCCAGAAGGATGTACCACGTCTGTGCTGTGGATACTCGAAAGAACCATCTAGTTCTTGAGATCATGCAGTAAGAGAAAGAGAAGGCAGCAGCAAGGTGATCTCAGCAGGCTAATCAGACCCAGGAAGGCGTTCGTTTTCCATGGCCAGGTAAGGCCGTTTTCAATACTATTCATCCCTTTGTTTTTCCATAGCTTGTTTAATAAAAGAAAAAGTGGTCAATGATACAATCAGTTCAGTTAGCATTATTATTTATAATAATAAAATACATTAAGTATAATTTTATATATTTCTTTAAAGCATAGAAAATGTCAAACATAAAAATATACAAACTACTTTTGAAGTCCATGAAAATAACTGGCAATGGCCTATTTTGAAAAAGAACAGACGGATCGTCCACAGCAGGCTCCTTCCTGAAGTCTTTCTGGACTCCTCCGGAAGTTCACAGTGACTTTTCCTTTCTTTCATGTTCACAGCACCCATGGATCAACATCATCCACTCAATTAACTAGTTACCTGATTTTTTTTAAATTCATTTATTTATTAAAGATTTGTCTCTTCCCCGCCACCGCCTCCCATTTCCCTCCCCCTCCCCCAATTAAGTCCCCCCCCCTCAGCCCGAAAAGCAATCAGGGTTCCCTGTCCTGTGGGAAGTCCAAGGAACCCCCACCTCCATCCAGGTCTAGTAAGTTGAGCATCCAAACTGCCTAGGCTCCCACAAAGCCAGTACATGCAGTAGGATCAGAAACCCATTGCCATTGTTCTTGAGTTCTCAGTAGTCCTCATTGTCTGCTATGTTCAGAGAGTCTGGTTTTATCCCAGGCTTTTCCAGACCCAGGCCAGCTGGCCTTGGTGAGTTCCCAGTAGAACATCCCCATTGTCTCAGTGTGTGGGTGCACCCCTTGCGGTCCTGAGTTCCTTGCCTGTGCTTTCTCTCCTTCTGCTCCTGATTTGGACCTTGAGGTTTATGTTCAGTGCTCCAATGTGGGTCTCTGTCTCTGTCTCCTTTCATCGCCTGCTGAAGGTTAATATTCAGGAGGATGCCTATATGTTTTTCTTTGGGTTCTCCTTATTTAGCTTCTCTAGGATCCCTAATTATAGGCTCAATGTCCTTGGTTTATGGCTAGAAACCAAATATGAGTGAGTACATCCCATGTTCCTCTTTTTGGGTCTGGCTTACCTCACTCAGGATAGTGTTTTCTATTTCCATCCATTTGCATGCAAAATTCAAGAAGCCCTTGTTTTTTACTGCTGAGTAGTACTCTAAAATGTATATATTCCATACTTTCTTCATCCATTCTTCTATTGAAGGGCATCTAGGTTGTTTCTAGGTTCTGGCTATCACAAACAATGCTGCTATGAACATCGTAGAGCATATACTTTTGTTGTATGATAAGGCCTCTCTTGGGTATATTCCCAAGAGTGGTATTGTTGGGTCCAGGGGTAAGTTGATCCCGAATTTCCTGAGAAACCGCCACACTGCTTTCCAAAGTGGTTGCACAAGTTTGCATTCCCACCAGCAATGGATGAGTGTACCCCTTTCTCCACAACCTCTCCAACAAAGGCTATCATTGGTGTTTTTTATTTTAGCCATTCTGACAGGTGTAAGATGGTATCTTAAAGTTGTCTTGATTTGCATTTCCCTGATCGCTAAGGAAGTTGAGCATGACCTTAAGTGTCTTTTGGCCATTTGAAGTTCTTCTGTTGAGAATTCTCTGTTCAGCTCAATGCCCCATTTTTATAATTGGGTTGATTAGCCTTTTACGGTCTAGTTTCTTGAGATCTTTATATATTTTAGAGATCAGACCTTTGTCAGTTGCGGGGTTGGTGAAGATCTTCTCCCAGTCAGTGGGTTGCCTTTGTGTCTTAGCGATAGTGTCCTTTGCTTTACAGAAGCTTCTCAGTCTCAGGAGGTCCCATTTATTCAATGAGGTCCTTAATGTCTGTGCTGCTGGGGTTATACGTAGGAAGTGGTCTCCTGTGTCCATGTGTTGTAGAGTACTTCCCACTTTCTCTTCTATCAGGTTCAGTGTGTTCGGACTGATATTGAGGTCTTTAATCCATTTGGACTTGAGTTTTGTGCATGGTGATAGATATGGATCTATTTTCATTCTTCTACAGGTTGACATCCAGTTTTGCCAGCACAATTTGTTGAAGATGCTCTCTTTTTTCCATTGTATACTTTTAGCTCTTTTATCGAAAATCAGGTGTTCACAGGTTTGTGGGTTAATGTCAGGGTCTTCTATTCGATACCATTGGTCGACTTCTCTGTTTTTATGCCAATACCAAGCTGTTTTCAATACTGTAGCTCTGTAGTAGAGTTTGAAGTCAGGGATGGTAATGCCTCCAGACAATCCTTTGTTGTATAAGATTGTTTTGGCTATCCTGGGTTTTTTGTTTTTCCATATAAAGTTGATTATTGTCTTCTCCAGATCTGTGAAGAATTTTGATGGGATTTTGATGGGGATTGCATTGAATCTATAGATTGCTTTTGGTAGAATTGCCATTTTTACTATGTTGATCCTCCCAATCCAGGAGCAAGGGAGATCCTTCCATTTTCTGGTGTCCTCTTCAATTTCTTTCTTCAAAGACTTAAAGTTCTTGTCAAATAGATCTTTCACATCCTTGGTCAGAGTTACCCCAAGATATTTTATGCTATTTGTGGCTATCGTGAAAGGTGATGCTTCTCTAATTTCCCTCTCTGTTTCCTTATCCTTAGTGTATAGGAAGGCGATACCTAAATGATTAATTGAGGCAGATTACCTAAAGCTGAGGCTGGACTCAAAGTATGTATGAAGTAGACAATCATCTATTTTTTTGTTTATTTGTTTTACTTTTTCCCGACAGGGTTTCTCTGTGTTGCCCTGGTTATCCTAGAACTTGCTGTGTAGACCAGGCTGGCTTTGAACTCAGAGGTCTGCTTGCCTCTGCCTCCTGAGGGCTGAGGTTAAAGGTATGCACCACCACCTCAGAGCGGCAGTCATCTTGAACTTCTGAGCCCCCTACCTCTATGCCTCCCAGATGTTGGGATTACAGGAATAGGCTACCATTCTCAGCTTTGTGCAATGCTGGTGATTAACCAGGACTTGCTTTATGCCAGACAAGCACAATACAACTGAGCTAACCTCCATTTAGTATTTTTACATGCGGCTCTCATCTCTTCTGTAAAACTAGGAAATCAATATAGAAGCACACAAGAAGCATGCGACTATGTCCTCTATCCACAAAACAGCGCACTGAGAATGGGGTGAAGAGACTTCCACTCGCTGCTTTAAATTGCTTTCCATCTCTGGATTTCTTCCCTTGAAATGAAGAGAACTGGCTGCAGGGAGAGCTTAATGGGTTATCTGAATTCATATCCCCAGGGCTCATGTAAAGTTGTGGGCGGTAGCAGTGTTTTTTATCCCAGAGTTTCTGTGGTGATACGGAAGATAATATAGGAAAATCACCAGATCACATGGATCAGCTAGCCAGGCATGCGCAGGAGCAGCAAACAATAGGGACCCTACCACAAGAGGACACTGAGTCACCAGAGGTTGTCCTCTGACCTTCACTTGTACAGAGTGGCCATGTGTACCCGCCCCACACACATATAGACTTGTATGCATATCGCACACACACAGAGACACAGAAATAAGAGGGATATCTGAGCACAAATAAATCATGGGGGACAGTCAGCTCCAAAGCCATCAGACTACACTGATACAGTCAAGGGCATCATTTTGTCTTACTGCTGTGTCCATACACTCTAAACACTGGCCCAGAGTCACCCATGCCCAGACCAACCCCCTCCTCTTTACCTCTGTACTTACATATGGTACAGTTCTGGAATTCAGTCCAAAGTTAGGAAAGTAGTTGTCAAAAAGAGAAAAAAAAAAACCACTACAAACAGCCAAAAGCTGCTGCGTAGACAATGTTGCGTGCTTATTTTTTTGTAAGACTTCTCATCATAGTTCTCTCTCCCTTTATGTTCTTCCTAATTTTAACTTTGCTCTGTGGCTTATCCTTTAATGCAGCGGATTATAATTCTTGAAAAGCAAATAAATGCTTTAGCTACGGTTAAAGATCTATTTTATTAATTATATAAACCAAATTACAAATAGTTGTTCATACCTTGGACTTTCTCTGCTGCCCAGTACTTCCCTGATGTCTCCAGAATCCAAGCTTCATTCCTATCCGCTATCAGGAAACTGTTATAATAGCTAAATTCTTCACCCTCTGCACAATTTCCACCTTGGCCATATTTTTCTAATAAGTCGACAATGACATCGAGAGCTTTTTCGGCTGTATCAGCTCTTTCAAGGCCAAGTCTAAAATAAAAATATTAAGGATCTCAAATTAAAAATAATTTCCTTTATTCATCTTAACTTCATGTTCAAGAAACACCATGTTTGCTACATTCAAAGTTAAAAAAAAAAGAACAAGTTAATACGTAAAGTAAAACCTTTAAAGTCGTACTTTTGAAGGCAGTTTGGGACAGTAAAAACATTTTTGGAGTCAACTTTCATCTCAGTAACTTATTGCAAAGCTATTTTATGTCTAAGACTGATATGTCTCTTTATAAAGTGAAGGAATTAGTCAACCATGTAATAAAGCAATTCAGGCATTTCTGATTAATTATAACTTCTAATTTTGGCTCCTCACCAATTTATGATGTGCATAGGTGTGCATAAGTGTCAGCAGGCATTTGTGTAGTGCATATACATGTTTACGTGGGTGTGTGCCTAGGGTATGCATTCATGCAAGCATGCACTGAGAAGCCAGACTAGGGTATGCATTCATGCAAGCATGCACTGAGAAGCCAGACTAGGGTATGCATTCATGCAAGCATGCACTGAGAAGCCAGACTAGGGTATGCATTCATGCAAGCATGCACTGAGAAGCCAGACTAGGGTATGCTTTCATGCAAGCATGCACTGAGAAGCCAGACTAGGGTATGCATTCATGCAAGCATGCACTGAGGAGCCAGACTAGGGTATGCTTTCATGCAAGCATGCACTGAGAAGCCAGAGGCTGATGTCCAACAGCTTTCTCAATTGCATTCCACCTTATTTTATGAGGCAGGGCTTCTCAGTGAACTGGAATTTACCAATGAAGCTAGACTAGCGACCCAGCAAGCCCAGGAATCTGCCTGCTTCTGCTTCTCCAGTGCAGGATTACAGGCACACATAAGTGCCAGAGATCAAACTGAGGTCCTCACGCTTCTTCAGTAAACAATGTATGGATTGAGCCATCCACCCTAGATGGATTAGTGATATTTAAGAGTCATGAAATTGCATGCTGGTGTGAAAATAAATGTGACTGGTATTCAGTTATTTCTTACATAATCTGTTGCTGTGGATACTGTAAAGATTTGTCACTCATATTGGTTTAATAAAATGCTGATCAGCCAGTAGCCAGGAGGGAAGTATAGGAGAGGCAACCAGACAAGGAGAATTCTGGGAAGAGGAAAGGCAGAGAGTCAGTCACCAGCCAGCTGCAGAGGGAGCAAGAATGCTGCACTGAGGAAAGGTACCAAGCCATGTGGCTAAACACAGACAAGAATTATGGGTTGATTTAAGTTGTAAGAGCTAGCTAATAATAAGCCTGAGCTAATAGGCCAAACAGCTTGTAATTAATATAAGCCTCTGTGTGTTTCTCTGGGACTGAATGGCTGCAGGGCTGGGCGGGACAGAAACTACACGTAGTAAGGAAGCAGCATACCAGTTACCTGACAAGGTCCATGCCCAAAAGTGCTTCCTCCTTAGAAATGGCCTCTCTTCCCCATACAGCTTCATTCCCAATGCAGACTCCATGCTCATTGGCTCCCATTTCTGCCCCCCACAGCCAAGCTGGGCGACTAAGGACAACAGCATATGTTTCAGGAACCTGGTCAATTTCTATGTAAGTACACTGTAAAAAAAAAAAAAAAAGTCATGTAACTATGAAATCCAAAGTGGAGAGTTACCAAATTCCAGAATTTAAAACACCGTTGAGAAGACATGATCATGATGAAGGTGGATGACATGGAATCAAGTTGAAATTTTCAATAATAAAAGCACTAACTTCAAAATTCATTCAGAATCGACTCTAAAGCATTTATTGCTTAAATACTTTCTGAGGATGTTCTTTATAATTCATTCTGCTAAGGCAAGTCGGTTACAAAGATACAGGAACACAAAGCTTCACTTAAGAAACAGAGACTTGTCCATAAACTAAGATGAAACAAATCTGAAGTATGAAGGACAGGAAGAGCGTTGCCCTAGCAGCTCAGAAGTGATAGTTATTAATCTTCAAACCGTTTCATGGAGAGTAATTAAGATGAGCTGAAGATTAAGAAAGCGGTTCTCAAGTTCATGGTCTAGTACATCCTGACCGGTGATCTTCGCACTCATAGGTACCTGAGACCCTTAGGTAGAGAGGATGACTACCACAGAGGCCCACATGTCGTGTGGAAGAGACCCAGGAGGACTCCTCACAGCGCTGGGAAGCTGACTTACACGATGGGCTAGATCTAAACACGCTTGTATAGAATAGGAACGATGCCCCAGGAGGATCAACATGTACAGCAAAAGAAAACTACAGCCTAAGATACAAAAAGCCTTATATTTAAGTTAATAGTGCTAGAACATCAAAGATCCAGAAAGTTCATAACAACAGAAAATAATATAAACCTTTGAGTTCCACGTAAATAGACTGTTTAAATAAAAAATTTAAAGGCAATTTTATTTAATGTGCATGTAGGAGGTGAGGGAAATACATAAAATTTATGTTGATGGCATTATCAGATACCTTGATGGACTACAAAACATATTTATAGGGCTGAGAATGTGGCTCAATTGGCAGGTTATGTGCCTAATATACAAGAGGCCCTTGGTTTGTTCTCAGCACCATAGGACAAAAACAAAAAAACTTGTTATTTATAAAATCTGAAATATTTTTTTCTTATTCTCTACCAAGAAGAATCCTTTTGATCTGTCAGCTGAAGCCCCAGCTCTAACTAAATCATTCTTTTTTTATTTATTTTGTTTTATGAATGTTTGCTTGCATGCATTTCTATGCATATGTGTGCCTGTTGCCCACAGAGGTCAGAAGAGAGCATCAGATACAATGAAACTGGAGTTATGTTAGGGATGGCTGTGACTCACCCACCATGTGGGTGCTGGGAATGAAACCCGGGGCCTCTGCGAGAACAGCAAGTGCTCTTAAGCACTAAACCAACACGCCATTCCCACTCTTTAAGCCCTAATTTAATCTAGATGTTCCTTCTCTGCTGCCACAGCCTGCTACTCTTCCCTAAGGCCAGCATTTAAGCCGCCGTACTATTCTGTGCCCTTAGTGCAGCCACCATCCACTCACTACTCTCAGCCTAAGGTCGCGTCCAGGTTTTAATAGTTGACTTGAAATCCCTCATCACAACCAACACATACAACATATAAAAAGCATTCAGGCAGGCGGATTTCTGTGAGTTCGAGACCAGCCTGGTCTACAGAGCTAGTTCCAGGACAGGCTCCAAAGCCACAGAGAAACCCTGTCTCGAAAAACCAAAAAAAAAAAAAAAAAAAAAAGCATTCAGATATTTAATCAGAGAGATAATATTTATTATTTTAGCAGCTTCTTCTAAATTACTGAAATAAGAGATCAGAAGTCTATTTTCGATTCAAACCATTTCTAAACTTAAATTCTTGAATTTTAACTTCAGTGGTCGCTAGAGAGAGAAAGAACCATTTACGGGTCTGGAGAAATGGCTCAGTGGTTAAGAGCACCTGCGGTTCTTGTAGAGAACCAGGGCTCAGTTCCTGGCACCCACAGGGCATCTCACGGCTCCCCATAGTTACAAGGGATCCTACACCCTCTTCTGACCTCTATGGGCACTAGGCACACCAACATACATACAGGTAAAATATTCATACACATAAAATAAAATAAAATTTTTTAAAAAGAAGTACTCATTATTGATATGTTTAAAGATAGATATTCCTAACACAACATATTTTTTTTTAACCTACCTTAAGACGTTTGCTTAAATCATTGTGCACTGCAGCTGGGAAGTAAATTACTTCTTGGACTTCGTCGAAGAGTCTGTCTGAATTTTTCCCAAAAATGACCCTATTACCAACTGTGGCTGGAGGTAAGGCCACAAAAGTGTCACAGGAATAGGGCTCCATCTCTTTAAGAAAAAAAAAAGGCATAATATAGAAGTTTCAAAATAAAAAGAGCAAACATTTTTAAGCACACATAAAGCAAAGAGCTTTTTTCTACGACCGAGGGATATACCTAAGACGGGTACATAGCAGAGTTTTCAATATCATATCACTTTTGTGCACTCCAGGGCAGCCAGGATTATATATTAAGACCTGTCTTAAAGAAACAACAGACTATAAAAATTAGAATAAGATTTAGGAATTAACCATGTGCTACTACAATACAATGGCAACGAGAACCACTTTCTCCTAGTGCACAGGTCAAATGTTTATAGAGGTTTCTTCTGCAAACCTCTCTCCTAAATTTCCCCAATTCTTTTTACTCTGCCCATAGCTACTACACGTGCCTTAGTCTGCAGTATCAGTGTTTGCATGAGGTCCTTTACTAGACAGGGAGATCTGAGGACGTCGTGTTTATCTACAGGAAATCACGTAAGACTGGGCATAGTGGGGCACACACCTTTAATCCTAGCACTTGGGAGGCAGAAGAAGGAGGATCTCTGTGAGTTTGAGGTCAGCCTGATCTAGCAAGTGAGTTCCAGGACAGCCAGGCTGTTACACAGAGAAAACCCATCTGGAAAAATCAGAAAACAGACAAATAAACAAAGTCACTACTGTTAAGGTTTCCGGGAGGAAGTTCATAAATCCCAGTAGTAGGACTGACTAACATACAAATTGTCTTCATTTGTGATGGGGAAAATCTTAAATCCTCACTTTTAGGACAATTCAAGATCTTACATTTTCATTTTGCTTTCAGAACATAGTTTCAGTTTCCTTTTATTTTAAATTTCTTAAGATTTGTCTTTACTATTCATGTGTATGGATTATGTGTCTGCCTGCCGAAAGTATGGGTGCCCAAGAAGGTCAGAAACGGGCCTCAAGCCCGCTGAAGCTGGAGTCAGGGAAGGTCGCGAAGCATCTCAAGCCTGTGTTGGGAACTGAACTCAGGTCTTCAGGAAAAGTGGCGAGCTATCTTAACCGCTGAGCTACCTTTCCAGTCCAGTTTCCTTCTTTTATAAGAACCAAATCTTAGCATAATTTTTTAGACACGTGCATTCTAACCACTTTAAAACAGAATAAAAATATAATAAATATAAATAAAATAAATATGAATTAATAAATGTTTTGCTGAAAGGAAAACTAAGCAGGGTATGGTAGCACGCCTATAATCTTAGCACTGGGCAGGATAAGCTAGAGTTTGAAGCTAGCCTGTGTTACCATAATTCAAGAACATAGCAAAACCCCGCTTCAAAACAAACAAAATGACTCAAGAAACAAGTTCACCATGGAACACACTTTAAAATAAAGGTTCTTCTGTTCTCAAAGATGGGAAGAAGTGATCACTGCTTTTCTCTTGTGTCTCCTCTCTGCAAGTTTTGATCTCCTACCTACAGGGCTCCAAAGTTAGCTAGCCCAATACATAACTTAGTCAGGCTATTAATTCTCTTTCTCTTTTCTTCCAGGTTCAGCAGTA
This sequence comes from Microtus oregoni, assembly GCF_018167655.1. Classification (NCBI taxonomy): domain Eukaryota; kingdom Metazoa; phylum Chordata; class Mammalia; order Rodentia; family Cricetidae; genus Microtus; species Microtus oregoni. The sequence goes on along the minus strand of NW_024543096.1, from coordinate 26,017,088 downwards.
AAATAAAATAAAACACCATCTAGTACTGCTGTTTTGAGGCTTGATTCAGTATGACCCTGAAGGTGAAAGTTCAGCTAGGAGGCGCATGCCTGTGATTGAAGTTTGAGAGTTACATGGTCCGGGTCACAAATAAAACAATTCAAAAACCTGCAACACACCCGACCCTCAAACAAAAGCTGTCACCTGTTTTAAGCTGGCTTATTCTTATCCTTGCTAGAGGCCAGTGGACTAACAGCCATACCCACACCAAACCCTCGGATGATCAAGTCCCAGTGAGTGACGCACTAACTGGGATAGCGGCAGCAACTAAGAAAACAGCACAGGGGAGGAAAGCCCTTGGCCCTAACGTGTTGTCCTCATTCACGGTGTTTGTTGAATATCTTTCTGCATAGCTGGAAATAACCGAAGGACGCCGCGTATAGTGGCTCACGCCTTTATTAGCAGCTCTTGGGAGGCAAAGGCAGGAAGATCTGTGAATTCAAAGACAGCCAACGCTAGGGAGATTCTGTACATAACAACTGGAAGGGAAGAGCCTCGGTCTCTAACAGTCTATCCCAGTGCTTGCGACAACACCAACCTTTTGGGTTTCACAAACGTCCTACAGCGCGAGGTTTACTGTCTCCGTTAACTACATGAGAACTGCGCTGCAAAAGCAAACAAAAAATTTTGCAACTGGAGCCGGCGTTGCCAGAAAGTGCTGGGCTCGAACTTCAAGACCTCGCCCGCTCCCGATGCCCGCGTTCGGAGCGAGGCCCGCGCAGCAGAGCGAACGGCTGCCCGCGACCCCGCCATCAGCGAACGGCGCGCAGAGCCCGCTCCCGAGCTTACCTCTGCTGCGCACGCGCGGACGCCGAGCACGCACCACCCGCAGCCACCAGAGCAATCACCGGAAACGGAGGGGCTGGGCCAGGACTAATCGTCGGAAGTAGTCCCCTTCGACCTCCGACGTTCTCGCCCACGCTCGCCTTACAGTTCCGGTGACGCTCCCTGAGTTTTGTTTACGTCCCTCGCAGACCGAGCGGCTGAGTAGTTCTGCGTCTCGTACTCCAAGATGGGGAAGTCGTTCGCTAATTTCATGTGCAAAAAGGACTTTCATCCTGCGTCCAAATCCAACATCAAGAAGGTAAGTAGAGGGATCCGGAGAGGGCAGCGATGTGCCGCGCTCCCTGGGACGGTCGTGTCCTCTGCGGGCCTGGAGACCTCGTCGCTTTCTCCATGCTAACCCGACAGACCGGATGGTCCCCCAAGTCCGGTCCTGTCGGTCACTGGGAGACTGACGCCGTAGCTCATTTCGGGTCCGTCTTCTACCCGGGAGCGCTGCTTCCCTGAGTGGAGACTCGGTCCTTAACAGAGCTTCCCAGAGAAAGCCACCCTGTTTTCACTCTTCAGCCCACATCTCCATCCAGTAGTGTGGCGTCTGATGGCCGCATTCAAGTTCAAGCGTTTCTTTTAAAAAAAATTACAGGTCAGTCAACTGCTGGACACAGGACCGAATGAATGGCGACGGAGAGAGTCAGACAGAATTCTTGTTAGTTCAGTACAGTCACATTTAGCCCCGAAGCCTCGCAGAAAATGTTTAATGGAGTGATCGTTAGCCTCCTACTCTGCTAATTAAGGATGACAATGTCAGTTGCCGTCATGTGTAAATTTGTTAGGAAGATTAATTGAGATAGTGTGGGGAAAGAATAGAAAGGGGGAGCCAGGCATTGGTGGAGCACGCCTTTGATCCCAGCACTCGGGAGGCAGAGGCAGGAGGATCTCTGAGTTCGAGGCCATCCTTTTATGCATCACGAAAAGTACTCAGAAGTACACAGGCTTGTGAGAATATATTAAGCTTTTAGTTGTTTCTAAGCCAGTTATGGATCCTGTATGTTGCCATGAATATGAAGAATGTTATGTGTATATGAGCATATATATATACATTAGAATATCTGTGGAAGAAAATACAAGTAGTGTTAACACCGTTTATCTGCGAATATAGTTACTTAATTTTTTTTTCCCGAGGCAGGGTTTTTCTGTTAGACCTGGCTGCCCTCGAACTTCCAGAGATTCACCTGTCTCTGCCTCCCAAGTGCTACGGTTAAGCCACTCCCCACCCCCAAGAAAACCGCCTTGCTTGGTCTTTCTATCTCTGCCTTATTCCTTGGCCCCCTCCAAAGTCTTGTTCTATTTATTTTGTACATACTCTCCACGTCTTTTACACATTTCATGGCCTCTTTTTTGAGGTGGAGTCTCCTGTAATCTAGGCAGGCTTCAAACTTACTATCCAGGGAGGATAGCCCTGAATTCCTGATCCTCCTGTCTCTGCCTCCAAGATGCTGAAATTGCAGGTGTAAGCCACTGCACTTGACTCTTAGTTTTCCCTTTTAAGTCATGAAATACTTTATAATAGTCATGAAATAGTATATAATCTGCAGAAGAGTCATTGTGAGCTCTTCGGCAATGGACCTCTGTTTTACTTTTACCTCAGTTCTTGCTCCATTGAGACTAGTTAACTGTAAAATCTAAAGCTTGACATACATGGTAATTTTTCTGGTTGGGGGGGGTTGCTTTTGGACAGGGTCTCCCTGTGTAGCTCTGAATGACCTGGAACACCTAGTACCCCTACCTCAGCCTCCTGAGTTCTGGGATTGCAGACGTGAGCCAGCACGCCTGGCTAACCGGGTGTGGCTGATTACAGAAGACGAGCCAGCTTCTAGGGCTGTCAGGATATGACTTAGCGGATAAAGCACCTGGTGCATGAGTGTGAGGGCAGAGTTTGGATCCTCAGCACCTACATGAAAGCCAGGTCGCCATGGTGGCCCGTTTGTGATCCTCGCCCTCTGGGGATGAAGACAGGAGATCCTCCATGCAAGCAGGTAGCTAGACTAGTGGACTTGTCGAACTCTGGGTTCGGTGAGAGACCCTGCCTCAGTAAGAAAGTGACTGAAGAAGACAGTTTGTTTTAAACCCTTGACTCCATACTCACATGCACGTACCACACACATGTGTACATGCATTTATATACACACGAAGCAGACTGTTTAATCCTGTTGTTAAATTATATTTTGTTTCACTGTTGTAGGTATGGATGGCAGAGCAGAAAATATCATATGATAAAAAGAAACAAGAAGAATTAATGCAGCAGTACCTTAAAGAGCAAGAGTCATATGATAACAGGTAAGCGCCACCTTATTGGTGCTTTCAGAAGAGTCAGTAGCGAGTCGGCGGCTCTCCCGTAATCACACATGGTCACCGTTCCTGTCTTTAGCTATTCTTCACCTAAAGAACAGTTGCATTTGATTCATCAGACTGTGAGCAAGTCCTAAATGAGGCCGAGCTTGCAGACATCATAAACCCTGCATGTTAACCACTGATAGTGATTAGAAAGCTTCCTCTTCAATACACCGAAATGAGAGATGCCCAGGACTCTTAGAGGAGAAGCTGGTGTCTTTGGCCTGTGCGTGGTGGCTGGGGTCCATTGGCTTCTTTCAGGATAATAATGCCTGCCTTTTAATTGCTTTCATTGTGTTTGTATTTGATTAATGAGCTGAGTACGGGTGTTTTGGTTAAATAGACTGTACTCTGAAGCAGCATTTATTTTTGAAATTTTTATATTTGAAACTTGAGACATCAGTATTGATAATTGGATTGTGCTGTTAACATTGGCATAGAGGTATCTGTTCAAGACTGTTGTCATCTGCTTTGTTTGTGTGCTTAGGAGCAGAATTGGTAGCTCTTACAGTAATTCTTCGGTTGCCTTTTTAAAGAGCCACCAAACTTCTCCCTAGCCTAAGCTGGTCTTGAACTTCCTTCCTATGAAGTTGAGGATGACCTAAAACTCCTTGATTCTCCTGCCTTGAATTCCCAAGTGCTGGCCTGTGCTACTATACCTAGTGTATATGATGTTAGGAATCAAACCCAGGGCTTCCTGTGTGCCAGGCCAGCCCTCTACCAGCTGGGTTACATCTCGGCTCACTTACTAATAACCATGCTCGTAAGTATGAAGCAGTAGCTCGTTGCAGTTTTGATTTGTTATTTCTCGATGTCTAGTGAAGCTCAGCTTTTCATGTACTTGATTTACAGTTTTTAAATGGTGTTAAGACAAAATTTACAGATCTGTTTAAAATATACGTAGGTTTTTAAGTTTGCTTAGTGTTGCTAAGCCATAACCATAGCGAATTTCAAAACATTCGTCACCTGACAAGACAATGTTGTGTTCATTAGTATCATTCCCCATTTTCTAATTTATCCCATTACTGCTTCTCACAAGTCATGACCATTTTACTGTCTACCTATGAATTTCTTAGAATTATGGACACAAAGGGTAGATGATTAAATGGTCTTTTGTGATTGGTTAACTTTTTAATTTTAACAAGTATATTGATTTATTTGTGTGTATGTATATATGTCGGGAGCATATGAGGACCTTGCTGCACATGTGGAAGTCAGAGGCCTGCTTGGTGGGAGGCAGAGGCAGGCGGATCTCGGTGAGTTCGAGACCAGCCTGGGCTACAGAGTGAGTTCTAAGACAGCCAGGGCTACACAGAGAAACCCTGCCTGGAAAAACCAAGAAGAAAAGATCTGAAATTATTTTAAAAAGAAAAGGTTGTGGCACCAAAATGCCTGGTAGCACATAGGATTTCAAAAGTGACTGTTTGAGCAGCATTTCACAGGTTTTTAAGACAGTTCTGTAAGAGTCACCATATCATCTTTCCTTCCTTTCTTCCTGGGAGAACTAGAGGGAAGAAGTTACAAGTCTCTCTTTCTAATAAGGCAGCACTTTTCCGGCTTTACCGCTGATAAAATATCTTAATTCCTTTAGGGTTATTCTTTGAGAGCTGGTGTGCTGTCACATCGTCCTTTTATCTAAAATTGTACTGTTATTTCCTTTAGATTGCTTATGGGAGACGAGCGTGTAAAGAACGGCCTGAATTTCATGTACGAGGCCCCACCGGGAGTTAAAAAAGGTACTTGCCTCATTTCCTGTAAGCTTGAATGTGATTGTGTATGAAGATGCATTATGTTGAGAGGAGCAGACAGTATACTAAAGGTTATCTTCATCTTTTCCTTCACTGTTACTCTGATGACAGCAGCTCAAATGCTGTCATCAACACAGTAGAAGAAAAACAAAATATTTTTCTAATGTAGTAGCTTATGTCCTTTGGAGGAGGGGGATGCTTAATATTGTGGAAGTACATTTATCCTTTTACAGTGTGCACACATCTGTAGTCCTCACTAAATACATTTTCAAATGGAAAGTCTATTCACTGCCAGTGAAAAGCATAAAGACTTAAAAATTACAAGTTAACATACCTATTCCGGACTCTAGTGCAAGGTTGTATTTTATCTCTCAGTGATCTGGAGTTTTATTTCATGATAAAAGAAAAACCAGTTAATTCTTACAGGTTACAGTTAAATAATACAGCGTAATAATAAGTAGACTTTTCCACTGGCACTGCTAACTTGTCCTGCTTCTCCCTGTGCGGTGAATATGCAATCAAGAAAACAAAGAGGTAAGTGCTCTTCTCTGTTTGAACTGATTTATGGTTGCTTGTGATTTTATGAGAAATTCAAGAATTTCTCCTGCCTTTTGTAGAAGGAAGAAACGGAAGGAGAGACAGAATACAAATTTGAGTGGCAGAAAGGTGCTCCGAGAGAAAAGTGAGTACTAGGAGAAACCGTGTGACTACTGTGACCTACCTTAGACAACCAGGATGCATCATTTTAGCCTGGACTTACGAACTTGTTCGATTTTTAAAACTACATTCTCAACCTGTAAATCACAACCTCCAAAGGACTATGGAAAAACACATATATTTACATTAGGACTCATAACAGTAGCAAAATTACAGTTATGAAGTAGCAACTAAGAAAGTCTTATGGTTGGGGTCACTACAACATGAGAAACTGTATAAAAGGGCTGCAGAGTTAGGATGGTTGAGAACCACTGCTGTATACATTTTAAAATTGATGCTGGTAGCAATGCATTTTATAATGTTTTAAGAATGATAAATTTTTTTCACGTTAACTGCCATTGAATTAAGTTGTTCTTAATATTATAGTCTTAGCATTTTTTTGTATTTAACAGATATGCCAAAGATGACATGAACATCAGAGATCAGCCCTTTGGTATCCAGGCAAGTGACACGTATTTTGCTCTTTGAGAATAATTTTTATTTAGTACATATAGCTTTAAATTATTTTCCAAAACATGTTTGTATTAGAATTCTCTAAAGGAACGGAGCTGATAGGATGAATATATGCTAGCCTAGAGGATGTGGTTCAGGTATAGATGAATATATGCTAGAGGATGTGGTTCAGATATAGGATGAATATATGCTAGCCTAGAGGATGTGGTTCAGATATAGGGTGAATATATGCTAGAGGATATGGTTCAGATATAGGGTGAATATATGCTAGCTAGAGGATGTGGTTCAGATATAGGGTGAATATATGCTAGCTAGAGGATGTGGTTCAGGTATAGGTGAATATATGCTAGCCTAGAGGATGTGTGTGGTTCAGGTAGTCCAACAGTGGCTGTCTCACAGTAGAAAGGCTGAGAATCTAGTAACTGTTCAGTCCACGAGGCTGGTTGTCTCTGGAGTCCTGGAGGATTCCTGCAAAGCTGCTGCTCTTCAGTCTGCATTAGACTCTTGAAGTCAGGTAGGATTTAATACATGCAGCAACAGGATAGGTAGAGGAACTTGAACTTGCCGGTGAGGAAGAGCAAGCAGCAAACAGCAAAGCTTCCTTCTTCGAGCTCCATTTATGCGGGCTGTCACCAGGAGGTGTGGCCAGATTTCGTAACTTGATCCAGAAAATCCCTCACAGGAGTGTCTTCGGTAGGGTTTTATTGCTGTGAAGAGATGTCATAACCATGGCAACTCTTACAGAGGAAAACATTTCATTGGGGCTGGCTTAGAGGTCAGAGGTTTAGTCCATTATCATCCTGGCGGGAAGTATGGTGGCGCGTGGGCAGACCTGGTGCTGGGGAAGACACCGAGAGTTCTGCTTCTGGATCCCCAGGCATCAGGAGGAGACAGCCACACTGGGCTAGACTGAGCATCTAACAGCTCCGTGCCCGCCCCAGTGCACACACTTCTTCCAGTGCCACCTGCTGCAGCAAGGCCCCACCTCTAATAGCACCACTCCCGTGAGCCTGTGGGGGCCACTTCCTTTAAAACCACTACATAGGAGTAGCAACTTGGGTTTTAGTTGATTCCAGCTGAAATTAGCTTCGCAGTTAAACAGCTAAGTTAAAACAGCTTAGATGGAAGGAGAGAGCCAAGTGTTCCAGTGAGGGTGGTGGTCACTACAGTTTCCTTACAATTTAGAAAATGTTCCTGAATTAGAAACAGTCAACTGTCACTCCAGAGCTAACCCTTGTGAAAAACATTGCCTGCTCACTGCATTGTCTGTGGCAGCTCTCCTGCACATCCCTTCACGACAGCAGACACAAGCATAAAATAAAACCTGAAATACCCCTTTTACCTCACAGAATAAGTTCACTAACCCCTGGTTTAGAAATGTGGAACTTGAGGCAGGGCTAGGGAGAGCTCGGTGAAAAAGCGCTCGCACTGAGTGTTGTGAGCGCCTGGTTGCAGTCGGGAGAAAAGTAGCTGGTGTCGTGGCCTAGCCTGGGTGTCAGCATGTGGACAGTAGGGGCGGGGCAAGACCCTACAGAGAAAGGGGTGGGGGTATTAGGTTAATGTGTTAAAATTAGGGAACCTAAAATTAAACCTTGACATAATTCTTTGATATTTTACTATTTCTTTTCGGATGACATTGTTTTATTGTAGGCGGCACAGATAGGATTCACTTTGGATTTTAGGCAAATTTATAATAGAAGGGCTTAGTTTTTGTATTGACTTACCCATTGCAACTATAGAATCTCTTTCCCTGGTGATCATTTTACAAAAGAACTTAGCCAAGTATGGTGATATGTTTTAATACTAGCCCTCTGGAAGCAGAAGCTGGTGGATCTCTGTGAGTTCAAGGCCAACCTGATCTATATAGCAAGTTCCAGACTAGCCAAAGCTATAGTGAGGCCCTGTCTTAAAAAAAAAGAAAGAAAAGAAAAAGAAGAAAAGGGGGCAGGACCTAAATAAAAATGCTGAGTTGAATGTTAGAAATAATGTTTATTTCTCAGGTTCGGAATGTGAGGTGTATCAAGTGTCACAAGTGGGGTCACGTGAACACAGATCGAGAATGTCCCTTGTTTGGTCTTTCTGGAATCAATGCAAGTTCAGTTCCTACTGATGGCTCAGGTAAGCAAAGACAAAATTTTATCAAACAAGGAAAGATAAAGTAACATTTTTATTTAAACTGAACTCTTTTGTTGCACTTGAATTTAGTCTTTGTGGACTAAGATGTATTCCCAGATGGGATGGTAGAGCTAGTGGTGTCTCAGTGTAGAGCACCTTGCCTGCCAAGTGCATTTGAGGCCCCGGATTCAGTCTCTAGCACCTCACTTTCTCTCTGCCTCCCCCAAAAGGTGATAGATAAGTGGGAAACCTTCATTATCTGTGTTAAATTTGAATGTACTAAAATAGAGTTTAACTTTTCTAGTCAAGTTTCTGTGAATTTTTTAAATTCATTTTTTGTTTTGTTTTATTTGTTTAAAACGAGGTCTCATAAAGCCAAACTGGTTCCAAACTTGCTGTGTAGCCAGAGATGACCTCTACCTCTAAGATTACAGCTGTGTGGGTCTGACTCTGTAGCCCTGGCTGACCTGGAACACGCTGTGTAGATCAGGCTGGTCTTGAAGTCCCAGAGACCGACCTGCCTGCCTCTGCCTCTGCCTCTGAAAGCACTGAACACTGATTAAGTGGAGATAAAAATAGACCGGCGCATTTTACCATCTGTGCTCCTGATGTATAAGCGAAGGCAAGTCCCCAGTGTAGTCAGGCCTGTCCTTCAGAAGTGACGCAAAAAGATTAAAGTCCTGATCTATAGCAGATGCACCGTCAAGGCTGAGAGTCATCTGCTTAAGCAGAAGAATAACCGAGCTTCAGCAGGATGGTGCTTATTTGTGTTCGCTTAAATTGTGGAGTTTATGAAAGTCATAATTTTTATCATAAGGAAATAATTATGGGTATGTTGTTAAAGGACAAAAAATGCCTAAATATCTAATAAAAAGGTATTAAATGAATAATAAGTATGGACATTGTTACCAAGGCATATTTCGTGCTGCAGTATTAAATTGATAGGAAGAAACCTGTCTAGATATCAGTACTTACGGGGGAGAGGTAATCACATCTCAACCGTGAGACCTGTCTCAATAAATAAACAAGATGGTAGGAAGATTCCTTAGTGATATGGATGTTGTTTACAACATTTAGTCAAATAAAAAGTCAGGTTCTAACACATTAAGACCAGAGCTCAGTGGTAGAGACTTTGTCTACAGCGTACAAGGCCCTGGATTTGAGCTCCAACACCGCAGCACATAATTAATCATAATTAATTAAGCAGTAGCTGGACAGGTGTTTCTCTTTATCTTTAGGTAGACTTAGAGCAAAACACATACTTGAGGAAAGGTGTTGTAAAGAAACAGACCAAAATGTTAACAGTGCTTTGATTTGACTGGTAGGATTGCCTTTGCCTGGTATTTTTACTTATTTATATCTCCAACAGTGAGACTAAATCACTTTTCAATTTTTTAGTGAGCATTGTTTTAGAAGAACTGAAATTGTATGTGGTATCAGGTATTTTAAATCATGTTGCTCCATTAGCAGGGCCTTCAAAGCCCGACCTGAGTCTAACTAGCACTTAATGAAAGCTAAGGGGAACGCCTAAAAGCTTCTCAAAAACAAAATCAAAACACTGCTGTATCAAATAGGAAAGCAAACAATGGCAGTGTATTCTGAATTTGAATGCAGTAAAAAATAAACTGACCAATTTCCTAATCCACTTGCTGATTCAAGCTAAAAACGTCTTTTCATTTAAAAAAAAAAATCACCTATTGAATAATGTCCTGCCAGTGAATAGAGATTATTTTTGCAATAAGGCAATTTCAGTGGATGTGGTTATCATGGGATAATCACACCCCTGGGGTACAGCCTTGTGCCTGTAATCTCCCAGGAGTGTAATTATTTCATGATAACCACACCCCCTGGGGTTACATTATTTCTATTATGAAATTCTGAGTATAGTATATAAAGTAACTTACTTTGATCACTGGGAACTGCAAGGTGCTGTTAGACTAGTCCAGCTGTGAGGTTTACAGAGACCAGCTATAAGATTTACTTCTCCTTTACAGAGTTAAATTAGGCAATCAAAATGCTTCTTTGGGCTAAGCTGGTTTAGAATATCTTTTCTGCTGATGAGATCATCTTAAGTTTGTAAGTTTCCATCCACTCCAGACACATCAAAATTACCTCCAAAACTTGTAAGCCTCAGCCATGAATGAATTTTTATAAACTATTTTCCCTGCGGTGTAATTAAATGGCAGCCCACATGCCTTTTCTATACTGGGTAGCTTTTCTTTTTTTTCCCCCCTTTCTAAACATTATGTTATGTGGTCTGAGCCTAGCTTTACTGCAAAGTAGCCAAGGATTTCCTTGAACTCTGATCCTTCTGCCTCCATCTCCTGAGTGCTGGGATTACAGGTAAAAGCTACCACTCCTGGTGTGTGTGTGCGGTGCTAGGGATCAGACTCAGGGCTTCCTGCATCCTGGGAGACACTGGACATCTGAAGCTCCGTCCCTAGCCCTGCCACCTTTATTACTACTGACTCTTAACTTTATGTTACATTAAACTCTTTTGAGAAAGTAGAGTGGGAAATTTCAAGTGTTTTTTCATCAGTGTTATTGAGCTATAATTTCAAATGAACAGTTCAGTTCTGTGGGTTTTTTTGTATACCCTCGACTGCCCTAGAACTCTCTTTGTAGACTAGGCTGGTCTTGAACTCACAGAGATCCTCCTGCCTCTGCCTCCTGAGTGCTGGGATTAAAGGCATCCGCCACCACCACCTGGGTACATTGAGTTTTTTAACAGACTGGATTCAGAATTTATTTTGGAGTGCTGACTAATCTCAGACTTTGGATTCTCTTGCCTCAGATCCCAAACACTGGGATTACAGGTGCATACCACAGCTACACAAATTGATTTTCAGATTCTGAACCAGCCTTGCATATCTGGATTAAACTCCACTTGGCTGTGGTGTAAATTGTTTTTATATATTATTGGAATCAGTTTGCTAATACATTGTCAAGGATTTCTACATCTGTTCATGAGAGATACTGGCCTGCAGTTTTTCTATCCTTTTATATCTATTTATATTTTCCCTTTATATGTTTAATAGATTTAGCTAGTAAATCCCTCTGGGGGCCTGAAGCTTTCTGTCTTCAAAAGTCATTATTTTTATTAAATTTCTTTAATTATGTGAGTGTTCTTATATTTTTATCTTTTTGGTGTTCAGTTCATTTTATATAAATAAAACTCCAAAAACAGAATTATTTATCATGTACCTATATTACCTTTTTAATACCCGTAGGGTCTGTAGTGGTGTCTCTTCATTCTTTCCTATTATTAGTCATTTGTCTCCTCTCTTTTCTTGATTATTTGGCTAATGCTTTTTCAGGTTTTTTTATATAAGATTTATTCATTTATTATATATACAGTGTTCTGCTTGAATATATCCCTGCAGGCCAGAAGAGAGCACCATATCTCAGTACAGATGGTTGTGAGCCACCATGTGGTTGCTGGGAATTGAACTCAGGACCTCTGGAAGACCAGCCAGTGCTCTTAACTTCTGAGCCATCTCTCCAGCCCTGCTGTTTCAGTTTTAGTGATCTGTGCAGAGAAGTAGCTTTCAGGGTGGTGAATTTTTCTCTCCTCTTTACCATTTTCTTTCTTCTTGGGTTTACTTGGTTGTTCCTTAAGGTAAAGATTGGTTTTGATTTGACAATGGGCTTTCTTGAGATGTACGGATCAAACCGTAACTTTAACACATGCTAGCCAACATTACCATTGAGCTATACCTCTAGCCCCAGAATTGATGTTTTTCTACATTCATTCATTTTGTGTGCGTGCACACGCGCACACACATGTGCAGGTCAGAGGCCAACTCTAGAGAGTCAGCTGTCTCCTACCCTGTGGATCATGGGGTGAACCTGGGTCGTTAGGCTGCAAGGGCCTTTACCCACAGAGTCATCTCACTGCCTCATAGAATTCATTTTAAATCTTTCTTATTTCTAGAATCTGTGGCTCTGCTTTTGTTAAAGACATGCCTGATACTAATGGAGGGTGCAGCTCTCAATCTCAAAGGGAATCGTGAGTGTCGGGTCACAGTCATATCTCTGTGTTGGGTGAGCCGCACAGACCCTCTTCTCTCCTCCCTGGTACTGGGATTCCAGGCATTTAACACCACACCTCAGCTTTTTACCTGTGTTCTGGAGATCTGGAATCATGTCCAGGTGCATGCCGACAAGCCCTTTCCTGGCTGAGCCGTCTCCCCAGCCCCACTAAGTCTCCTTTGTGTGACTCTCATTACCTTGTTCATCTACTTCTGTCAGTTTTAAGAGGAAATTAGCTTGTGGCTGTCCAGGTAAAGGAGGAAATTTAGTTTATCTTGTAAATACTAATTCTTCTGCCCAAATCAAACTTGGGGAAGAATGTGACCCTTCGTCATGTTCCGCTTAGGATACTTTGCTTTCGCCCTTCCCTAGACCGCTGAAAGTGTAAAAATGATAACCACCGTCTAGTTTTCTCCTGGAAACTGTTTCTGAAGCAGGGACTTCATCTTAACATTTTCTATCCCCGTTGCCTGGTGCAATGTATGTGTTTAGCAGATAATAGTTTGTTTAGCGACTGTGGGACTGGAAGAGCTTCCCTCGCATTTCAAAACAGCAAAGTTATCAGTTCTTCTAAACAGTTTATAATAGGAGTTATACTTTGCCTGTGAACTAATTCTCTCAAAAATATTCCAAGCCTGAAGACAAAAACAAGACTCCTAAAGTCTTAGTAAGACAGATCTTAAAAACTATTTTCTAGGACTGGAGAGATGGCTCAGAAGATAAGAGCACTGACTGCTCTTCCAGAAGACCTGAGTTCTATTCCCAGCAAACACATGGTGGTTCACAACCATCTACAATAGAATCTGGTGCCCCCTTTTGGTCTGTAGGCATACAGACAGACAGCACACTGTATACATAATAAAATAAATCTTTTTTAAAAAATCATTTTTTATATTGTATCCAAAGTTCAAATACTCCATGAGTCTCTCCCCTTATAGTAAGATATATAATGAATAGATATATTTTGGAGTCTATAGTACCCACACACAGCAATCAGTATTGACATGTTGGCTAAATGTATTGTTACAACTTTTTTCTGAGACAGGGTCTCACTATATAGTCCTGACTGACCTGGAACTCACTCTGTAGACCAGGCTGGCCTCTAACTCAACAGAGATCCTCCTGCCTCTGCCTCCTAAGTGCTGTAATTAAAGGTGTGCACCACACCCAGCCTCCTACAACTTTTTAAAGTTAAAATACACTACTCTTTTTGGTTTTTCAAGACAGGGTTTCTCTGTAGCTTTGATGTTTGTCCTGGAACTAGCTCTGTAGACCAGGATGGCCTCAAACTCACAGAGACCCGCCTGCCTCTGCCTCCTGAGTGCTGGGATTAAAGGTGTGCACTACCACTGCCTGGCTAAAATGCACTACTCTGAAGTGTAGGGTTTGAGTTTGACAGATGTGTGTACTTGCTACCCACACCCTTGACAAGGTGGAGACAATTACCTTCACTCTAGAGAATGCCTGGCTGCCTTCCAGTTGGCCCTGCTCCCATAACACTAACTTCTGATTTAACTTGTTCCTGAACTTCATGTATAGTATAGTCTCCTCCCCACCCCCACTGTTTGGGGTTTGTTTTTTTTTTTTTTTTTTTTTTGAGAGAAGTTCTCATGTAGCCCAGGCTGGCCTCAAATTCACTGTGTAGCCATAGATAACCCTGAATTGATCCCTTCAGCATCCAAATGCTGGGATTACAGGCATACACCATGCCCAGTTTGTGGCATGCTAGGAGTCAGACCACACATGCCAACTGAGTTACATCCCCAGCCCTCAGTGTCTTTGAGGCTCACGGATAGCCAGAGCGTTTATATTTCTGTAACTAATTACAGTGAATAGCGAGTTCTGATGCTTTGTGGTCTCAGCACAGAGGAGTCTCAGAGTCCCCGAGGCAGATGAATTAGCTTTATTGTTGTATCACCACTTTACATGTAAATGAAGTTGGGAACATAAGTAATAAAGATATAATCAAATATGTCATAGATCTTTATTGATTCTGTAAGACGAAGTTGTTTTTAGCAAACAGTAATTTTGACTAGCATACAATAAGTATAGTTTCATATTTCCTTGCCTTTGTATTTTTCAGCCACATAGATGAAAATAAAATGTTTTATTTTCCTTTACGTTCTGTGTCTTAATAGAGACCAACTGGCTGTCTTTAGCGTGAAGTTGGGGTAAGGACAGTAAGGGGCCCTATTGTCTTCAGCTCCACTAAGGATGAACTGGCGCTGTGTTAGGAAATCCTGAGCATGACACAATTCAATAGAGTTAGTACGGTCTGATCTTGCATAACCTCTAGAAAAATCTTCCATAGAACATTCCCATCTTTATAAATAAACATCACCCACACGCTTTATTAATAGCCATGTTCACTTTTTCCTGGGACTCACGTTACATGTCCCCTTCCCTGCTTTTCCTTTTCTCCTTCCTTCCTTCCTTCCTCCCTCCCTCCCTCCCTCCCTCCCTCCCTTCCAATTCCTCATACAGAGTAATGGCTTTTATTATGGCATTTTGTAATATATGTCATTATACCTTGTTTTTCTTCAATCTGTTTCCTTTTTTTAGTCTTCTTTTGAGATGGGGTTTCTCTGTATAGTCCTCGCTGTTCTGAAACTTTCTCGGTAGACTAGCTGGCTCCAAACTCAGAGATCCGTCTGCCTCTGCCTCACAAGTGCTGTGATTAAAGGCGTGCGTCATCACGTCCAGCTTCCATTTTAGTCTTTTTAAAAAACTTTTGATAAGCTTTCTAGGTAAAAGTGTGCATGCGTGAGTGCCTGCGTGTATATATGTGTACCACGTTCGTGCCTAGTGCCCATGGAAGCCAGAAGAGTGTTTCAAGCCTATTGTAAGCCTCCATGTCGTCTGCAAGAGCAGCAAGTTCTCTGAACAGCTAAGCCAACTTTCCAGCCCCTCCGTAAGCTTTCTTTAAAGCACTCATTCTGGTCCAGTAAGGAATTGGATGTAGGTATGAGGGAGTTTTTGATGATTCCCACTAGCTCTTTTTGAGTAGTGTACTGTAACTCGTATCCCTATGTGTCAAACAGTGGTTCCCTAGACACATGGTCAGTTTAACCTTAGGAAAGGACAAAAGGATGTCCAGGTGCCTGTAATCCCAGTACTTGGGAGATAGAAGCCAGAGGAGCAGGAGTTCCAGGTCATTCTCAGCTACACAGCAGGTTCAAGACCAGCCTGGGCTATATGAGGCCTTGTCTCAGTGTCCCTACCACCTCCCCCAAAAGGTTCTGCTTTTGGAAATGGTGGGGCTATGTGTTAAACTGGGAAAGGAAAGAAGGAACGAACGAATGAACGAACGACTTTTTTCTCGTGTGTGTGTGTGTGTGTGTGTGTGTGTGTTGTGTGTGTGTGTGTGTTGTGTTATGTGTTTGTGTGTGTTTACACCACACAACAATTTCGGATGTCATTCCTTGGGTGCCATCCTCTTGGCCTGGAACTTGCCAGGTAGGCTGGGCTGACTGGTGAGTTAGCTCCAGTTATCAACCTATCTCAGTGTCCTCGGTACTGGGGTTCCAAACAGATGCTACTAGGCCAGGCATTGTGGCTCATGCCTTTAATCCCAGCACTCGGGAGGCATTGCCAGGATATCCAGAGGTATATAATTAGACTCTGACTCAAAAAATAAAAACAAAATAAACAAAAACCAAAAAACCCAAATGCATGCTACCACACCTGGCTTTTTCTTTTCCGTGGGTTCTGGGATTGACTTCAGGCTCTCATGTAACTGAGCTGTCTCCCTGGCCCAGGAAAGGCTTTCACTCCACTTTACCTACCCACCGCTCACTCCTCTTCTTCATTCAGTGCCGTGAATCATAGACAGAGATGTTCATCTGACCCAGTACTCAGGGGGCTGAAGCGAGACTATTCCAAGTTCAAAACCATATTTGGGATGCACACTGACTTCTCTCTCAAGGAGGAAAAAAAGGACCCTTTTTTTGCAAAGAGTGCTGACTTGCTGTGAATTGAGCCCGTTTAGCTAGTGCTCGTGGTAAAATACAGATGCATGCCCCAGCATTTGTTGGGGACTGCTGTCCCTAACTGCTTTACTGTTAGGTTTTGTCTTTGGCTTTTTGAGACAGAGTTTTTCTTGGGTTACTCAGGCTGATGCTAACTTTAGCTAAGGGAGACTCCTCGGTCTCCACTTCCTGTGTGCTGGGATTTACAGGCATGCGTCATGCATCCAGCTGAAAACTTTTGATCTCTATGACTCTGTAATGAAATACCTGTTCTGTAGAGCACTTTACCTCCCGTTGAGTTTTGTCTATTTATAAAAAATAACAACCTTTAATAAGTAGATTAAGCCCTTTGCAGATGTAATCTGCACAATATATTTGACCTTTTTGGGTTTTCTTCTCTGAGATGCCTGAGTAGTGTTCCTAGGAGAAAAGTGTGGCTTTTGTTGGGACATAAACTGAATAAACACCATCATGAAAACGAGGCTTTTGACACCTCCTGTATTATAGTTAAGGACATCTGAGAATATGGATGCGTAGAGCTTGGGCTGACTTTTTTCACGTCGAGTATGGTTTTGTCCTGCTGTGGAGGCCAAACCAGTTAACTCAGATGCTCTGAAGCCCTCACAGACACACACTTTAGGACGGACACCTAGATTGAAGATGTCGTTCAGTTGGCAGAGGGCTTGCCTAGCATGCAGAAGCCCGGGTTTGCTGGTGACGTGTGGCGTGCATACTTTCAGTCCCAGCTCTCAGGAGGTGGAGGTAAGAAGATCAGGAGTCCAAGTCCTTGGCTACATGAGACCTTGTCTTGAAAACAGGTGAACAGCACAACTGGCCTTTTAAAAACTTCTTCAGTGAATTCTGGCATTGTGAATTCATGAAAGAGTCAAGCATTGCTGTGACCCATATCCAGCTATACCAGACATTTAAAGGTGCTTATTTTAAATTTGAACATACTTGTTGTGCAGTCTGTTTTACTGATGTACCTGTTTTGCCAGGGGTGATATCTCACACCTTTGCTGCCTGTTCAGCATCCTGAGCTGCGGTGTTGAGACCCTATCTAGAGAGTGGTCAATGGAGAGAACCCTGTTATACACACACAGATTTATATGTTTATTCTATATGCACATATATGC
Source organism: Microtus oregoni (assembly GCF_018167655.1). NCBI lineage: Eukaryota > Metazoa > Chordata > Mammalia > Rodentia > Cricetidae > Microtus > Microtus oregoni. The sequence goes on along the minus strand of NW_024543096.1, from coordinate 25,999,706 downwards.
AAATATATTTATTGTGTCTGTTTTGACTTTTCAAAGAGCTGGAATTAACTTTGTCAGCATAATTCTACATGGCCTCTGTCACAGTGACATGGAAATGTCTTACTAAATACCTCTTAATAAAACCTGGAGAGATGGCTCAGCCGTTAAAGGCTGAGCTCCCAACCAAAAACCTGCCTCGTCACATCTTCTAGTCCAAGGACTTCAAACCATAAGCTTTTGATGGCATGAGATTAAAGTTCAAAAATATGGGAACAAAACTTGACTCTGGATTGGTGAGATATGCACAGCTGCAGAGTGGTTGATTAGCAAGTATCAGGGTTTAATTTTAGTAAAAATGACTGGGGTGCCCGGGTGCCACTAAACCTGGTGGCTTGAGTTTGATCCGCAGAGCCCACATGCTGGAAGGAGAGCACTAGCTCTCACAGCCGTCCTCTGCGTCCATGCCCATACACACACCTGTACATAATGCCATAAGACTGTTTAAAGAGCCCTTTTTAAGATTTATTTATTTATTATGTAGACAGTGTTCTGGCATGTGGAGAGGGAGCCAAATCTCATGATAGATGGTTGTGAGCCACCACGTGGTTGCTGGGAATTGAGCTCAGGACCTCTGGAAGAGCAGCCAGTGCTTTTAACCTCTGAGCCTTCTTTCCAACCCTAAAGAGCACTTTTTGAAAGATATCCTACAATAGTCGTGAAAGTAGCCTGGATGCTGTTGATTATGGTGACTTTTGTCAGGCATGTCACTGAACACTGTACTTGCAGTCCCTACGAAAGGAAGCTCGTGCTAAAACAGGACCATTTATTTCATAATTTTATTATCTGCCACACAGGAAAGATCATTTTAAAGTCATTAGAATTAGTGTAAAGACATTGTTTTTTTTTTGTTTTTTTTTTTTTGTTTTTTTTTTGGTTTTTCAAGACAGGGTTTCTCTGTGGTTTTGGAAGACATTATTTTTAAAATATTGCCCATCCTGTGATGAAGATAATGAAATTAAAAGTAGCCTCTCACTCTAAGAACCAGGCTCCTCATCCTTACCGTGTTTGACTTGGGGCATGTGTTTCTGGGGACCCAACACAGAACCCTGTTCAGTCTAGTCAGGTGCTCTAGCCCTGAGCTCCAGCCCTAGTCATAGCATGTGTGCTTTCTGAGTTTGTCTGGTTTCAATTAACGTTGTTAATAATAAGGCCCATTTTCCTCTTTATAAAATTTTTTCCTACATATGAAACTTGGAAAACCACCGAAGTGACCTTTGTTACTACTTTTATGTCATTCAGAGGCAACTAATACTTAAAATTCAAATATTATTTAAGGTTTTATTAATGTTAGGATTATTATGTAAAATAATCCATAGAAATTAATTTTAACCCCCATGCTCCCATCATGGGCAATTCCCCCTGCCATGTGTGTCTCATACCTAGAACATGGAACAGCAGGTATATAGTTGTTCTTGGCGATTTTAACAGAATAGTAAGGCTTGGAAAATTCAGTAAGTTATTAGTCTAATGCCTAAATTTTTTTTCACCAAAGCTGCTGTTGACAAGTGAAGAGGCTTGAACAGCATGACTTGTGATGTTCAGAGTAGTATGTAGTAGTATGTAGTATGTAGTAGTATGTAGTAGTATGTAGTAGTATGTAGTATGTAGTAGTATGTAGTAGTATGTAGCGAAACACTCAGATAAGGGGAGAGGACAAAAAAGCAGAGGGAGAGAAATAAACTTTTTGATGAGCAAACTAGAAATCCTCTTCTGGATCTGTCTTCTCTACCCCCGTCTCCTCACAGGAAGTCTGGATCTGTCTTCTCTACCCCCCGTCTCCTCACAGGAAGTCTGGATCTGTCTTCTTCTCTACCCCCCCCCCCCCCCCCCCCCCCGTCTCCTCACAGGAAGTCTGGATCTGTCTTCTTCTCTATCCCCGTCTCCTCACAGGAAGTCTGGATCTGTCTTCTTCTCTATCCCCGTCTCCTCACAGGAAGTCTGGATCTGTCTTCTTCTCTATCCCCGTCTCCTCACAGGAAGTCTGGATCTGTCTTCTTCTCTACCCCCGTCTCCTCACAGGAAGTCTGGATCTGTCTTCTTCTCTACCCCCATCTCCTCACAGGAAGTCTGGATCTGTCTTCTCTACCCCCGTCTCCTCACAGGAAGTCTGGATCTGTCTTCTTCTCTACCCCCGTCTCCTCACAGGAAGTCTGGATCTGTCTTCTTCTCTACCCCTGTCTCCTCACAGGAAGTCTGGATCTGTCTTCTCTATCCCCGTCTCCTCACAGGAAGTCTGGATCTGTCTTCTTCTCTACCCCCGTCTCCTCACAGGAAGTCTGGATCTGTCTTCTCTATCCCCATCTCCTCACAGGAAGTCTGGATCTGTCTTCTTCTCTATCCCCGTCTCCTCACAGGATTCTGGATCTGTCTTCTTCTCTACCCCCATCTCCTCACAGGAAGTCTGGATCTGTCTTCTCTACCCCTGTCTCCTCACAGGAAGTCTGGATCTGTCTTCTCTACCCCCGTCTCCTCACAGGAAGTCTGGATCTGTCTTCTTCTCTACCCCTGTCTCCTCACAGGAAGTCTGGATCTGTCTTCTCTACCCCCGTCTCCTCACAGGAAGTCTGGATCTGTCTTCTTCTCTACCCCCGTCTCCTCACAGGAAGTCTGGATCTGTCTTCTTCTCTACCCCTGTCTCCTCACAGGAAGTCTGGATCTGTCTTCTCTACCCCCGTCTCCTCACAGGAAGTCTGGATCTGTCTTCTCTACCCCCATCTCCTCACAGGAAGTCTGGATCTGTCTTCTTCTCTACCCCCGTCTCCTCACAGGAAGTCTGGATCTGTCTTCTTCTCTACCCCTGTCTCCTCACAGGAAGTCTGGATCTGTCTTCTCTACCCCCATCTCCTCACAGGAAGTCTGGATCTGTCTTCTTCTCTACCCCCGTCTCCTCACAGGAAGTCTGCTGGCAGCGGCTCTCTCCTACCACACTGTAGTATAGATGCATCACCTGAGGTCATGTGTTGTCGCCTAGTTTCTGACCTTCAGAGAAAGCAAAAATGCGACAAGATTATGTAGCTGGGGAAGAAAGATTCTCCTAACCTGAGTAGGTCCCATGATGAGGACAGGGAGCAGACCTTTAAATATTTGCTAGTACATACTGTGAGACCAGAAAGCAGCTCAGTTTGCAGCTTAGGATAAAGTAAAAACAACAGTTGTGGGAAGTAGAAAGTATGCATACCTGTAGCTAGTCTGTGATAGAATAAATATGCACACCTATCGCTAGCCTCAATCTGCTTGTCACTAACCCCAGTAATTACAAGTTTCACGTTCCGGGTACATATATAAATGCAATTAGTAACTGAAGTGCCTGAGTATGTGTGTGTGGTGTTGGTAGTTAGTATATTCAGTATTGGTATTTGGTTAAAAAAAATAAAGTGGATTTTTACTGAGAATAACAATTAAAATTTAATTGTAGTTTTTTTATTATTTTGTTTTTATTTTATACTAAAAACTTCCAAGTAGACATTTCAATATGACAGAGTTACATAAGCTGAGCATCCCCTTGCACGTAAGGAAAAATGCAATTATTTTCTATTCTGAATCTCCAGACTGCTGTTTTAGAAAATCATATCTGATTATTTGCTCAGCAGAAGATTATTGAGTTGATTTAGCTGTGATTTTACTTAACAAAGCTTCAACTGCATTCCTACTGTGGAGTCCAAAAAGGTAGAGAGATATAAATGATACATTCAAACTGTGATTTTTGTGAACAGGGCCGTCGATGCACCCCTCGGAGCTAATAGCGGAGATGAGAAACAGTGGGTTTGCACTGAAACGAAATGTACTGGGGAGAAACTTGACCGCAAATGATCCATCACAGGTAATGATCTTTTTATCAGTAAGCTGAAAATATCTGGAAATCTAAATGTGATTGCTTGTGAATTGCTACTTAATGTTTTCCAATATGCATATATCCATAGGAAAGTAAGATAGAGCAAAGAAAATGCTTTAAATGTATTTCGATTTTGCTGCTTTATTACTTTAACCTAAATGAGAAATTGTTTATAAACCTATATTTTAATAAATGAAATGGCTCCTTTGGGTTTATGTGGATAAAATATCTAACTGAACTGGTGATGGGATTGTTTGTCCCTTCCTGCTAACACACCCTTGAAATGACATTAAACTGAGCCAATTGAAGTCTATAAACAGCTCCCTGGGTATTATAGAAAATGCTTTAAACTTATTTATTAAACTTCATACATTCAGAAAGTTAAGAGCTTTTAAACTTACTGCATTTTGTATGTGTAAGAGCTGTACGTGTGTGTGTACGAGTGTGCTGTATGTTTGTGAGTGCAGGCATGCATATGAGTACATGTGCTAGTGCAAATCAAGAGGAAAACTTGGAAGAGTCAATTCTCTCCACTATGTGGATTCCAGGGATTAAAATTCAGGTTGTCAGGCTTGGTGGCAGGTGCCTTTATACCCTGAGACATTATCCCTGCTTCAGTTTTAAAGGCTGTATTATTGCCTATTTTATAATAAAGTGTTATAAAGTTTAAAGTTACTGATATTTCTGATCTAAGTTCATGGTCTTTAGATTTTTATGTTTGTGCTGCTGGGACTTGCAGCCAGGCCATGTGCATATTAGGCAAGTGTTCTTTATGGAGCTGTAGTCCCTGCCCCTCATGATGCTCTTGGTTTTTGTAGTTCGTTAAACTAGAAATGCTGTATTTAGACAGTAAGTGTTTAAAGTGTGAGCACAGCAGCCTGCTGTAAAGCTTCTGTCTGTCCTTATCTTCCACGTTCTGATAGTCTCCAGGAGTTACAAAGCAGTAGTAATAACCTTTGGTCTAGCTTATCAGGCAGAGCATAATTTTAAATAGGCTAAGCCCACACACTTCAGTCCCAAGTACCACACTGTCTATGCATGTCCCTGACACAAAACTCAGCTGTAAGGGCTTTCTTTCCTATCTAGTAACTAGCCTGTCTAAAATCAAGCAATTGGATTCTTTGTTGACTCAGGACTATGTCGCGAGTGACGGTGAAGAAGACCCTGAGGTTGAATTCTTGAAGTCACTGACGACCAAGCAGAAACAGAAGCTCCTCAGGTAACTGAGGGGTGCATATGCGATGGATTCCCCCACTGTCTTGCCTGGGCCCTGCAAACTCCTACGCAAACTGTGGGTGGGTGGGTTGCTTGATTGATTGATTTTTTCAGTAATAAGAATTAGTGTTTGTTTCCTCAGATTATACTACCAAGCTCTTGTATCTTCTGAATATTTAATTTGGAAGTTTACTTTTCTTAATAAAACTGGATATATCTTTGCACACCACTTGTTCTTAGAAAGTATTTTATGTTTTCATCTTTTTTTACATTTTGTGAAGTTTCTTGAATATTCAAAGAATGTTTAAATTTATAGTAATGCTTAAATTTGTTAAACACACTCCCTGTGAGCTAGCTAAAGAATTCAAGATCTACCAAGTCCAATAGAGGGCGCTCACCATGTTTCAGTACATGGAGGATGACTGCAGAACCAAGAGGCTGGTATCTCAGTAACTCAGAACTCCCATCTAGACAATTTATGCTTCCCAGACTAAAATTCAGAAAGCAATGGAATTGTTTTATTTCTAAAATCAAACAATTGCTGAGAACTAGTAGATAATTGTTTTATATAATATCAAACTATATTCTAATCCTAAATTTTCATTTTTGGTTTGGTTTTGGTGGGTTTTTTTTTTTGTTTGTCGGTCAGTTTTGGTTTTTGTTTTTTCAAGATAGGGTTTCTCTGTGTTTCCCTGGCTGTCCTGGAACTTGCTCTGTAGACAAGACTGGTCTCAAACTCAGAGATCCACCTGCCTTTGTCTTTTGAGTCCTGGGATTGAAGGGGTGCACCACCACTGCCCAGTGATGATTGATATTAATGTTTCCACACTTAAAACATAGACATAAGACGAACCTTTCTTTTTCTAACTGTGCATAGGTCCAATTAATGCTACACATTTTTCCCAGGTTTTCTTTAAATCAAGAAAACCATTTTATTTAGAATGCTAGATAATTTTATATTCTGACTCATAGGACTGTTTTATCAAAAGAACAGTCATTCCCATTGAAGTATAGTTAGAAGTTGTCTTAATTTAAATTCCTATTCAGTGTCTATGTTCCTTAGTAATTTAAAGGGAAGCAAATGATTTATCATTAAATAAAGTAAATAATGTATTTAGATGTGGACAACATTTTCACTAGTGTCTAAGGGGATATATTGTCTATTGACAGTTTCTCTTTTGTTGACGAAAGAACTATTTCTTTCCAACTATAGGAAATTGGATAGACTTGAAAAGAAAAAAAAGAAAAAGAAAAGTGATAAGAAAAAGAAAAAGCTACAGAAGAGCAGAAGTAAACATAGAAAACATAAAAACAAATCCCCTTCCTCCTCCTCCTCCTCCTCCTCCTCCTCCTCCTCCTCCTCCTCCTCCTCCTCCTCCTCTGACTCTTCAGAAAGCAGCAGTGAGAGTGACAGCACAGAGAAGAGAAGAGAGAAGAGGAGGAAAAAGAAGAGAACCAAATGTTCAGGCAGTAAAGCCGGTGACTCTAAAGAGGATAAGTCTAAGAACAAGCTTCATGAAGAACTTTCTAGCAGTCACGGTGACAGGGGAAGAACCGTGGAAAAATTGAGGCTCCTAAAACAAGAGAGTTCTGGGGAGAATAGCAAGCAGATCCATTCTGGTTCTGACCGGAAGTCCAGAAGCCATCGTCCTAGTCCAGAGAAGAAAGGGTCTGACAGGAACGGGGGAATCAGAAGTCACAGCAGGGCTGAGAGCTGCAGGAGAAGCCGAAGCAGGAGCCCTCATGGAGACAGGGACAGAAGAAAGGACACCAGAAGCCATGGCCGTGGTGACTGTAGGAAAGCCAGTGCACGGTGAGCTCCGGAGACTAAGGAGCAGCGAAGGGACAGCTGTCTGCGAGTGAAGGACTCCATTTCTTACCGCATCTTCAGCAAGGGCTAACTTGCACATTATCTAATAAAGAAAAGTATTCTTAATTTTCCATCTCTCTAAACTATCATTTCAAGTATGAAAGCACTGAGTACCACAAGGTTGAGTTCGCAGATCTTTGTAGGGATTCTGTTTAAGGGATCGGAGTTTTGTTTCTGTTGGTAGCTGTTTCTTATGCCTTGTACTAAATTTAAAATATGTTAAGTCATTGTGATTTTGTTGTTGTTTTGAAATAGCATTAAAACAGTGACAATCGTGAATGATTATCAGTTCAAATTTGTTATTTTATGATTTGAATTTACTTGAAGCAAAATGTAAGTGATGGAATTTAGTAGGGCAAATAAAAACACTGGATATCGATCAGTATTTCCTTAAGGCTTTAAAACCCTGGATTTTTTTCTGCAGAGTATGGTATTTATTATTGAATGCCCTGTTATTTGTCCATGTTGGCATACGAAATTTCTTTAAACTTAATAGTTGTGAAAATCAGGATTCTTACACGGGTCTCAGGATAAAATGAAGGCATACGTGAAGTGGTCTTCCTTCTGAAACACCTGTGCCGCCCAGTCTTGGCGTCTGGCCCCCGTTCTGCAGTTCAAGGCTAGCAACGTGGAGGCAAGTCTTTTCTTCATCTGCTCACTCCAGCACTGATTCTGCACACCCCTCTTCCACTTGGTAAGGACCCCTGTAAACACAACAGGTCCATCCAGAATAATCTCCACATTTAAGTTGGCAGCTGATTGTCAACCTTAATTTATCTGCACCTGAAATCTTTCCTTCCCAGATAATGTAACATATTCACAGGTGCCAGGGTGTAGAGACGTGTTTATCTTTTGGGGACTGGTTATTCTGCCTGCCACAGTCCCCTTTCTAATATTACACATACCACTACAAGGTTTTTCTTCAAAACATAAAACATTTATATTACAAAATATAAAGAAACAATATAAGCTAGAAAGGGGTTCCTCTTCCTTGAAACGGGGTCTAACTCTCATTGGGTAGCCCTTGCTAGTCTGGAGCTCACTATGTGGACCAAGCCATTTATTAAGTGGTTTTTTTCTTTTTCTTTTATTTTTTAAATTTAGCTACGGGTTTTGCCATATGTTCCAAAGGACTAGTAAAGCTATGGAAAAATTTTATACAAATTACACATGGCATGCAGTTCAAAAATTTTTTCCTGTTGTGAATGGATTAAATATTTATTTGATCAGAGTTTCACTTTTTTAGAACATCTCTTACTTAGTACAAAAATTGATTTCCATGGCAGTCACAATTTCCAAGTTCTGAAGTAAATAAATTTTCAGAGTTAAAACTGCTCCCTGTCTACTGCACGTCTGCACACGCAGGCAGATGTCCTGTGATGTCGCGGTGCTGGCGCTGTAAACAGCCTTTGATTATGCAGATGAAGGAGACCCGAGAGCAACTGAGCCCCTTCACCACCTCCTTTCGTGCCTCCCAGCACACCTCAGATCCTACTCCTTCACTTTAAAAAGCTTGCATTTGAAATTGATAAAGGCTAATTTACACCCTGAGTTCATCAGTGTCGCTGTGATTATTTTCTACCGTACACCTTTTTAGACTTTATAATTTTGGTAATGTCAAAACCTATGCAATACTTACTGCCTTAAAAGAGGGTTCCACACCAATACAGTGCTCATGAAGAAAAATGTTGAAATGCATCCTATAATTAAGAGTGAATTAAATACTGTTTCTTACACTTTGGCTTTCACCAAAATGTGCTACCACCCCTTAACTTTATAAGGTAGCCCCTACAGTTTTTTTTAATCTTTGATTTAATCCTTCCTGTTGAGAATATTAAACTATAAGAGACTAATTTTTAAAGCTCTAATCTTACCCGCCCGGTTCCGAGGAAGATTTCCCAGTGGTTAAAGGTCACGTCCATCTTCAGTTTGGCTTTGGCCTTTGACGCTGAGGATGCCAGACAACCACAGTGAGCCAGTGTTCTAACTTTATTATTAACTTAGAGATGGAAGGGAGGCGTTTTCTCACACTAAAACACCGGAACGACAGCCTTCCCGGAGCTCACTCTGCGTGCCACGGTGATACTAGGGAATGGGACTGAAAATAATCTTATAAATAAAAATAGACTTCTAATAAGTACTGGAATAGTCCCGGTTCGATAAATGTAAAGTCAACAGTGACGTTTCCAGAAATCTAAACATGAAATATTCTTCCTACCCTAGATAGAAAAAAATATTTTTAAATTAGTCTGGGCACCCTTCAACATTTGTTACATGGGTAGGTCAAACTCTGGGACCATCCTTTCTCCCTATCTCCCTAGCCTCACTTAACTCAACACTGACGTATTCATTCCTGTAGGAGGCACTGTCGATTTACAAATGACCAGGAAAAAAAAATCGGGTTGTGAGGTCAGGGTTTGTTTATCTGGATATCTACATAGGAAATTAGTCATAATTTCCTTTAATAATTGCCCAAATAGGCAGAAGTTGCTACCATAGCGGCAGCAATGCTCGCTCACCTTGCAGTGTGACAGGAATCTTGCTTAAATCGCACACTTGTAATATGAAAAAAGCTTTTTATCTGACAGGTTATGGAGAGACATTTCTTCCAGATTCCTTCATGAGGCCACTGGCAGATAGCGAATCCGATCAGTCCTGCTGTTGGAGTAGGCGTTTCTCGGTTTCAGTCATAGAATTTCGTTTCCTTTAGCCTTGAAGATCGGAGTTCAAGGACTATTTGTTGCTTTCGACCTAATGGGCAAGACGCTGCTGGAAGCCTCTCTGGAAGGCCGTATCCTCCACTCTGTACCTAAGACCACACACACACACACACACACACACACACACACACAAACACCACACACTTTTATTTAGACTTTCTGAAAAGAGAAAGTCCACTACAGTTCTTGACAAGTGTTAACGGGCCTTCAGTGGCGGCCTTTGGAGCCCGTTCAGATCTGAAACGCTGTTTGTAAACGTGAGGAGCAAGGGCCCTGAGAACTGAACGCTTTCCTGACTTGAAGTTTCTGCTACCCGGTTCCTGCCGGCAGGAAATGAAGCAGAGAATTCTTACCACCCTCCCAGTTTTTCACACTTCACCTCCCACTTAGTACCAGAGAGCCCCACAGTGTACCCGGTACTGTAGAGCTGCCGACGGAGATGCGAAGGTCTGATTGCCATAAAAGCATCCGGCCGACTGAATTGTCCCCGGGTCGCCTACCCTCCACTGGAGACATAGAAAACCTCTGACCCTTCCCTGTCAATGACTCCCGGGGTGCCGAGCCTTCAGAATCGACCAGATCCCCACTTAAAAGTGCATCACATTGAACCCGAAGGAAAGGGCCGGGGAGAATGATGGAGTGAGTCCTGAACAGGTGTCGTGGGTCCTTCCGCAGATGCCGCGGCACCCTGCGCGTTCCCTGGGGCCTTTCCTGGATTCTCACCTGGCAACCTGGGGCACAGCACGTAGAAGCTGGAATTTAGGGGCGCACTCCCGCCCTTTCTGCTCACACGCGTTACGAGACAGGGACAGATTAACTCTTTGCATGGGTACCCACCCTGGCTCTGACCCGCCGTGGCCCAAACCCAGCCAGAAGACTCTTCCAGGTCCCTCCGCGAAGCTGCGGGCCAGGGCAGCTGCTCGGCGCTCCCGGGAGCCTGGCCCTTGCTTCCCTGTCCCCGCCAGAGCTCATCAGGCCTCCGGCACGTGTCCCCTGTGCGGGTCGCAGGGCGTCCTCGCCCGCCGTGGCTTGGAAGGCGAGAGAATTTTTCTGCACTCTGGAGAGCCACAGGTGAAGACTGAGCTTTAGGAAAGCCAATACTAATCTCTGGCTCCTGGCACGAAGAAGAAAATAGCAACTCTCACTAGCAACCTACCGGAAGAAAGCGGGCCGAGGGAGTCACACCCTATCACTCTGCCATTTCTTTCATCCATGAATCACCCCCGAGGTGGCAAGAGGCCTGTGAAACAATGCAAAATCCCCAGTGAATTTCCAAAGAAAAGGAAGGCTAAGTCTGGGGAAACCCGCAGCTCAAGCGCTAAGCTTTCCCGGATCCGGGCCAACTGACACTGGAGGAATGCGTCCCCACGGACATTCGGAAACCTTAACTCGAATTCAAACACCGTACATATTTATATCAATAATATACGGGGAGGCAAGTCTGTATGTATTTACCTCATACATATTTCTATAAACTCCAGCGTCTGGGAAGGGTGGGGGGTAAATAGCACTGAACGGTTAAAATTATGGAGAAGGGATAATAACTGATTACTAATTTGAAAGTAAATAAACAGGTGACTTTTTCAGATCAAATTCCTCCTTGGATCGTTACAATAAATATCTCTGAAGGAAGCGCTCTATTTATGTTGTCATTGATTAATTCTTCACTACCTCATTTGATTTCGATTTAGAACGATTTGATTCTAATTTAATTAGCATGTAATTTGGATGTACATAATTACTGTAATTATGACATTCAGGTAAGGCAGCTTTAGGCTGAAAGGCAATTTCAAATTTTCTAGCAACCTACTTTGTACTGGGAAATGGACAAGGACTTTGCGCCCTGCTATCCAAGTAGTAATTAGCACATCTTTGAAATAGGCAGTGCGGCGGGGTTTGTATTAAAACAGCAAATACAAACCCAGCCGAGTACCCGCTACAAAGGTGGCTGTTGAGTTCCCAGAAGCGCGCTGCGTTTCCATGGCTTGAGTTTGGGGAGCCCGGCACCCCTGCAGCTTCGGGTGACTGCATTTCTTTCCTCCTCCGGCAGGCGCGGGGTGGGAAGGTGTCGCTTTTTAAATTAAAATACAATAACTGCTGGGGGGGGGGGAGAAAGTCGCAGCGAGGCGTCGGAGGCTCCTGGGTGGGGGAGGGGTAGTGGACTAGGAAGAGGAGGGAAGGGGGCGGCGGGAGGCAGGACGAAGCACAGAGAAGAGAAAATTGGCCAACGCCCCCAACTGTTATCTCATTTCAGATTTGGGTTTCGAAAAGGCGAGGACAAAAGGGGTGGGTCTGCTCTGGGAGGGGGTGCGCACCCGTCGGGAGGGCCTGGGGCGAGGGCTCTGGCGGCTCCTAGTCGCCCTCTGGGGCCCCGCGCGCACGGCCCCGCCTCGGCCAGCCCAGATGCCCCCTGCGCCCCACTCGGGCAGTGGTCGCCTCCCAAAGCACCGAAGCCCTGCCGAGGGCTGCCGCGCTGGGCGCTGGGTCCAGGCTGGCCATAGCCTCGGGACCCTGGCTTTTCCCTCCTGTCCTAGGGATTCTGGGAACCTGAAGAGGGCTTGGTGACCTGGTTGAGTGCATCGCGTTCCCGCCCGTCCTGGGTAGTCCACGCAGACCCAATGGTCCCGCAGCCCTCCATCCCAGTGCTTCGGGGCGAAGTGTTCGAGGCAAGCTGTGCCCACCTCGGATCTCTATCCCGGGTCCCCGTCACTACAGCTCCCGACAGCGTTCGGCTTTCTCGTCGAGGAGAGCTGGAAGACCCTGAAATCGCCTAGGAAAGAATGCTAAATGAGACAATGAAAGAAAGCTAAGACCGGGCCAACCAGGGTGTTTGTTAGTCTGCTTTGCTTGGATTTTTCCAGTAAGCGTGTTCTAGAAATAATCCGCTTCCCTTAGAGCCACTGCTAGGCAATGCTCCCCCAAAACTGGACTTGTCCGCGACTGAAAACACAAAACCTCGCTTTTCTTTGCTTGATTTCCTTGGGCTGTGGGAGTTCGAGGCAGAAGCCGGTCTCCGCGCGCTAATAGCCAAGCGCCAGGCCGCCAGCGCGGACCTCCCAGGCAGGAGCTCTAGATGGCGCCAGAGAGCCACACTCGCCCTACGCCTCTTGGGGGAATCAAGAGCTACTGTCAAACATAAAAGCAAATCAGAGTTTTCAGTTTTTTTTAATGTGTTAAGAATGTTATTCCTTAAGAAAATTTGTAGCTAAATTATTCTCACTTAAAATAAACACTTAGTATACCAATTACACAAATGGGCGGGATTTATGTGAGATTTACTTCATCTGCATTTTTGTAGTGGAAGAGAGAGAGCCTTGGTGAATACAGATAATAGATGCAAATAAGATTAGAGTTAAAATAAATAAAGTTTCCATGTGAATAAAAAGAAATTCAATTTTACACGGCTGGTGACGATTTGACGGAATGTCCAGACACGCGGTTCAGGTGCTCAATCTAATCTCATCCAAATGTTTTCATTTTCAAACGTTCTTGAGGAAAGGAAATTTTTTTCTGCTCCTTTTTCCTCCTCAGGTAGGACCCTGTTTACTCCAGGAGGCACGCGGGGTGGGGGATGGGGGGGAAGACTACGCCAAGAAAGAAAAATACTGGAGAGAGTGTGGATTGGGGCCGGGTAGGCGCAGGCCCAGCAAACTTGATCTTGGTTCATCTACTGCGCGGAAGCTGGAAACAAGAAATCTCTGGAAACTCGCTGAAACGAAAATGCATTTCCCTCACCACGGCGGGGGTGGGATTCCTGGCCCCAGATCTCAGCCTTGGCTTCACAAAACCCACTTCCAGGTCGCTGCCCTTCTTCCCAGCGTGAACCCCAGCCGCGGCCTTCCCATCTACTCTACCCGGGAGGCCCAAGCCGCGGGAAAGCCGAGGTGGCCCCGGGGAGGCCCAGGGGCTCCTCAACTGGGGACCCTGCTGGTGGACCTCGCCTCTGGAGCACGCTCTCTGCAATCTGCTGGCTTTCTGTCGGTCGCCACCCACTGAGGTCAAGGCTCTCCGCGCCCCGGAGGACTCCTAGAGCTGGAGTTGGGGGGAGTGGGGCTGATGTGTTTCCCCTGCTGGGTTTCCGACAGGAGCCAGGGACCCGGTCCCTCTTGGCTCAGCTTCCTGAGCACTCGATGTCTGGCTGGACACTGGGGCCTGGGCTGCCACCCGCGGTTCACCGGAGCCGCCGCAGTGATGGACGTGGGCTGACCCGCGGGGCAGAGGCAGCGCGCAGAGGCCTTGATCACTGGCCTGCGGAGGGAGCCCCTCCGGGAGCGAGACCTGCACAGCAGGCCCTTTGATCTGCCTTTATTATCAACAAGAAACAAAGCTGCCGGGGACCGACGTCCCGGCGCCCTCATTCTCAGGAACCCCCAGCACACACTCACCTCCGCGCCTTCAACCCGCAGCCCCCAGACGCGCGGGACACCCTACGGGCCTGCAGAGCCTTTGCCCAAAGTGCCCAGAATATGCGCCCTCTACCAGCTTTTCCCCAAGACCAGACCCAAACCCGAAGACGCCTGGGGGGGTGGGGGAGCAATCCCAGGTAGGAGTGGAGGAGCCGGGAAAGAAAAGGACGGAAGAGAAGAAAAACTAGAGAAAGAAGAGTCTGGCAGCTGGGGCGGCAGGGGACCACAGGATGAAGAACCGCGTGCTGCAGATGCCCCGCTGGGAACCTTCCTGCTGTCTCCCCGCTACTTGAACTATTTGGCTTTTCAGAGCAGTTTCTGTTCACTGTTAATATCGATATTGTATTCTTTCCAAAGAATCAAAATCTTCATTTAAGTTCCCAAGGCCAGGAATGAAGAAAAAAAAAGAGGGAAAAATTTATTGATGCTGACTTCGCTTGTAGTTTCTATTGTGTGAGAAGCCTTTTAGAAATATTTTATTCTGTAAATATGTACTTTCTTTTCCAAACTAACATTTTTTTTCAAATTGCGAAATTGTCTCATTTACCAATTTTCCTTTCGTCATTCTCTCCGTTCTTCCTCTTTTAAACTGGGGCTGTTAAGTTGGTGGTCAGAAGACAAAGAGAGTGAAAATAATTTTCATTTCAATAATTGCCTTCTGGTCAATTTAACTGTGCCTTATTTTGAAAGAGACTGTCTAAATGAGATTCCTGTCCCAAATGTGTTCCCAGGCCTGATCCCAGCCTTTAATTATTCCTGAGTTTTTTTCTTCAGAATAAGACGCCGCACTGAGTAATCACAAAGAAGGCAGAGAGCATCCTTGAACCTTTTCAGAAGCAGCCACTGATATTCAAATAACCTGCGAGGGCCATTTGACGGCGAGGGGACCTAGGCTTTTCCAATTCACTATTTGCATAGATCAGCCGTCTTTGAAAAGGGAAGGAGCAGTTGTCTTCCCTAACATTAAAAAGCCTAGTTATCAAATCAAGTGCTTAGTTTGGGGCTTCTAAAACGTTTACATTTTATCTCAGGTTGCCCCTTACCGTTTGACATGCAAATTTGGTGCAGTTAATTTAGACAATTAAAAAGATCTTCAAGGGAGCTTTGTCACAGAGAATATTTGGAGTTTTCCCTGTGGACCAGCTGAGATAAAGTTGGCCAGAACAAATGATGTCTAGGAGATTAATTAGATATTTGATAAGACATGAATCCCTAATAAGGGAATACAAGGCACAGGGGGCTGCTGTGTGCTCTAAGTCAAAATTAATAACATTTAACAAGATTTTCATTTAGGCATGAAATGTCTTTTCCGGGGTATTGACTCTAGCGATTTATTCCCCAGAGATGCCTCCCAACGTAGAGGGCCTTGGAAACTAAGACTGATTTTTTTTTCCTAGAAAGATTTTTCTTTCACAAATTGTTTAAAAATCAGATTTAAAAAACAAATCCACCAGTTCTCTCTGAGCCCTCTGGGAGATGTAGGTACCTCCCTAGTTAAAACTGCCCAAAGACCTTGCTTTTTAAAAAGGCGATCCAAAGATTTAAAATGTCACCTTTTGCTAGCTCTCCCATTAAGGGATACAAGTACTCGGCCTTATAACCCAATTTAATTTATGCTGTTGGTATACAAATAAATAATTTTGACTTCCCAAAATGTATATGTTCTATGGCTTTTGCAGCCCATATAAACTTCATTGCCTACAACTAACATTAAGGAAATTTGTTTCCCACCACAAAAAAAATTGATCCCACATTAAAGATTATTGAGGGGGAAACAGAATATTTTTTAAGGGGAAAAAGTGTTCACAGTTCTTTAATAATACCAAAATGAAAATATGATGTCAAGGTTTTCTTCATACAGATAAACGCATTTAATTTCTTTAGATGACCTTAACTTACGTGTTCGAGTGAAATGGTAACTCAACATTTTAAATATCTTTTACATATATACTGACTTTCACAAAGTGCATCAGAAAATTAAAAAGAAACTCCCTGAATTTCAGGAATTCACAAAAAAAACTATTCGAATGAACATTTACAAGAAATTAAAAGAGAACACAATCCTTCGAACCCTATTTATACAGATGTTATAAAATACAGAGAAACTGTTGCTAGACTTCCCGTTGAATATCTCACCTTAAGCCTTTTTTGATGCTTCTTTTTTTTAGGAAAAAAAAAGTCTCATTGTAAGTAGACATCAAGCAGGACTTGGAGCATTTTATATATAATATAATCCACACAAAGGGTCTGTTTCTATAGGTTTCGTTTGTTCTCATTCGAAAGTTCTGACAGTCCTTTGCTGAGTGGTAGCTAGGTTTTTGTTTTTGTTTTTGAGAAAAGGACAGAGGATGGTGGAAGGAATGGGCAGTGGGGGAGGGGGCATTTCTGTGTATTGCTCTTCTCTGGAGAAGTTTGTGCGTGTGGTTGCGTGAGTGCGCGCGCGAGTGTGCGTTCTTGCAGTTGTGGGTCTCCGGGGTGTAAGCGTGTGTGTGCGTGTGTGTGTGTGTTTGTAATTTTGAACCTGTTTTTTGTCGGAGGATGGTTCGCTTTTGTTTCTGGACTTCGCGTTCGATTCTCGCCTGGGCATAGGGTGGAGGGGAACTCCGGCCACCGCCTGGGGATCCGCGCGGCTCCACCTCTTGCCCAACCTGGGCTCGGGGGCGTCACTGGAGCCCCTGCCCTCCCGTGCGCCCACTCGCTCGCCCTCCGAACCTCTCGCTCGCTCTGGGTGTCTCTACTTGCTCGCTCGCGCCTCTCCGCCAACCTCTAGGAGTCGTTGGGACCGGTTGCAGCTTCTTTGCCTCCAGCCGAGGCCGCCGCAGCCGCCGCCGCTGCTGCCGCCGCCGCTGCAGCCGCTGCAGCCGCCCGGGCTGCACTGACGCCGGAGTCGTGCAGGATGAGGTCTGGGGACTCGGAGCGGGGCGTCTCCAGGTTGCTGGCGTCCGTGTCACTGTCGCTGCCCTTTTTGCCCCCGCCGCCCCCGTTGTGCGTCTTAATGTGTTTGCTCAGGTGGTCGCTGCGCATAAAGCGCTTGTTGCACACTGGGCAGGCGAAGCGCTTCTCGCCCGTGTGAGTCCGCAGGTGCCGCTGCAGCTCGTCCGAGCGCGTGAAGCGCTTGCCGCAGAAGAGCCAGTTGCACACGAAGGGCCGCTCGCCCGTGTGCCAGCGCAGGTGCGCCTTCAGGTGCGACGTCTTGCCGTACACCTTGCCGCAGCCCGGGATGTGGCAGCTGTGCAGCCCCTTGCGTCGCAGGCTCGCCCCGGCCGGACCCAGCCGCTCGGCCTCCTGGCAGTTGGGGCAGTCGCAGGTGGCACGGCCAGAGTAGCGGCGGGCGGAGCGCGCAGAGCTGCCCCCGGCGGCGGCGGCCGCGGCACCCGAGATCATAGCGCTGGCGGCGGCCGCGGCCACCGCGGCGCTGGAGTCCGAGTAGGAGGGCAGCACTGGCTTGAAGCCGTCCTGGGCCAGGAGGTGCTGGCTGGTGGAGAGCAGGTGCGAGGCGGCGGCCGAGGAGCCGAGGCCGGTGGAGCTGAAGGCCGAGTGCGTGAGCGAGCTGAAGTCGGGGTTGTAGGTGCCCAGCTGCGAGTGCAGCGAGGCCTGGGGGGCGCCCGAGTGCAGCGAGCTCTGCAGCCCCCCGGCGGGGTTCTGCACCTCCAGCCAGGAGCCGGGGCTGCTGTGCACGTCCCACCATGACGACGCAGCGCCGTTGGTCACCTCGCCCGCCGCCAGCGTCGAGTGGAAGCCCGACTTGTACCACGACTCGTACGGGTGCGCCATGCCCACGCGCGGATACAGGCCGTCGGCAGCCGTCGTGTGCACCTTGGAGATGAAGGCCGACTGGCCGCCTGCCTCCTGCGGGGACACGCCGGCCGCGGCGGCAGCCGCCGCCGCTGAATTAGAGAAGAGGCCGCCATAGTCGCTGCTGAAGGCGGACGACGTGGGGGACGTGGAGGCCAGGCAGAAGGCGCTGTTGGCGGCTCCCGAGCTACCCGCCAGACCGCTCGAGCCGCGGCCGCCAGTGGCCACAGCGAAGCCGGAGAGGCTGGAGCCGAGGTTGCAGCTGGACGAAGAGCGCTTCCAGGGGTGGAAGCCGCCTTTGGCGAAGGCGCTGGACTCGGGCAGCGTCGTCAGAGGGCTGGTGTTGCCGATCTTGTTGCAGGTCGCAGCCAGCATGGCCAACGGGGTCGTTCCGAAGCGTGGCTCTTCCTGGAGTGGGTGGGGTGGGGGAGGGAGCAAGGAGGAGGAGGAGGAAGTGGGGGGAAGACACAAAGTGCACCCGTGAGCAGCTTTGTGGCCCGGTGCGGGTCCCAAAGCGCCCTGACACCCCGGCTCCCTGGCCGAGGACGTGCTGCGCACCGCGCAAGACAGAGGCGATCACAAGCGTGGAGGACCTGGCCCTGGAAAGTTGTTCTTCCGTGAGACTATAGATCAGAGATGCCTCGGTTTCCTTCACCTAGTTCGCTGCCACCCTTGTCTAGAATCAGACTTGGATTGACGCCATAAACCCACTGTTCTCCCAGGAGCCCCCAAGTCGTCCTTCCGGGTGTAGCACGAAGGTAAACACAGACAACAAACACGCGAGGACAGGGGGATGGCCGAAATAGCGGCCCAGGGCTGGGAGAAACTTAGAGCACTCCTCGCATGAGTGGCTTCGGCTTAGCTATTTTCTTTTATAGTTCATAAACGTGGTTTTAATATTTACACACACACACACACACACGCAGTTACAAAAATAATCCGAGTATAAACGGCCCGGTGACGGCTTTCAAAGTCAAGGGCAAACTGGGGAGCCACGCAAATGTAAATGTTTATTAATGTAACTGCATGGCCTGCAAAACAAGACTTTTCTGAAAGCACTGTCCTGTAATGCAACCCGAAAGCAAGGGGGTGGGGTAATGGCAAAGGGAGGAAAAGAAACCTTCAGCTTTGCTTTAAAACCAATTAAAAGGGAATTTGCTTAAATTCTTTGCTTGCAAAGGCAGTGCCCCAGGTTCCAATAACTTGAAAAGATCAGTTCCGGAAATGTGGAAAATGTTCAAAAGGAACCTGAGGCTGCGGTCCAGCAACAGTTTCATAGGAGCCGAGGACCCAGAGAAGCCATAAAGAAAAACATAACTCCAGTCAAAAAAACAAAAAAAAAAAAAAAACAAAAAACAAAAAACGAGCAACTGCGTTGCAGGGCTTTTTTTTTTTTTTACTTACCCCGAGTATAGACGTGGCCATAGCAGGTCTCTTGGCTGCGCGACGAGGCCGGGAGCGGTGCTAAGCCTGGCGGCTGCTGGGAAACACAGCTCGGGTCCCGCGCGGCTCCCGCGTCCCGCGCTCGCGCCGAGCGGACTCTGGGCTCCCGCCGGCAAAACTCAGCCTAAGTGCGAGGAGCGCCCGCTTTGAAGTGCCGCTGACTGCGCCTCTCGCCCAATGAGGGCGCAGGCAGAGCAGACGGGAGCTGCCCCGCAGCCAATCAGACGCGCCGAGGGGCCCGAGCCCGGGCTCCTGGCGCGTGCCAGTCAAGTCTGCGGGCGTGGGTGGGAGGGGGGCGGGCTGGGGACAGAAGAAATTACAGTGCAATTAAAAATTTACACACACTCACGTACCAAGCCAGGTTTAAGTACCGTTGAGACAGATCCGCAAGACCCCCCCCCCCCCCGCCACACACACACACACACACACACACACACACACACACACACACGGGTCACCTCAAGATGTTGCTAGTTAGGACTGACAGTCTTCACTCCCTACTTGTGGGAAAGAAGCAGGAGAGGTGGGGACACCCGAGCCTAGTGCACGAGGGGAAATGATTTGCGTTCACTTTATGTGTCCAGGTTCTTGCTGGGAAGAACTTCAACTTGTATCTCTCTCTCTCTCTCTCTCTCTCTCTCTCTCTCTCTCTCTCTCTCTCTCTCTGTCGATTTTATCATTGTCGTGGTGGTTTTATCAGTTTCTTATTCCCACTGTATTCGGTTTTACATTCAGAGTCCTATTGAGCAAAGGGCGCAAAGGAGAGCTGGGCCTCTCCAGGAGGGTCTACACCCGCAGACTTATTGGGAGAGCGCAGAGCCTGCTGCATCCCGCCATTTCTCTCCAGCGGTCTAAGTGACTTCCTAATTGTCGCTCTGGCCTCTGACCCAGGGGGTAATACAAGTGCCACTCACGCCAGAAGCTTCTGGTGGTAATTGAGGGCACCCTTTGTATGGCTTCGCCAGCGCCTAGATACCAGGTTAACCCAGTTGTCAAATATGACTAAACAGTGGGACGTGCTGATTATCTGCCAGGTTTTGCTGGGGGCTGGCGTGGGGGTGGGAAGCATCAACCCATACAACACGCTGCACGAAGCCGCTTATTTTCACATTGTAACAACTTTGGAAACGGAGACCAGCGCTCGAGGCGTCCGCCCCCACCGCCACCCCCGCTGAAGCTGCAGCTTGCCTGCACCGCTGTTTGTTTAACCCGGTGGAGATTTGCATGTCGTATTTCAGCCTGAAGTCGGGGTTTTAGGGGATGTTTATAAGAGTCATTTTCCTTGCTTCGGCTCCAACCTGTCTCCACTGCAGACTGCCAGGGCCTAGAAACTCGGTCTGCCGGGGCGAGGGTGTTCAAGGTAGGCTTGTCCTCAGCCGGCACCCTGCTGTCACAGACCTGCTGAAGACCTCTCGGAACCCTCCGGGAAGAGTCTGCGAGAGCCAGGCCACACGTGGGCGCCTCCGCGTTCTGCAAGCTGGAAGCATCCTCAACTCCTCTCTGGACCGTGGTATAAAGACGTGCCCTCACACACCTCAGGGCGCAGCCGCTGGACGGTTTCCCCGTCCTCCTGATCTCCACTGTCTCTTTTCCAGGATAGCCCGAGGCTGCTATTGAACTAGAAATACCAGCGCCCTCGGGCAGGGCTGGGTACGGTAAAACAGTGGCATCCTCCCTCTCCAAATTCACATCCCGCTATCCAAAAATAATAATAACCAGCATCCTCAAATGCTCGAGTGCAAAAGACCAGAGAATGCTCGAGGAAGGACCAGAGAAGAGGTCGTGGAGGTGTTTTCTCTGCTCTTTCGCAAGATCCCTAGGCCCAAAAGTAAGTCGCCAGCAACACTTCTCTCCCACCTTAAGGTGGAAGACTAGGCCTGCGTGCGTGCACCCGCTCTCTTCGTCGATGGGGAGAGCTATATGAATCGCGTTCATTGCTTTTCACTAGAATATTTTTGCTCAGAATGCCTTAAAAAAAAACCTTTAAGATGGCAAAAAGGCACGGAGGAAGATGATTGCCGAAAAAGAGAAAGGAGAGACTGTCTGAGCAGCTACGAAGGGAACTCTGTGCCCTAGGGAACTGAGAGGGAAATCTGGGGGGGGGGGGGGGGGGGGTAAAGGAAGGCCCTAGGACTACCTTGTGGAAGGTTGGGGTGTGTGTATGGGTACCCAGGCCGCAGAACCGAGCCAGAAAGCCCAGCAGGGGATCCAGGAGCCGCTCCCAACAGGTGACTTCTGCCCTGGAAGGGGAGGCTGGCCTTCGACTTCCCGTGGCATCCCTGCGTCGATTTACTAATAGAGGGATTGTTAAGTGGCAGCGAGGCGTTTCCGATTCACCCTGGGCAGCCCGGGGAGGAGAAGTGCCGAGGGTTCCCCACAATTTCTCCTCCCCAATCCACCCTCTTCAGGGAACCTGACCAAGTAACACATAAGACAATCCGCAAAGCCAGTTGGCTCTGGTGACATTTTCAAGCCAACCGTTTAAACAGTTCTCGAATTCACCTCGCAGGCTAGCGGCTCCCGGCTCCTCTCCTCCTCTCCCTCCCCCTCCTAGCAGTCCCCTCCCCCTCCGCTGTTTTCCACGCGGTTCCAGCTGTCAGACTCTGGACGTGGGCATTCTCATATTCCTAGACACGCGCGTCCTCATCACAATAAAAGTTAGGGAAACCTTCCAAACAAGTCAGACAAGCCACCCGGGGCCAGCTCAACTCTAAGGTGGTGTTCAAAGGAAATCTTTCGGAGGGGGGGGGAAGTCCAGTTTTTTTTTCCTCTCCTCCTCTCGTCTGACAGATTTTTTTTTCATCTTCTAAAAAATTTAGTTTTTAAACAAAGATCAATGTGTTATGCTAAAGTGTTGAGCTGGCTGTTAAAACATTTGGGGAAATAATGACAATGTAACAAAGGCCTGGTTTGGAGTGAATCATCGCCCTTTTAAAAGTTAAAGCAATTTTCAGGAGAATGGCTTTCAGCAAACGCTTTACATTATTCAAAACGGCCAAATAATGCTCTATTATAGCGCCTGAATGGTGCCAGTCAGCCCCTAAGTGCAATTTGTGCAAAGGCCCCGGTGCCTTATCTCCACTTCTTTATAAAGAGGTGAATATAAAACAATTTCTTCCAAACCCAGACAGAGAGCACGAAAATTGCTTCCCTTTCTGCAATCAGGGCAATTTAACTGGAGTGCAATTAGCACTATTAAATGTCGATTCTGCATAAACAAATCTGACTGAGCAGAGAAAGTGGGGTGAGAACCTCATATACACTGAAACTGATTTTTTAAAATTATGTATCCGGGTCCTTTACAATTGATCCGTGACGTTTTCATCTCGGCATATATTTACATGGTAAATACACTATGGTTAAATCAACATGGTTTTTTCGCAAAAAAGAAAAAAAAAGATCCAATGCAAAGCCCAATAAAGAATGGAACAATTAAAGGGAAGAGTTCACTTCCCTTGCACAAATGTTGTTTCTCCCATTTTGGCTCTCCGAAGGGCTTTGATCTGAGCAACTGCTCAAGTTTGTGGTGTTTTGGAGGCGAAGCTAGGGAAACAGTTTCATCTTGAGCTCCCATCCGGGATCCACGCGCCTGTGCCATAGATGCTCGATGCAGGCAGCGTGGCGATCCCGAAGACCAGATATTTTCTGACCTCCTCCATACCATAGCTGGGTAAACATTAGGTAGCAGCCTGGTCTCCGCGCAGGTTAGAAGCTGGCAAGCAACACTGACGTGGGGTAAGGTGTAGCTGGAGGCGCAGGACATAGGCAGGAAGGGAGGCGTTGGGAGGGGAGGAACCAAAGGCTTCTCAAATTGGTGGGGCTGGTTTCAGTGGAAGCCTGGGCCACTGGAACTAGGATGCAGGGCGGGGGCGGGGGTAAGAGGGAGAGCGCCCATAAAAGCATTTGTCTGACCTGTCCTCCCACCTGCCTTTATTTATTTATTTGCTAAGCCCCAGAGGCACCCGTTTTGAATCATTTGTGCAATTAATTATGCTTTTCATTTGCATGATCTACACCAGAGCAGTGATTATCAGGTCAGCACGGTGTGGGAGTTGGGGAGAAACATAATAACTTCAGTTTAAAAAAAAAAAAGCTGCATTTGTATGGTTGCTGCCTGCTTTGAGCAAGGAAGGGGGGGGCAGGGCAGCCTTTAGCGCCTGTTGAGTCCTGTGCACCCTTCCCTCAGCTGGAGCGTGTCAGTGTGAGTGAAAATGAAATACAGCCTTTGATTAGACTGGGATCTTTTATAGTTAACATATATTTATGCCTTTAAAAGCACCCAGTCTTGAGTTCAAATGGATCAAGAAAATTAATTGAAAATTGAAGGACTCTCCCACAATTTCATTACTGTGAAGTTTTTATTTAATACTCATTATAACGCCCTTCCTTATTGTAGCCCAACCCTTGCTAGGCCAATGAGACTGTTCATCTTTTTTTTTTTTTTTTTTTCTGTCTCTGCCTCAAAGGTGTCTGTCACTCCTATGTAGAAATGCCAGGTGGGGCAAAGCATTCTAGCCTCTGGAAGGTTTCCAGGAGAAACTGAAAGTCCCTGGTCTGTTGAGAGCAGTCCACGCCTTTGCTGCTTTGCTGCACAACTGTCTGCTGTGTGTGACTGGACCTTCTATTCCAAGCTTGCCTTGATCTGTTTATCTGAGCCAAAAATGCACTGACAATTAAAGGAGAGACTGGTATGTCAGAGGAAGGAAGGTGACTGGAGACTGTGATGATTTTAATGACTGCAATTATTGGAAGATTATTCAACAAGCATCATAGATTTGTTTACTGCGTCACCAGGAAACTGTGGGGGGTCTGTTTGGCTTGAGGCAGTACTTCCCTCTCTCCCTCCCCAACCGCTAGGAAGGAGTCCCAGACCAAAGCAAAGTGAGAAGAGAGTCAGTTTTCATTCTGAGAGAGATTCGACCCAAATGATGTTCACGTGTTGCCTCCAACAGCATAAGAGAACCATCCTTGCAGCCACTGTGAGAGCGCTTCGTTTTTATCTGAACCTAATAGAGATGTCCTGAGGCCTCTCCTGGCCAGCATACTAGTTTTAGTTTAAGTACTTCTTAGGTAGCCCGAGAGGAGGCTTCACCTTCCAGCTCTTTCCTCCCTTCATCTAAAACTCAGAGAAGGAAGACACTCCACCTGTAAGAAGCCTATTTCCAGAGCTCTCCTGGGAAAGTTCCCCTTTCCTCCCTTCAACAATCCCCTTCAAATCATTCCTTATCACTACCGTTCGAAATAAGAAAAAGATATGACCAGGAGCATATTGGTTTGTGACTAGTCAAGTTTTTACTGTAACTATAACAGTAAGGGATGTCGATGCAGAAGGTTCCTGGTAGTGACAAATGTGTTTTGGTTGACATTGCTTACCCTGGAAATGTTGTGTGGAAGTCCAATTTAGCCGATGGACATCCCTAGCAACCCTCCCTCTCCTGGGCACCAAGGTTGGGTGCTCTTTCTGGGTTTTGCAATGACCAGCCTGGGGCTTAAGGAGGACTGAGAACTCACCCTACTCAAGTGTGAGCCTGCAGGCTTCTGCAAATGACAATTGGGAACCTATTACAAGCCATTAAATTGATCAACGTACCTTAAACAATGTGAATGGCTGATTTACAAGGGTGGAAAAAGAGGTTCTGCATCCTTTATAGACGTGGTACTGCTGTGCCGGGTAGGGGACCCAGATCCTTGCTCTTCTCAGCTCAGAGCCACCAGTGACTTAGATAACTTTTCAAGCCAAGACACAGGTTCCTCAGCTTGTCCAGTGGGTGGCGAGATGCTTGTTCTTTGCCCACGTTTCTTCTTTTTAAGGAAAACCGAAGAAGACCAAGGCCAGAAGCAGCAGAGGGTCACGGAAATGCCCCTCCCCTGGTTGAAGATACTACCAACAGGGGTCCCAGCTGCCTCCCTTTCTCAGTCTTTCCCCACAAGGATGACTTACATGTTTGTCTTAACCGGTGTTGGATTGCTGCATGGCCTCCTAATTATGGCAGGAACACACACCATTAGCCCTTGAAATTTCAGGCCAGACTGGGGAGGAGCAACAGCCAGGCAACAGCTCTGGAGGGAAGATGCCGCTGAGGAGTGAGGAGGGAGGGAAATCCTCCTTAGGGTTGACTCTTCCCGTTTGTCTACACAGCAGAGACAAAATCACAGCAGAGCTGAAGCGATCAAAGCTGCCCTCCCCTGCCTGGTCCAAAGTCGCTTTGTAGCTATCTACTCGCCGCGGACATTCATCGGCTCCTCACAACAAGGACATTCCTGCCAGTTTTTTTTTTTTTTTCCCCAGAGTCTGTTAGGAGAAGACAGACACACATCACCCATCCCGAAGGAGGATTCCCTTTGTCTAACTTCCTCCTGGTGCACGCACCTTCAGCTCGGCAATGCAGGGGGAGGCCAGGCGCTGGGAAGACTCTAGGTGATTACCTTTAGATCAGCCCATACTCACATCTAACTCTGTCCCTGCAGGTTCCTCCTTCTCCTCTCCCCCTTCCTCCCTTCATAGGAAAAGGTCTCTCTGGGTCTCTTTGCCTCCTGACCTCCCTGGTCCTCTCTAATTCTGTCCCCAGAGTCTGTCCATAGAGCCTGGGTAGGGGATGTTCCCTACCTTAGTTTGGCAGGAAAGAGCTTCATCTTGGTTCACGCGGGTCTATCACAAATCCTTTTGCTTAGGTCTAAGTGTGGAATGAGAAGCCTTCAAGGGTTGATGGTGGTGTGCAGAAGGAAGAGGGAAAGAGCAGAGAAACAGCAAACATGTATCTTTTGCAGCCCGTGTTCCACGGAAGCCCAGGATTGGGAAAGTATAAATGGACCATGCTCTCTCCCTAACAGACCCCAACCCCCATGCCCCAACCCCCACTTCCAGAGGTTGTCCTCTGACCTTAATTTTGCAGATGGCACCCTGCTGAGTTCTTCTCTGAGTAAGTATCTTCACCACCACCACCACTACCCCGCCTGAAATCCCTTCTCAAGGCCCAACAACTCCTAGAGGCAGAGAAGGGAGGTGGGTTGTGTGGGCCAAGAGTTTTCCCAAAGAGGACTCAGCGCCCCCGTGACGTTGCCGAGACAAATCCCATGTTTTCTGGGTTTCAGCTGCTCTAGAGCCCATCCCTGGTGGGCCAGCCTTCTGTTAGACCACTCACTGGTGTTACACACACCCTGTGTCCCTAGAAAACCCGAGAGCACCCGGACTCTGTCCCTGGGATGTTGAGTGGTATAAGGGCAGCACCACACGCTTTAGGCACGTGCTTCTCGCGTCTTTACTCTTCCCCAGGACCGCAAGCAAAAGATACAGTTGCTGACACGGACAGACTCACCGAGCACACGCCAGGGGCATCCATCTTCGTTCCCAACCAGGCGTCAGCGAGCTGGGCGGCCTTAAGGCAGGTGACGACGTGGAGAGGCAGACTTGGAGCTCCAGAAACATCCCTGCGAGTTCGGACGGGCGGGGACGCTCAGATCTCTCAAAAGCGCCTGGAAGGAAGCCTCTGGCGGGGTGGCCTCCATGGGTGGCTGGACCTCTCCTCCACCTGGTAACCGGCTCAGCTTCCCTCAGCGCAGCACGTTGAGTATTTCGGTGGCTACCCCTGCTCCCATCTAAGGGTCCTCTGCAAGACACCCGTCTTGCACGCCCTCCATAGGCTCAGTTACATCTGGGTGCATTGCCCCTTAGTCGTCAACCCGGTTATTGTGATCAAGTGACTGTTCTAATCTCTACATTTATTGTTTAGGTAAATAGAGGTTGCGTTTCATCAATATGCAGGGCCCCAGCCCTCGCAGCGCCAAGTAACTTAAGTCAACGCTGAAAATTTCAGGGTGTGCGTAATTACAGGGCACGCGGAATTTTCAACTCGATCCTAATTCCACATCTTTTCTCCGACCCGGGGGCAGCAGGAGGAGGGAACCCGAGGAATCTCCACCCTCCAAGGAATCGAAGGCCTGCTCGTTTCGAGCAAAAGAACTTCACGGGCGGTGACATCGTGCGCGCTTCCTGTCCTCGACCCAAAAGCCTGAGACGGATCTGGGCACAATCCTAAACTTCCAAGCTGCAAAAGCCAACGTTCAGCGTTCCCTCTGCAATGCTTCTGGAACCCTCCCCTGGAATCTGCCGCAGTGAGGAGGGGGTTCCCTACTCGGCGGGTCCTCGTGGGAGGGGGAGGGGTTTTGGAGGCGGGTTGTCCCACGCTCTCCACGCGCGGTGGGCTTCTTGTTCTACTCAGCTGTGTGTGGTTCCATGCCCTGGGGTTGGAGCGAGAGTGTGCTGAGCTTGGGTGCGGTAAAGCGCCGGTACTGGCGCTTCACGAGTAGCTATTGTTTTCTAATTAAGAGGATCTAAACCCAGAGACTAGAAGACTAGGGAATCGCCTCAAGGAATGGGCGGTCTTCTTCAGCCAAGGCTGGTTTGGGCTTCCTCCAGCTTCTGGGTTCTGGGAGTGGCCTTGGACTGGACGCCCCCCCCCCCGCCCCCCCCCCCTCCCCCGCCGCCTCTGAACCTGGCTGGAAAAGGGTTAGCTGGGAATATTCCCAGAGGCTGTGGAATGAGACTCTGGAGGCTGATCCTCAAGTCTGAGGAGCAATACTTTCTCAGGCCATTTGCAGGGAATTTCTTTCTCTGCTTTCAGGAGTAACTCCAGTTAGAGCCGGACGTCCATCTTGTTAGAGATGGTCTGGCTTTTTAAATAAAGTAGTTTGAAGTCAGCTCCTCACTTGCGAGATTAGGGTGTCTGTGCTAGATCAAGCTGTAACAGAGGCGTGAACTGGGGCCACAGAATGGAGTGGCAGCTAACAGTTTTTCGTTTTTGGCCCTGGTCACTTCTCTTGCTGTCCTTTCCTTAAGAGCCTGCTCAGCGTTTTCAGCAAGAGGAAAATTAAACACAAATGTCAGTCCAATCCCGACAGCCTTTCCTTCTATTATCCCATTCTGAACCTCCCCTTAGCAGGCCCAAGCCACTTTTAAGCCCATGCGGCCTTATCATACATGAAGATCTTTGACTATACTGATACACTCCAGTGCCGCCTCTCACAGGGCAACTGGACATGGTCTTAGACTCTTGGGGCTGCAAATGTTAACTTAACCTTTTCTGAGTTGTGATCATTTTCAGTTAGAACAAGGCAAAAGGGATAAGAGGGCGGGCAGTCAGGTCCCCTGGGTGGGCCCATGGCCCTTGGAAGTCTCAGGAGGAGTAGGCATTAAGGGCCCACCCCTTAGAGGGTTGGTCCAGGCCCAGTCTAAACGTTTGTCAGGTGTCTGTTTTCCAAAACACAGCTGAGAATTTCAGTTTCGAAGGATTGTTGCTGTAAAGGCTAAGTAAAACTAGGCAGAGAAAGTACTGGCAATGTCTCAGTGCTCACTGAGAATGAAAAGGTCTGGCCTACTTCCTAGGATGTTCCACACACAGCTAAGACGCTAAGACTTCAACAAGGCCAATGGCCCAGGGCACAGCAGATTCTCGGTGAGGGGACAGGAAGATGAGCCTGTATCAGCTCCCTTGCAGCCAGGATGCTTGTTTGGAAGGCGGTAAGTCAAGTGTTCAGTGGATTCTAGGAAGCGTTTGGTGGTAGTGGTGGTTTAGTTTGCTTTGGGTTTTGATTTGATTTAGAGGGTTTTTTTTGTTTTTTTTTTTTTTTTGTTTTGTTTTGTTTTGTTTTGTTTTAGACTAGGTCCCTCTATGTATCTGTGTAGACCAAGATGTCCTCTAAGTTTGCCTCTGAGATCTGCCTGCCTCTGCTTTACCGAGTACTGGAACTAAAGGGGTGCGCCACCATGCCTGACTTGTTCTAGTTTTTAAAGATTGTTTTTATTTGTTTGTTTGTTTATTATTTGTAAATGTTTGTGGGGAGGCGTGTACAGAGTTCCTGAGGAGGCCAAAGGCATGTGTTACTGTACTTATAAGACTTATAGGTGCAGGGCGGTGGTGGCACACGCCTGTAATCCCAGCACTCGGGAGGCAGGGGCAGGCAGATCTCTGTGAGTTCGAGACCAGCCTGGTCTACAAGAGCTAGTTCCAGGACAGGCTCCAAAGCCACAGAGAAACCCTGTCTTGAAAATAAAAAAAAGAAAAAAGAAAAAAGAAAAAAAAAGACTTATAGGTGGTTGTGAACCACTCAGTGTGGATGCTGGGAACTGAGCCTTGGTCCTCTGCAAGGGCAGTAATGACTGTTAATCATTGAGCCAATTTCCAGCCCCCCCCCCTTTTTTTGAGGTAAGGTTTTGCCATGTATCTCAAACTGGGCTTGAACTCACTATTTAGCTCAGGCTAGCTCTAACTTGCAGTCCTTTTGGAGTTGAATGTGTATGCTACCATGCCTATCCCTAGCTTCCACAATTTTTGCACATAGAAAGTAGAGGTCTTGCCGGGTAGTGGTGGCGCACGCCTTTAATCCCAGCACTCGGGAGGCAGAGGCAGGCAGATCTCTGTGAGTTCGAGGCCAGCCTGGTCTACAAGAGCTAGTTCCAGGACAGGAACCAAAAAAGCTACAGAGAAACCCTGTCTCGAAAATCCAAAAAAGAAAAAAGAAAAAAAGAAAGTAGAGGTCTTGTTTCTAGGAGCAACAGTTGACATTTATTGAGCAATTATTATACCCCAGGCATTTTGGCACATGCTTTGTGCTCAGCATCTTATTTATTTCACACAATAATTTTAACATCGACGTTACTGATCTCTTCCTTATTTAAAAATTATCATTTTTAATTGTGTATGTTAGTGTGTGTACACGTGGACGCAGGTGCCCACAGAGACCAGAGGTGTCAGGTGCCCTGGAGCTGGAGTTATATGTGGTTGTGAGCCATCTGATGTGGATGCTAGGAATAGAAGGTGATTCTTCTGGAAGAGCCTACATGCTGACCTTAACCACTGAGCCACCTCTCCAGCTCATTCTCTTCCTTTAGACCATTACTATACAAAGTGTTAAATACATATTGAAAAGTAGAGAAGATGCCATCCATCATCCAGTGCCAACCATTGTCATCTTGGGTCCAAATTTCTTTTTCTGCTATTTCCATCTCCTCTTGCTTCATTTTAAGTCAAATCTCAGATACTATATTAATTATCTATATTACATATACGTGAAAAGATATTTAAAAACTAACAATACTATGTTATCATCATATTTAAACACATTTGTAATAATTCCTTATAGTATTAAATATCTAATCAATGTTCAAGTACACCTGGACTCTTATAAATCATGCTTTTAATTGTTTTTGTTAGATCAAAAAAAATTTTTGTTTGTTTTTTTTTCAAGACAGAGTTTCTCTCTGTAACAGCCCTTGCTATCCTGGAATTCACTCTGTAGACCAGGCTGGCCTCGACCTCCCAGAGATCTGCCTGCCTCTGCCTCCTGAGTGCTGGGATTAAAGGCGTGCGCCACCACTGCCTAGCTGATCGAGATATTTTTTAAAGGAATTCTGACATCTCTCTCCCTCCCTTTTCCCCCCACTTTTTAAACAGAGTCACCACTTTTTCTCCTGCAGTTTGTTGACATGAGTCATTGTCCTGATACTCATTTTTAAAATGAAGAAATCAAGGGTCAGAGAGGTTAGAAAAATTTAGAAACAAATAGAAAAAGAATTTGGTTCCAGCTCCTTATAACTCTAGTGCCTCTGCTGTATAGACTTTATTATATTCCCTTTTATCTGCTATATAGGCTTTATTATATTCCCTTTTATCTGCTGTATAGGCTTTATATTCCCTTTAAGTCAAATGATGAAAAAACAAGGCACAGGGGAACCTAGTCACCCCACAGGCTTCAGCGTAAGCATGGCTCTCCTAAGCAACCGGATTTAGCAAATAACCACAGAACACCATGCACTTAAAACCCAGCCAGGGTTTGAAACCAGAAGAAACATTGAAAATAGTCACTCTGCGTGACGAGGCGATTCCTGCATGTCCTTGTGTCTGTAGCGTGAGCAGATTTTTATGTCTAACAAATATTTAATGAGATAAAAGAATTTCTCAAAGAATCACAATTCATTTTTTTCCTCTTCTTCATCCACTCCACAGTCTCTGCTCGCCTTCGCTCTACAAGGCAGGCTAAGGAGCAAATATCTCTTTCAAGGAGTTATTTTAAAATACCAGTCAAATTAACAATTTGGTAGTTTGATATGTGATATCTGGCTTTTGTTACGGTAGTTTTGAAACCACACGTTACCCTAGCAACTGAATACATTTTTTTTTCCCTTTAAAATTTTTTTTAGCTGTCTGGAGGAGAAAAAAAGAAAAGGAAAACTTCTTGACAGAATTTTCCCATAATAGCTTCCATTAACTGCCGTGACTTCTATTGGAGAGGCCAGCGCGGATGTCTCCTGCTGTCACCTGTCATTCACTGATCTAGCAGATGTTTTGTTTGATAAGGCCAATTTGAGCTTTATAAAACATTTATTTTTTTCACCTCCAAGGAGCAAATACCAGTCAGGGTGGGATTCAACGGTGACCACCAGATACCACCCAAGGGCCTCCACCTGCCAGGGGAGACGCTGGGCGAGAAGAAACACTGAAGCAAATCTAAAGGCTTCGTTCACTTAAAAAAAAAAAAAAAAGGTGGACAAAAAGAAAGAAAGAGGAGGGATGGATCAAGAGCATTAGATCAGTCTCTGGGGACCTAGAAAGGCAGATGAAGAGGCAAGAGTCTACTGGGGAGTCAACTGGAAATCCCTGGTGGGTAAGCCGGTCCCAAAGAGGGCAGTGCAGCTGGTGAGAACACAGAGAGAGGCCAACCAGCTCCCAAATACAGACATGGAAACTTAATATTAGTTATGAATACTTGGCCTTAGCATATGCTTGTCCCGCTCACTCTTATAAATTAATTTAAACTGTTTCTCTTGGCCTTCATTCTGTATGCCCTACCCCCTGTGTCTGACTGCCTGGTGGTTACCTGACTGCCTGGCCCTCTCTCTCTCCTTCTCTCTCTCTCTCTCTCTCTCTCTCTCCCTCTCTCTCTCTCTCTCTCTCTCTCTCCCTCTCTCCTAGAGTCCTCCTCCTATTTACTCTCTCTGCCCACTGGCCCCACCTATCTCTCTCCTGCCTAGCTATTGGCTGGTCAGCTTTTTATTAGACCAATCAGGTGCCTTAGGCAGGCAAGGTGAAACAGCAACACATCTTTAGATAATTAAATGCAGCATAAACAAAAGCACATTTTCACATAGTTAAACAAAGGCAGGATAACCAAATACGACACACATTTCCATGGTTAAAGTAATATTCCACAACTTAAACAAATGGAACACATCTTTACATAGTTAAAATAATATTCCATAGCAAGAAGGTATGATTCGTTTTACATTTAGTTTGTACTTTGACTGAGCTGGGTGTCAGCATTTCAAGCAAAGTAGAGAAGAATCAAGATGGAAAAAGTGAATGTTAGGTCTTCTCCAGCCACTAGACAGCAATAACCACTTGCATCTGAGAAAGATGCCCCCACCCCCAATGTCATGACCCCAGTGCAGGTGGATCTAGGTTCCATTTTTTAAAACCACAGATTGATCTGATAAAATTATGAGCGTATCAGTCCTTTTCCTGGAGTAAAAAAAAAAGGTAGCGCTCCAAGGCCAGGAGTTGTGCTGTGCACAAAGAAATCAGGAAGTGTTTGGTGGTTTGTGCCTCTCGGTACGGTGCCCCCTTTTATGGGTCTCTTGGGGATTGCTTATTTGATCATTTCTGTAGTCCACAGAAGGAGAATAAAGAAAGTCATCTGTTGCAGTATTTCGGCTGAACAAAATTTGAAAGAAAATGGTTCCACTACTCAGGACTTCATTTTGGATTACCCTATCCCTATATCATGTTTTGATTTGAGGAATCATCTTTTTGAGCTAGAGAACTAGAGTACTAAGAGAGGGAGGAAGGGAGGGAGGGAGGGAGGGAGGGAGGAAGGGAGGAAGAATGGTGACATTTTTGCAGAAAATAAATTTTTTTGTCAAAAACCCATCCTGAACAATATATATACTTGAAATATATATTTGAAATACATGCAAATTCTCTTTTAAGGAAAAAAGCCATAATCAATTTTCAATATTAATTAGGACTTTTTCCTTTAATTATTTGTTTGTGTTTTGAGACAGAGTCTTACTATATACCTCTGGCTGGTCCGGGACTTATTTTTTTTATTTATGTTTAATTGTAAGTGTTTAAATGTTTGCTTGTATGAATGTATGTGTACCTCATGTGTGATTGGCACCTTAGAAGACTGGATGAGGGTGTCAGATACCCTGGAACTGGAGTTATAACAACTGTGAGACACCATGTATGTGTCCTCTGCAAGAGCAGCCAATGCTCTTAACTGTTGAACCATCTCTCCAGCCCCTAGAACTTCTCCAGGTTGGCTTCAAATGCACAGAAATCTTCTTCCTCTGCCTCGAAGCTGCTAGGATTGCAGATGCAAATACCTAGGACTTAACTCCTTCAAGAATCTCAAGAGCGTTCTGTTTCCCATCTACACAATGCTGACTTGATCTGTTATTCCTACCTGTGCAATCATGAAATGATCACATTGAACCCTAACACCAGATCCCAAACAGGAGAAGAATGAGTCTCTAGAGGAAACACTTAAGAAAGAGAACTGGAGCCAGGCAGTGGTGCGCACGTCTTTAATCCCAGCACTTGGGAGGCAGAGGCAGGTGAATCTCTGTGAGTTTGAGATAAGCCTGGTCTACAGAGCGAGTTCCAGGACAGCCACCCTTATGCAGAAAAACCCTATCTCAAAAAAAGAAAGAGAGAAATTGGATATTGAGAAGACAAAAAAATATCTATAAAGAAGGCATAAAGAAAGCCTAAATAGTATCGATTGGCTTGAGAGAAAAGCTGAGGACATTAGAATGAAATATTATTCAGAATTGCTTCAGTATCAATAACAACAAACATTCATGCATTCATGAGAAATGTGTGGTAGATTCAGTTATAATTTCTAGTCCTTGTCTCTTAAATGCCTTTTCTTGTTTTCTTTCTTTTTTTAAAATTCATGTACATTGGTGTTTTGCCTGTATGTATGTCTGTGTGAGGATGTCAGGTTCCTTGGAACTGAATTTCAGACAGGTGTGAGCTGCCATGTGGGTGCTGGTCCTTGGGAAGAACAGTCAGTGCTCTTAACTACCAAGCCATCTCTCCAGCCCCTTCCTTCCTTCCTTCCTTCCTTCTTCCCTCCCTCCTTTCCTTCCCATCTCTTCCTCCTTTTAATTTGTTTTTGAGACAGAGTCTGACTGTGTAGCCCTGGCTGACCTGGAACTCACAGAGATCCACCTGCCTCTGTCTCCTAAGTGCTGGGATTAAGAATTTGTACTGCCACAGCAAGCAACTTTTTTATCTTTAAGTAATTTCAAGTGTTCAGTTGTAAGAATCCTACAAAGAAGAACTTTTTTTTTTCCTTGACCAGATTCATCACGTTTTAACACTTGGCAGCATTTGCGTTTCTGTTCCCTCGGAAGGTTCAGATTTACGAAGAAGATGATGGGTTGGTTTGAGAGCAACAACGTTTGACCTAAAAGCTCAGCGACGTTGGGATTCAGGAAAGATACTACTCATGAACTTTAAGCAAAAAACAAAACAACACTTACTCGGCTGACGACAGGACTTTTGGGGAAACTTCCTGAAGACGAAAGTCTAAACCCAACAAAAAGACAGGGTCTGTGAATGGCAATTCTTTTATGTCTCATCCATTTTTGTGACGATACGTCTCATCCATGGCAGGCAAGCACTGTATCACCGAACTACACCCCGGCCTGTTTTTATTTCATGATGGAGAGATACTTTTGAACTGGTTGATGTCATGGCTTCTATTAACTATGCGTCTCATTGCTGTGACAAATACCCTGGCCAAACACAACTTAAGGAAGACAGAGTTTGTTTCAGCTCACAGTTCAGGGTAGAATTCAGCCTGATGAGGACGTCATACTGTTACATCACGTCAGCAGCCAGGAAGCAGAGAACGGTGAGTGCTAATGCCCAGCTTATGGTCGCTCTGTTATTAAGTCTAGGATCCCAGCCCACAGAATGGTGCTGCCCACACTCAAGGTAGGTCCTTCCATCTCACTTAATGTAACCTAGATAATACCCCCCAGGCATGCCTAGAGTTTATCTCCTAGGTGATCCTAGTCCTGTCTCTTAGGTGACGCTAGATTCTGTCAAGTTGACAATAGCAACCATCACCCTAGCTTCTCTCCTGCTTCGCCTAGATTGTCTACTTGACACAGCCTGAGAGAAAAGCCTGGATTGATGCAATCATAAGTGTTTGCCAAGGTTTAGCGGGGAAAGGACATACACTCCATCTTCCCGTTAAAGTCGAATTGTGAAGAGAGCCCTGGGACATGCCGTACTGTTTCAGCCACTTTTAGAAGATACGGTCTACAATGATATGTATAAACATTGAAAGGGGAAATTGGCCTCTGAATTATGGTTTACTGTTTCTGGTACTTGTAAAGTCTTCTCTTAATGTGTGAGCTATAAAGTGGGATTTTATCTCTTTTCTATGCTTTCTTTACTAGGAATTCTTTTCCATTAATTTCTTAGAAGTATAAGACTTACAGTATTCTTTTGAATTTATTTTATATGTTTATTTAAGTTTATATATTTTATGTCTATGAGTGTTTTGT
The DNA here is from genome assembly GCF_018167655.1 of Microtus oregoni. Lineage (NCBI taxonomy): Eukaryota > Metazoa > Chordata > Mammalia > Rodentia > Cricetidae > Microtus > Microtus oregoni. Next base: position 25,963,807 of record NW_024543096.1, on the reverse strand, counting down.
CTGCATGCATGTCTGTGTACCGCATGCATGCCTGGTGCCTGAGGAGTTTCGAAGAAGACATCAGATCCCCTAGAACTGGAGTTACAGACAGTTGTAGGCAGCCCTCTGGGTACTGGCCATCAACCTGGGTCCTCTGGAAGAGCAGCCAGTGATCTCAACCACTGAAACATCTTCCCAGCCCCTGATTTGCCATACTTTAATTGATGTCATGCTCTCATACACGCCATATAGTAATGTAGCAATTTTCTAAACTTATGATCAGGTGAATGGCAGCAAGCCTGGAATTCCAGAGCATCCGTCACTGGGCAACAGCACGGCGGTTGAGGATGCTGTCCCTCACACCTCATTAAGGTAAAATGTGTCGCTGGGGATGTAGCTCACTGGCAGAACACTTGTCAATACATGCGAAGCTCTAGGTTCATTCCCTGGCGTGGAAGAAAGAAGGTAGACTTGACTGGTGATTTCGATGGATACTTTTATAGTGAAAAAATAGTATTTTTGTCCCTTCGGCAGCATCTCTGTGTTCTGTGTTCTCTTCAGCAGGACTGAGACGATGCAGAGTTCAGTGTGACCACACCATAAGGATGACATGCAAGCCTGCGCAACAGTCCATATCAAAAAGAAAAGAAAACATCAAATCCAGGGCCTCTATGCGCATTTTAAAATGAACTTCCCTCCTGTACGTAGCTTGAATGTTTGGAATATTGGAAACCTGCTTGCATCTTTGAAAGAAACCTTAATCCTTTCCTTCGCTACCAAAGGTCTTTTTCTTTTTTTATTTTTTAAAGTATAAGATGAAGAGTGAGGAAATGTCACAGTGTTTGCTTAACAAATGAAAACCCCATGTTTGAGTTCTTTAACGCCCTGGTCCTATTTCACCGTGTCATCGGGGCTAGCTTCCCAGCTGTAAATCACTTGAGAAAACTCTTAGGCTTGGAACTGTTGACAGTGTTTGAACTTCTGTACGTGTGCTTTCGTCTGTGGCTGAGGACACGCCCGCTGTGACAGCTCAGGACGTTCACCCAGAGCTGGCTGAAATCTGTGATGTGTGTTTAGAGCTCTCAGCGGCTCACCAGACCACTCTAGTATCCCGTTTCTGCGCCACTCTCCGTAGTTCGGGCTTCTTGCAGTCTCCTTCAAATCCTTGTTAGCCGGACAGCAACAAAATGTTTCTCTTAAGAGGCAAGAGGTTGGGTCTATTTGGACAGCCTACCAGTTAAGATGGCAGAAAAGACATTGATTAGATAGCGAGGATGGTTTCCAGGGAAAGGCATTTGGGGAGGTGAACACGTATCACTTTAAAGCAGTAGGTTTTAGGGGCTGTGTCTCAGTTAGTAGAATATTAGGTGAAGAGCATTAGCTCAGAGCTAACCTAAGTTTCCGTGTCTAGAGCTACCACGATGGAAATATGTGTCATTTATGGTTAATTTAGCTATATGTGCTAAAATAATTAGAAACCAAGATAACTAACATTGATTTGAAGTTTAGAAGAGAGGGACTTAGTTCACAACTGGCCAGGCACCTCCGTGCCCATCAGGGATCTAAGTGTTTCTTTGGTGGACGCCTTACCCACTTTTACATGGTATGTAGGTTCATAGGTCAAAATGCTTAAGTTCCAGCTACCGGTTCTACTTGCTAGTCAGCAAGGAAAACATGTGCTCTTCCCACGTAAGGGCATCCCCCGAAGCGTAATTCAAAGCCTCCCACTCCGGACTCTACCTCTCTGCTGCAGTAGGTTGCAGGAAAGCTTTCTTCTCGACCGTGCCTCTAGTGAGAAATTCTGTGACCGAGTGCTACAGTCAGAGAGTTTGTGTCTCCTCTAAATTCTCACGTGAGAATTAGTTCATTCCTCAGTGCTCCAGTATTGGCAGGTGAGTCCTGGCCGTGTTTAGCTACTACAGGTTTTAGCCCTGGCAAATGGACTGCGGCTATGAAAAGTACTTGGCAGAACCGGTCCCTTCTGCTTTTCCTATGCTTGAGAAAGAGCACTCCCCTGGTGGTCACAGCCTCCAAGGCGGTCATCTGTGGAGCAGAGACTGTCCTTAGCAGACATCAACCTGCTGCCTTAGGCTTGGACTTCACAGCCTACAAAACTGAAAGACAGATAGAGCTTTTTTTCTTTATAAATCACCCAAGCATAGGCAGTCTGCCACGGTAGCGCAAACGAACACTAAGGAACTGATAGTATTCCTTAACACAAAATAAATTTTCCTTTGGAAAAGGATGGGTGGCCTAAAAACAAACCATGTGGTAAGACATATTTAGACTACGTTTGGCACTTTGGCAGTTTACGATAAGAGTTTTTAATTGAAAAAGGTTTATATTGAATATAAGGAGTGAGATAAACTAATCTTCAGGATTGGTTTTATATTACTTCTGCAAAGAAAAGGGGAACATGAAAGAAGCAAACTCAAAATTGAACTCACAGAGATCCATCCACCTGCCTCTGTCTCCCGAGTCTTGGGATTAAAGGTGTATGCCACCACTGCCTGGCCTCTACGGCTAACTATTGTGGCTAGCTCTGCACTCTGATCTTCAGGCAAGCTTTATTTGTTACAGCACAAACGAAATACCACCACATCTCATGGCTTACTATTGTTATCTCCAACGACGAGTAAAACGCTTGGCGTGTAAGAGACTAGAAATAAAGGATTGGTGATCAAAGCAAAATTAGGGAAAAGAAGTCTGAAACTGATATGTGCTCATGAGGACAGACGAGAATGGATGATTATCCAGCAACCTCATGCTACCCACGAGGAACCTTAGTCACAGAATCAATACATAACTGACCTAAATGTCAGAAGGGCAGTTTGCACAGTACAGCGGGAATGACGAAAGCGTGGTCATCTTCAGAGCCACGAGAGAAACACCAGAACCCCGGAGAGAATGTCCCTCTCTTTTTAGTTACCTTGCAGAAAATATGTCGCCATATAATCACATGGCCTCTTGTCAGAATCCCAAGGAACAGCACATTTCCTTGCGGTACTCAGATTCTGTTCTATTAACTACTGTTTCCAAATAGGAGGCTAACCAGTAGGGACTCAAATCCTTTTGTCATGCTAACATTTTGGTTCTAATGGTCTCAATTATGAAAACTGGTTCTGTCGATGGAACTACAATTACTTGCAATCATTTCCTTAAAAATTCTCATAATACCGTTACATAATTTTTTTTGTGGCCAAGAGCTGTTTATTCTGTTTAAGTATTTCATGGGAAATCTACTTGAACGTGCACCTCACTCAGTCAAGTTAGCAATGTTCTGACACACACACACACAAAAAGGGTTCCATTTACATATGAATGTGACTTTGATGGATGGGATCTGAAGATCAACAGTCCTCAGGAAACTGTCACAGTGAGCAGTCAGCTGGCTTAGGGATGTGGCTCAGTGGTTGAGTGCTTGCCTAAGCGTGGGCCAAGCCCGGGATTCAATTCCCCGGCCCCACAAATAAGACAGCATTAAGTAAGTAAGTTTCTGTGTTAGAAATTATTAGACATTTCCCTACTTCTTGGCACACAAAGCATTTTTTTTTCACTCATAAATCCATGGGTCATTGTTGTGGTTTAAATACAGAATGTCCCCATAGACCCATATGTTTGATCTTTAGTCCCCAACTCAGGGCACTGTTTGGAAGGTTTTAAAAGCTTCAGAAGGTAGGGCATTGTGTGGGAAGTGAGTTGTAATAGGGCTTTGAGGTTTTATAGCCTGGCCCTACTCTGGCCTGCTCTCTGCTTCCTGACTGTACAGGCAGTGTGACTTTAGGTTCCTGCTGCCTGCCATGCTGCCCTGGTCAGTGGATTTAATCCTCTCAAACTAGCAGCCAAAATAAATCCTTTCCCCTTTAAGTTGCTTCTTATCATGTATTTGACCACAGCAACAAACAAGTAACTAAAACAGAAAATTAGTATCAGAAGTGGGGACATCGCCGCGATAAACCTGACCACATGATCTGTAGGCCTTTGGACCCAGTTTTCAGAAAGAATGTGGAATAATCCGAAACCTTGAGCTAGAAGAGCCTGGGAATTCCATAAGCCTAGTTTAGTGGTCTATTTGTGGGGGTTTGGAAGGTTAGGATGCTTAGAGAAACAAGGCCAGCAGTATCCCTACTGTGGAGTTTCAGAAGGCCTAAGAACCCTGTTGGGAATGGGGAAAGAAGCCAGCCGTTCACGTTAAATTCTGTCAAAGAATGCCTACAATCTGCCACTGTCTGGAAAACTTGAGTGAGGCTGAATTTAAACAATAATGGACCTCTTTCAAAACAGGGTAGCATTTAGGCTGTGTCATGGTTACAGTTCAGTGCTCTTATCCTGGTCTGCAGTGAGGGAAAAAACCAGCAAGTAGAGCACAAAGATACAGAAACCTTCAGTTTGGAGAAGAAAGCAATGAGTTCAGAGTTGCAGACAAGGTGAGTGTGAAAGCAGCTACGTTTACTAAGGGAATTATCAGCCTCTTTGGAGAGAAGCCAGGCCTGCCTGCAGAAGTGTTTCCCCAGGGTTAGCCTTGAACAGACATAGAGAACACCACACTGTAGCCATGATAGGACAGGGCCAGGCTGCACCTCGAGGTGACAGCAGAACTTGGTAGCACATGGCACTCTTTGTGCAAGAATGCAAAGCGCAAGAGTGAGGGGGACACGGAGTCCCCCAGCTATTAATTCCAAGCAGTGTGTGGCAAGGTCGGTCAAGTGTGTGTGGCAGAGTCAGCTCTGAGAGGCCGCTGCACAGAGCGGAAGCCTAAGTTGCTGTGGAGAGTCCAGGATGTTGGAGACAGCAGGATCATGAGGTGTCTGCAGAGGAAAGTGTAGGTACAGAATGGATTTGGCCAAGACAAAGGCTATGTATGCCAAAGGCAATAGAACTGGAGAGAGATGGTTCCATCAGGAGTTCCCGGTGCTGGATATAGAGCTATGGAGTTTGGTGTTTGTCCTTCTGGTTGTCTTGGTCCAGTCTTTTCTTGTGTCCTTCCATACTGTCTTCTTCCCTTTTAGAGTGGGAGTGATTGCTCTGTCCCATTAATTGCATAATAGAAGACTACGACTTTTTAAATATAAATTTTATAGGGGCTAGCAGCTAAGAGATTGCCTTGAGTCTCGGAAAAGACTTTAGACTCTTAACAGTGCTGGGACTATTAAAGACAGTGGGGACTTTTGAAGTTAGAATAAATGCATTTTTCACTACGAGATGATTGTTAGCCTATGGCAGGCAGGGATAGAATATTCTGGTTTGAATATGAAATGTTCTGCATGGGATCATGTTTTGAACGCTTCATTCTCAGCTGATGACACTTTTGGAAGCGTGTGGAACATTTAGGAGACAGAGCCTCACTGGAGGACTTTGGCCACTGGGGGTGGGGCTTGAGGCTTTCCAGCCCAGCCCACTTCCTGTCTGCTCTTTGTTTGATGGACTGAGTGCTCTCAAACTGCGTGTTGAAATTGGAGTACTTCCTCCCTTACGTTGCTTTCTGTCAGCAAAAAGGAAAATATCCGTACTTGCTGTGGGAATTCCTTCAGCCAATAGCCTTTCAGATACCCGCCCACTTTGGGCGTGGTCTCCTGTACTATAAAGGCAGACAAAAGCGACCCTGTGGTTCTTGCGGTTCTCGTGGCTGCTGGATTCAGTTCCAGTTCCAGGACTGTGGATTGCTACTCTTCCTGTGAGTTTATTCCCAGATAAATAAACCTTTGTTATACTCCATTCTGGGCTATTGTGGAACTCTTTTGTATGCCAACATGTACTGGCTAGTTTCATGTTAATTTGACACAAGCTAGAGTCATTTGGGGAGAAGAGATTGAGAAAATGCCCTCAGCAAATTGGCCTGTGGGAAAGCTTGCAGTGCATTTTCCAGATCTGTGATAGATATGGGCAGTGCCATCATGGCTCTAGGTGCTTTAAGAAAGCAGGTTGAGCAAGCTGTGACGAGCAAGCCAGTAAAGCAGCCCACCTCACGGCTCCTGCATCAGCTCCCGGCCCTAGGTTTGAATTCCTGCCCTGACTTCTTCCCTCAGTGATGGACTGTGAATGTGGTGCTATAATCTACCTGTTCCTTTTCCTCTGATTCTGGTCATGGTGTTCTGTTGCAGAAATAGAAATCTTTTTTAAAGACGTATTTATTTGTTATGTGCACAGTGTTCTCCCCGCATGTGTACTGTCTGCCATTAGATCTCATTACAGATGGTTGTGAGCCGCCACGTGGGTGCTGAGAATTGAACTCGGGACCCCTGGAAGAGCAGCCAGTGCTCTTAACCTCTGAGCCATCTCTCCAGCCCCAGAAAGAGAAATCTTTTTTTTTTTTTTGGTTTTTCGAGACAGGGTTTCTCTGTGGTTTTGGAGCCTGTCCTGGAACTAGCTCTTGTAGACCAGGCTGGTCTCGAACTCACAGAGATCCGCCTGCCTCTGCCTCCCGAGTGCTGGGATTAAAGGCGTGCGCCACCACCGCCCGGCTCAGAAAGAGAAATCTTAACACAAAAATTGGTCCCAGGCCCTGGGGTGACAGACCTGCCTATGTGTTTTGGAGAGGACTATGGTAGCATCTGCACTTTGGACCGGAAGAACTGTTGAGTGCTCAGAGCTCCGTGGTCCGTTCTGTGGGTCTTGGAAGATAGCAGCGCAGACTACGGAGGCCTGGCTTATGAGTTTCAGAGGGAAGCGGTCATGTGATATTTTTAATTAAGAACCACTAAAGTGGAACTTCGGTTTTTCTGGGACAATTGATGCTGGTCAACTGTAGCCGAAGAACTGGCCGTGATTAAAAAGAGAGCAGAACCATTGAGGAAAATAAAACCTTCTGGGACATGTTTCCTCAGGGTCATCACACAGAAGCTGTGCCCCAGAGAGGGCTTGGGCTGCATCTTGTGCTGGTAGCCAAACATGGTACTGTGCGAGAGTCTTCCAAGTGTTACTGGTTTTGCCGGTGTGAAGGGGTCGTGGAGAGCAGCTGAGATGTGGCACCTTGAGAGAATACGTGAAGCTTCTGGAGAATATGCAGCCTCTGTTGAAGTAGAAGCTCTAAGTTTAAAGAAGTTATAGACGGATGAACACCACAGACTCATCTTTAGTTAGATAACTGTAGCACAGATAATAAAAACCCAGAGACACATATTGGGGTCCAAGCTGAAGATCAGAGAAGCAAAGTGGCTAACCATCGGCTCTTACCTCTCCCTCAGACTGAAATGGGCGATCCTGCCTCCATGAATCCTCAGACAGAGATGTGTCTAAGACCTGTCTCCTCCCATTTTATATTCCTCTCTAGTGCGAGGATTAAAGGCATGCACAACCACCACCTGGCTTCTTTGGTGAACTAATGTGGCTTCTTTGTAGTCTGGTCTTCAGGCAAGCTTTATTTATTAAAACACAAATAATGTTACCCTCTAGATAACCTCAAAGCATCACCGAGACCACCACCGAGAACACACCTGTAATTGTTACCCATGGCAGAAATCTCCTGGTAATCCCATGTAATTTTTTTCAACTCTATGTTTGACTCCAAAGTTTCCCAAATATGGTACAGATAACATTGATGGTCCTGCAGATGATTTCAAATGACAGGGATGATATTTAATACCAATCATGATGTTTTTATTTTAGTGTACAGCAGGAACGAAGTTAGGTCAAAAATCCTTACTTCATAGATACCATTATTTTTAATTCATAATTACACATATCACTATTGAATTTCAGTACATGGTACATAGGAAATGATTCTGTAATTTTGTAGGAAGGTCAAAAGTTACATAAGAAGAAACAAGAATGGAGGCCGGGGAGATAGCTCAGCCCAAGGGTTTGCTAGGCAAGCATTTGATCTTAAGAACCAAAGCAGAAAAGGCTGGCATGGTGGCGTGGCCCTGTGATGCCAGTGCTGAGGATGCAGAAGCGGGCAGTTAGGTCCCTGGGCCAGCCTAACCTTCTCGGTGAGCTCCCCATCATGTGAGAGACCCTGTCTCAGAAACACAAGGCAGACATACCAGAGGAATGACGCATTAGGTTGACTTCCCTCTCTCTGCACACAGGTCTACACATGTGCACACATGCACACACAAAAGAAGAAGAAGAAAGGAGGAGGAGAAAGAGAAGAAGGAAGGAGAGCAGAAAGGATCAAGCCAACGTCATCTACCAGCAACACCGGATGCCTGAAAGCAAGTAGAAATATTTGAATAAAAATGATCTTAAGTGTAGAATTTTGTTTCCATCCGAAATGTTCAATAAAGAGCGAGAACAAAGCTTAGTCATGTTCAGAAGTTCAATAACTCAGAAAGTTTAACACCTATAAATTCCAGACAAATTAAAATCTTTAATATAGCACACACTTGCTCCCAGCAGGGGTGGGATCGTAAGCAAGGCCAGATCCCCGCCCCACCCCACCTGAAACAACTGAAAAAAAAATCCCTTTTTGTGTGTATGTGTGCGTGTGTGTGTAGATTATGGGGGTGTAGGAGCCAGAAAGGGACGCTGAGTGTCCTGCTCCTCCGCTGTTCTGTCTTATTCGTTTGAGACAGTGTCTTTCATTGAAGTTGTTTTTCCGGAAGGCAGGCTGCTTGTCTAGTGAGTCCTAACAAGCCTCCTGTCTCCAACCCATTGCTGAGCTGGGAATACGGCCTTGGGTAGGCACATTTAGGTTTTCCATGGGTTCTAGGGACATGAACTCAGGTTCTCATGCCTGTGGAGCAGTTGCTTTTACCCACTGAGCCGTTTCCCTAGCTCTAAACAAGGGTTCTTAAGACTCTGGGCGGGAGACAATGAAAGGCAGTGACCTCCCAGTGGAGAGAAATCAGACAGGTGGTGATGCCAATGGCTGGCCCGGCTTGGGGTTAGGGGTTTCTAGGCTGGGGCTGCAGCCAGAGGGAAGCCAAGAAGAGACAGCAAGAGCTGGAGCTGGGAGGGATGACAACTGCTGGAGTTTGTAGAACAAATTTGGAGAGAGAGAGAGAGAGAGAGAGAGAGAGAGAGAGTTCTCTACATGTTCAGGGCCTCTCTCAAGTAATCAGTGGAGTACTATCAGTAGATGTGGGTGAAACTTACCTTAAGGTCATGGGTTCAACTAGCCACAAGGGGCTCATGCAGGGCAAGAGAGAGTGCTAATTTGTGCTGGCTAGACTGGAAAAATCTTGTCTCGGAAGTCTGGTAAGGAACAGCAGCACCCGGAAGCTCAGTGTGTTTGCGATAGAGAGTTGAACAGGGAAATGGGTTATTGCATACAGCTGAACAAGGAAGCAGAGGAGAAAGCTACCCTGGACGGTTTCCTCACACGCTGCCAACATTCTCTCTCTCTCTCTCTCTCTCTCTCTCTCTTTCTTTCTTTCTTTTCTTCTTTATTTTTTGTTGTTTTTAAGAGAGGGTTTCTCTGGGTAGCTTTTTTTTAAAATTTATTTATTTATTAAAAATTTCTGTCTCTTCCCCGCCACCGCCTCCCATTTCCCTCCCCCTCCCCCAATTAAGTCCTCCCCACCTCCTCAGCCCAAAAAGCAACCAGGGTTCCCTGCCCTGTGGGTAGTCCAAGGAACCCCCACCTCCATCCAGGTCTAGTAGTCGACTTCTCTGTTTTTATGCCAATACCAAGCTGTTTTCAATACTGTAGCTCTGTAGTAGAATTTGAAGTCAGGGATGGTAATGCCTCCAGATGATCCTTTGTTGTATAAGATTGTTTTGGCTATCCTGGGTTTTTTGTTTTTCCATATAAATTTGATTATTGTCTTCTCCAGATCTGTGAAGAATTTTGATGGGATTTTGATGGGGATTGCATTGAATCTATAGATTGCTTTTGGTAGAATTGCCATTTTTACTATGTTGATCCTCCCAATCCAGGAGCAAGGGAGATCCTTCCATTTTCTGGTGTCCTCTTCAATTTCTTTCTTCAAAGACTTAAAGTTCTTGTCAAATAGATCTTTCACATCCTTGGTCAGAGTTACCCCAAGATATTTTATGCTATTTGTGGCTATCGTGAAAGGTGATGCTTCTCTAATTTCCCTCTCTGTTTCCTTATCCTTAGTGTATAGGAAGGCCACTGATTTTTTGGAGTTGATCTTGTATCCTGCCACATTACTAAAGGTGTTTATCAGCTGTAGGAGTTCTTTGATAGAGTTTTTGGGGTCACTTATGTATACTATCATATCATCTGCAAATAACGAGAGCTTAACTTCTTCTTTTCCGATACGAATCCCCTTGATCCCCTTATGTTGTCTTATTGCTATTGCTAGAACTTCAAGCACTATATTGAAGAGGTATGGAGAGAGTGAACATCCTTGTCGTGTTCCTGATTTTAGTGGGATGGCTTTGAGTTTTTCTCCATTTAATTTAATGTTAGCTGTCGGCTTGCTGTAAATAGCTTTTATTATACTTAGGTATGACCCTTGTATCCCTAATCTCTCCAAGACTTTTATCATAAAGGGGTGTTGAATTTTGTCAAATGCTTTTTCAGCATCTAATGAAATGATCATATGGTTTTTTCTTTCAGTTTATTTATATGGTGGATTATATTGTCTGGGTAGCTTTAGAACCTGTCCTGAACTAGCTCTTGTAGACCAGGCTGGCCTCAAACTCACAGAGATCCGCCTGCCTCTGCCTCTGAGTGCCACCACCGCCCAGCCAAAATAGTGGTATTTCTTTGAAGAAATAGAAAAACATCCCAAGTTCATACTGATCCATCAAAGACTCCACATAACCAAAGCATCTCAAGCAAGAGGAACAAACTTGGAGGCATCACACCGTAGAGCTACAGTAATTGAAACTGTGATACTGGCATGAAGACAGAGAGCCTGCAAATAAACCCCTGCCCGCATCGTCAACTGATCTTTAACAGGTGTGCCAAGGGTACCTAGCAGGGAAAGGATAGTTATGTCAATAGTGTTGGGAAAACTACATATCAATGTGGAAAAAAAAACTCAGTTTGGACCTTTATTTTATATCATACTTTAATATGTACTCAAAATTGACAAAAGACATATATAAAACTCCAAGAAACCAGAGAGGATCTCTCTCCTTTCTATCTCTAGGGGTAAAGAAAAGTCAGAACCCAAGAGACAAGTTAGCCAGTGGTCCAGCAGGGCCATGGGCTGTTGTTCCATGATGACAGTCAGCAGATGGCTCCTGGGGAGAAGAAGAATAGCCAGTTCTGGTGTTGTAGAGTCTGCCTAGGTCTTGCCTTGGCTAGTAATCTAAGCGTCACCAAGTGTTCAACTTAGACTGGGCACGGAAGAGGTCTGCATTGGTTAAAGCCAACTTGGAGCTGAATGAGAGAGTGTTTGAGATGAGGACTGGAGAGTTGGAAACTCTGGGAGAGGGAGTGATGTCTTGATCTAAAAGGGTGGAGGAACTGAAGGAACTTATTAGACCACAATTCCCTGTGAGCAGGGTCACTGTGATTAAAGACAGATCTTTCTTCTTCCTTTTACACAGTGGGATGCTCCTAAGACCCATTCATACAGAGGAAGATCAAATTAGCGAGGCCTGCCTCCGTGAGGATGGCTAAGTCATCTTTCTCTGTGTGCCTTTCCCCAAATGATAGGCTCTGGTCCCTAAGTAAAGTCCCTTCAGACTTGCTCGGTTTAGGTAAAATCACCTCTTCTTAACTGGCTATGAAAGCGTTTCCTGCATCCTACACTTTTCCAGGAACGGTATACACCGGCCCCAACCTGTTTCCAATTGGTCTTCATGCTATTGGCTGGAGAGGAATAATCCATTCTCCCATGGGCTACATCAAAGGAAACCGAGCAGGGCTTTCGGGGCTGGAGAATGTGGTCAGTGGTGGTCAGGCTGCAGGTCCACAAATGGCAGAACGGCATTTGCTATCATACATAATTGGAGTCACGATACGATAAGCAACATGCCGGGCCAGGGCCCTATAGGAAACATGCTAGACACTCCACGCTCTACAGGTGTTTCACATATAGGAGTCTTTTATGTGTGAAACTGGGGAGAAAACAGCTGTTCCGCAGCCCTTCCTTTCCCAGCAGGCCTTTTCTTTAAAGAGTAATGAATATATATTGTTCCCTGCACATTTTCTATTTCTGCTGTCACAAAGATTGTATCCAGGAGGCGCGTGAGTCCAGGAGATCCATTTGATGATGGGTGAAGACGACGAATTAATTTGGCTGGATTTCTGGACGTCGCACCCAACTATCCTGTCCTCTTTGAAGTGCCACATAAGATGGCAATTTGACTGCTGCTGGCCTTCTGCAGCCTCCTTTGTGGCAGATGAAAGGGCCAACCTCATGTAAATCACTACGGCATCCAGACTTTGCGCATACATTGTTTCCTCAAGGAACAAATTGGTGTTGGTGGGAAGGTGACCCGTGCATCTTAACTGGAACAAAAAGTGAGGTGGCGGGGGCGGCTAAGGACAATATGGAGCCTGCGGTCAAACCTTCAGACTTGAGGGATGCAGCGAAGGAGAGAGTCTTGATGGAGAACTAACTGCTCAGGTCATCAGGTGTGTGACCATCAGGAATCTGCTACCTTGTGACGAGAGAGATGTGAGCCCAGATGGTAGCCCCAGAATTCAGCTGCTTTCCAGAATTGACTTGGCTAATATGACGGCCGTGTCTGTTGGGAGTAGGAAGAAAGGAATGTAACGAGGAGATGCGAGCATTCCTGAACTTCAAAGGACTGTGAACTGGGCACATTTGCTACTTTCTGATTCCTTCTGTCTGTTTATGACGTAACTTAGATCCAAGAATTCTCAAAATGGAGGTGGGAATAGCGTTGCTTTAGGTAAATATCTCTGCTCGTATTGATCAGAATTTAGTGTTTTCTTTGAATCATGTATGGCATTTCTTTTGTTGTCGAAGATTTTTATTTATTATTATTATTATTGTATGTGTATGTGTGTGGGAGAGCAGGTCCACGTATGTCACAGTGGGAGCCTGTGGACGTCAGAGGACAGCTATAGAGTTGATTCTCTCCTTCGCCTTTGAGTAGGTTCTAGGGATTGGACTCAGGGTGTCAGGTTTACACTGCAAGCACTTGACCCGAGCCATATTCCAGCCCCAGCTAGGTCATTTCTTCTCCTGGGATTTCCTGCTTTGGCTGATGGTTGGTGTTCATTCTTACGTAGCTAGGCCAATGGTTGGAACCACACAAACATTCATTCTGTATGTAATACCTGAAAAGCAGGTTAAAGTGAACTGGAGGCTAGCCTGGGCTACATACTGAGTTCCAGGTCAGTCCGAGATTCATGGTAGTACCCCATTGAGAAGGCCTTCAAGGAAGGTGTGTGTGTGTGTGTGTGTGTGTGTATTCAGACTTTCAGGGGCGTTTTCCCATATAGGGACAGTGCAAATGCGCCTACGATCTGGACTTATACTCTGGGTACAATTCTACCAACCCATCCCAGGTCTGAGCAATCACTTGTGCAATTCTCCAGTTAAAAGGTTCTGGTCCAAATCAGAGGAGCATTTACTCCTCCAAACAGTTGCTTGACAAAGGCTGCTGCCACCACTGCCTCCTCCTCCAGCATTTGTTTCTTCTTTTCTGAAACAAAACTCATTATGTTTTGGGATCCAAAGAAAACATCATAAAATAGAACCTTAAAGTCTACAATTAAGGCTGGGCGGTGGTGGCACATGCCTTTAATCCCAGCACTCTGGAAGCAGAGATAGGCAGATCTCTGTGAGTTTGAGGTCAGCCTGGTCTACGGAGCCAGTTCCAGGGCAGCTAGGACTACAGAGAGAAACCCTGCCTCAGTAGATAGATAGATGGATAGATGGATAGATGGAGAGATGGAGAGACGGAGAGATGGATAGACGGATAGACGGACAGATGGATAGACGGACAGACAGACAGATAGATAGTACAAATTAGGACTGGAGTGATGGCTCAGTGGTTAAGTGCGTTGGCTGCTCTTCCAGAGGACCCAGGTTCAATTACCAACACCTACGTGGCAGCTCATAATCATCTGTATCTCCAGTTTCAGGGATCTAACAGTCCCTTCTAGCCTCAAGGTACTCAGGCCACAAACATGGTATACAGATATACATGAAAGCAAAATACCTGTACACATAAAGAAAATAAATCTTAGAATATTAGAAATCAAAGCATAATGAGATGTAGCTTCATAACTACCAGAAAAGCTAGAACGAAGAAAGAAAACAAGCCAGGCATGGTGGTGCACACTTAATTCCAGAGCTCAGGAAGCAGAGGCAGGAGGATCTCTGTGAGTTTGAGGCCAGCCTGGTCTACACAGTCAGTTCCAAGTCAGGGCTACACAGTGAGAGCCTGCCTCAAGACAAACAACAAACAAACAAATCAAGCGTCACTGTTGGGAACAATATGGACAACGCGGAGAAACTGGGATCCTTATACACTGATGGTAGGGATGTAACCCCATTCCTAAGTAGATTTCTAAGAGAATTGGAAACATATTTCCACATGGAAACTTGTGACTCTTGAATGTTCCCACAGCACCAATACTTAAAAGCACCAAAAGGGGGAAACAAACTTTATGTCCATCAACTGAGAAACAAATAAACAAAACATGGGATAGCCACATAGTGGAATACTACCAAGCTGTTAAAATATTATAGTACACTAGTCGCAAACAAAGTTAATAAAGCATTATGCAGTATTTATCACCCCTTTCTGTTTATTTAACATATCCTTTAGGGTTCGATTTGATCTTTCTATAACTGCCTGCCCTGAAGGATTGTGTGGTATACCTGTAATATGCTTTATATTATAATAAGCAGAAACCATTTCATTTTCTTAGGGACATACGCTGGAACATTGTCTGTCTTTATTTGTGCAGCTATACCCGTGATGATCATAGCTTCTAGCAAATGTGTGATTACTGAATCAACCATTTCCTAACTCAAAGCAGTTGCCCATCAAAAACCTGAATAGGTATCAGTGATGTGATGTACATATTTTAGTTTTCTAAATTCCACAAAATGGAGCACATCCATCTGCGAGATTTTATTCCTTTGAGTACACTTTGGATTACTTCCTGCAAGTAGTAGTGTTTGATTGTACAAAGAACAAGTAGGACATATCCTTATAATTTTCTTGGCTTGTTGCCATGTGATGGAAAAGTCTTTTTTTAAAAAAAAAAAACTTTTGATATTGAATGATGTTTTTTGTGAAATTCTGAGGCCTTCAGCACATTTCCAATCAATAGTTGATCAATTTCTGCATTACCTTGTGCTAGAGGACCTGGCAGACCTGTATGTGGTCGGATGTGTGTTATGTATATGGGATGATTCCTATTCCTGATGGCATCTTATAACTGAATAAATAATAAAGCCAATTCTGTATCATCTGGTATGAATTCAGTGGTTTCAATATGCAAAACAACTCTTTATACATATTATGAATCAGTAACTATATTGAGAAGTTCTTTAAAAATCCCTTAGTACCATGAGAATAGCATATAATTCCGACTGTTGGACAGAATCATAAGGGCTTTGATCTGCTTTACTTGAATTTTCTGAGTTGTAACCTGTCTTTCCTGATTTTTTTTTTTTGCGTCAGATAGAATGTAGGGGCTCCAGTTATTGGTGTGCCCCATACAATGTGAGGAAGGATTTAGCTAAGTTGAATTTGCTTGCTTTGGGGATAGTTGTTAATTTCTCCCCCCAAAAATTGCTACAAGCTCTTTGCCAGGGTTCACTTTCTTTCCACAATCTGTCAATTTTATCATTAGTTAAAGGTATAATTTCTGCTGGGTATGTTTCTGCTAATTTACAAAGTCACATTTTTCCTTTTAGAATTAACTCAGAGACCTTTTCCACATAAGCTTTTAATTTTTTGCTCAGTTTATATGGTAAAAAAATCCTTTCTAAGATAATATCTTCCTCTGCATTAAAATTCCTGTAGGATAATGTTTGGAGTGTAATATGGCCAGAATGCAGTTAAGATTCAGATCCACAAGATCCACATGTGGCTTCTGTAATTTCTCTTCAATCAAAGCCAATTCTCTCTCAGCCTCAGTTGATAATTCCCTGGGACTATTTAAGTCCTTGTCACCATCTAAGGTTGCGTTTAAATTAATCAGATCATCGGGACCTATCCCAATAGTGTGCTGTATATAGGAAATGTCTCCTAGCAATCTTTGGAAGTCATTAAGCGTTTGTAATCGATCTCTCCTAATTTGTACCTTTTGGGGTCTAATTTTTTGTAAACCTATTTTATAACCTAAACAATTAATAAAGTTTCCTCTTTGTATTTTTTTTAAGGAGAAACTTGTAATACACAACAAGGCAAAATTCTCTTCACTTCTTCAAACATTCTAAAGTATCTACATTTGAATCAGATAGTAAAATGTTATACATGTAATGGTAAACTATAGACTGAGAAATCTTCCTATCATGTCCAATGACTGATTTGCAAAATATTCGCACATTCCCTGTGAGAGAACCTTTTATTGACATCTCGTAGCAGGCTGAGAATTATTTTAAGTAGGCGCTGTGAAGGCAATTTTTTTCTCTGTTTTTTTTTTTTTTTTTTGTAAAGGTATAACGAAGAAACAACCTTTTAAATTAAGAACTATAAGAGGCCATCTTTAGGCAATAGAGAAGGTAAAGGAATGCCAGACTGTAGAGAGCCCCTTGGCTGAATCTCCTTATTAATAGCTTTTAAAACCGTTACCAGTCCCCATTTTCCAGATTTCTTTTTAACAACAAATGCAGGAGAATTCCAAGGGCTGGTTGATTCTTCAATATACTGAGCATCTAAATGCTCCTGTACCAGCTGTTCTAAAGCCTGCAGTTTCTCTGTTGTTAAAGGGCATCGCTTAATCCATACAGGTTTGTCTGTCAACCATTTTAAAGGTAGGGTTGCTGGTGCCTTTGAAATATCAGCAGCTGTTGTGGCAACCTGAATGGTTGATGACTATTCTTTATAATATCTTGTAAAATTTTTTTACCAGAAACATACATTAATTTATGGTTTCTTTCTAAGATTGGGGGAATGTTAATCTGAATATTCCATTGGTGTAACAAATAATGTCCCCACAAATTCATTGCTATGTTAGTCACATATGATTTTACTATTCCTCTCTTTCCTTCTGGCCTGATACATTTGACCCATCTCATGCTCTGCTTTACCTGAAATAAAGTTCCAATCCCGAAAAACTGAACATTTACATTCTGAAGAGGTCAATTTGGTTGTCAAGATTCTGATGAAATTATTATTACATCTGTACCTGTGTCTACCAGACCTTCATTGACAATGTTATTTGTGTTTTCAATTTTGGTCTTTGTCCATTTATAGAAGTTTGCCAAAATACTCACTTTTTTGGTTACTGATCTATTTTGAATGCATTTTATATACAATGTGAGGTAGGCCTACCTCTTCATTCTTTTGTCTGTGGATACTTACTAATTTTATACAAATATCCATAGTTTCTGGTCATCTATGGAAAGCATTTTTTGGTAGTTCTGCAACTTAATTTGACCTTCAACAGGTTAACTCTCATCCGTATTGATAGTCTTTAGATTTTTGAGTATGGTAACAGACATGTATGTTGCCAATGTGTAGAGTTGTTTGGTGAGTCCTTATCCACATTATGTTTTCTGGATAAAGGTACATGGATAGTATGGAACATTCTTCACCCAGGTGGCTTTATTGTGACTAGTATCAATGTACACATCTGGAGTCCTCATCTCCTTCATGACAAATTTCCAGATTTCTTTGAATGCCTAAGGGGCATGCTTCTTGAAGGTCACTTTGTGGACATACTTGTGAATGTTGAAGGTGTGTGCTCAGGTCACCACCTGGCCGGGGGCAGCGCAGCCCCTCTCACCGTGAACTGTTCTTGCCAGAGTCATTCTGCTGGGCCCACGCTGGAAAGGCTATACAGTATTTTCAAAGAGCAAACTGCTTGAGGCAACTGTCAGTCCTTCTGTTGGTAGCTAGTGTTCTGACCTGGAAGCAGATAGACGATTTACCCAACAATGAGCAATAATTTTTATATGTCTAAGTTTGGCATTACTTTAAGATCACTTTCTCTTCTTACTTTTATAGCAATGATTGAACAACTGATATTTTCAATTTTACACTCTCATTTCATACATTTATTGATTTAACTTTAGGCAATTGTAATTATTGGCATGGACACTGGTCTGTTGCCCATAATGTCTCCTCTCCTGCTTTTAACTAAGGAGCTATTTTATTCAGTGACGTTACTCATCCCAATAAACAAAAATAATGCAGACAAAAGCTGAGCTTGATGGTACAGCCTTTAGCTACAGCACTCAAGAATCAGAAACTCTGTGAGTTTGAGGTTAGTCTGGTCTAAATAGCATGTTGCTGGTCAGCCAGGGCTACATAATAAGACCCAATCTAAAAAAACAAAAACCAAAAAATAATAATTTCAAATGAGAGTGAGAAAAGTTTGGGTTTTGCCTCACTTTAAAAAAATGAATGCAACTTTCAATTTAGCACTCTAGGGCAAGAAAAATCTTGGCTACCTTTGAAAATGTTACAGGGAAGAAAAAAATCACATAGAACCTTACACTTCCATTCCTCAAAGACATTCAGACTAAAGCCAGTCTCTCACCCGCCACTGTGGAAATGGCATTCTAACAAGCAGATGCTACGGGCAAGGATGTGAATTATTGATGCGCCATAGTAACTGTCACCAGCTGACCACGAAATCTATTTCAAAAATTCCTTTACATACGTACTTAATTCTGCAGCGGCACTGCGTACTATCAAAGTCACGGATAGACCATGGAAACACTGATGAAGCCATTAACTGCTCTGTCCACTTGTTCATTGTATAACATTATTCAAGAAATTTAGGGACCACGATGATGGAAAATCACACAGAAAGAAAAGAGGAGGAATGGAGGCTCTGTCAGCACCAAAGGCGACATTTTTATTCAAGAGGTCCCTAATGATGGGAAATCACAGTGAAAGACAGAGACAATATCGCGTTTCCATAAAGAACCCGACGCACACCAGTTGTCCAAGCAAGAGAACAGCCGTAACAGCCATGTAAAAATAAAGAAAAACAACATTAACGAGACAAGTCGTACCGGAGCTGACACAAAACAGCAACAAATCACAGCTCATTCTGAAGATTATATTCAATGAATCTTCTTCACTAAGCAGGGAGACAGACAGCATCAATATTAATGATGCCAAGACGGAACTCTCCGAAAGAGCGAGAAAGCAGCCCATGAATGTTTTGCTTTTAAATGGATTGTAGATTGGATCGCAGGACCATCAGGACAATGAAGGGACATGGACAGGAACATCATAACAGGGCCAGCTGTGTGATGTGCAATTACAACATCAGTGCTGAAATCCCCAGTGTAAAAGAAAAACATCAGTGTGGAAATGAAGGCAATGTCAACAGTCTGCAGATGAGGGGGAGGAAAGGAAAGAAGAGATTTCATTGAGACTCAATTGCTTGCGCTGTGTCTATATTGACTATCCTTGATAAAACAGACAATAGGCATTTGAAGAAAACTGAGGACTGTATTCACCTTGCATTGCGCTTGCTCCTCTTATGATTGTCGGGGAAGGCAGGCTGGGAGACAGCCCAATGCGTCCAGGGCTTAAACTAGTTGCTGGTTGCAGATTCTCTGTGAACTGTGTCAGGTGTCATGGGTTCCTACCAATTTGCAACGGTGTCTCTCGTGTATCTGGATAGCTCAAAATTTAAAGATGTAAATGTGTAATTGCATGGTTTCCTTAGTCCAATGTTACAGTCTGGGTTCTTGTGATAGACTTGCTATTATAAGGCGAGCCTTATAATATTATAAGGCCTTCATTTGTTGTTCATACGGAGTTCTGACCTCTGGTTTTCTAAGAACATGGCCTGGGTAGCAACATATCATGGCAGTTTCTACTGCTGCATGTAGGAAAAGAACACCCGCCTCAAGCTTCCTCTCTAGCCCCACAGCTCTACAACATGCACGGTTGCAGGGGCTTGAGCTGCTAACTTAACAACTGGCTGAGCCGAAGCCAACAAGAGCAGAGTGGGGATTATTTCCAGTCTGCAGTTAGAAAGGCAAAACACATCTGAGACAAAACAGTGCCTGTAAGGCCATATTGTTTGCTAGTGCCCTGTAGAAGACTGGTGGGGTGGGGTGGGCGTCTCTGGAGTAGTTAAACTAAGACGGCTTTTCACAAAGCTTTGTTCTGTGAAATCCCAGAAGGAAATAATGCTAGCACTGAGGCGATTTGAAAACAGGCTCCCAGATTCTCGGGAATGCTTTCCTTCAAGAGGCAGCACCCAGCTACAAATGGTAGCACGTGCCTGTAATACCAGCACTTGAGAGTCTGAGACAGGCTTGAGGTTGTTGTTGGTATGGTGGTTTGGATAAGAATGGCCCCATAGACTCATAGGTTTGAATACTTTGTAGTGGAACTGTCTGGGAAGGATTAGGCAGTTTGTAGGAGGATGTGTGTCGTGGCGGGGAGAGGCTTTGAGGATTCAAAAGACTCATGCCATTCTCAATGTACTCTCTGTCTCCTGTGTGTGGATCCAGATGTGAGCTCTCAGCTGTTCCTGCTGCTATGTCTTTGCTCCACCATCGTGGACTCTAACCCTCTGAAACCATAAGTCCAATGAAATGTTCTCTTTGTTAATTGCCTTGGTCCTGGTGTTTTATTACAGCAGTGGACAAGTGACTACTGCAGGGGGTTACATGGCAAGACTTGTTTCAAAATGGAAAAGAAGAGAGAGAGAGAGAGAGAGAGAGAGAGAGAGAGAGAGAGAGGAGAGAGAGAACTCACTGTATTCTCCTCCCTTGGAATGTTGACTAGATTTAGATTATGATGAAGAAAATAATTGGTTATGAAAGACTCTGAGGTTGCATTTTTGGTTTCTTGAACCATTCACTCTGAGGAAGGTAGATGCCATTTCCCAAGGACACCTAAGTAGTCCTGGCAAAGAACTGAGGCTGCCTAAGAACAGCAATAGAACTGACTGAGGCCTTCTTATCTGTCTGTCTATCTATCTATCTATCTATCTATCTATCTATCTATCTATCATCCATCCATCCATCTTTTCGAGATAAGGTTTCTCTGTGTAGCTCTGGCTGTCCTGAAACTCATTCTTAAACCAGCTTGGCCTTGGACTCACAGAGATCCTCTTGCCTCTGCCTCTACTCCTGGGATTAAAGCAGGCATCACCATTCCTGGCTTTAAAAAATTTCCGTACCTACACAGCCAACCATATCCTCATGTACCCAAAGAATAATTAGAATTTAAGATTTGATTTCTTTTAAAAAATGATTTATTTTGCTTTCATTTATGTGTATGAGGTATTTTTGTTCTGGTGCTATGGAGACCAGAGGAGTCCCCGGGAGCTGGAGCTATTGGTGTTTGTGGGTCACCTGACCTGAATGTTCTGCCAGAGGCAAAACCACTCTTAATCACTGAGACCCCTTCAGCCAGAGAAGAGGTCTGTTGATGGTGAGAAGAAGAGAAATGATACCAGATACCGCAAAGGAAGCTTCATGGGCCTATAATCTCCGCTGCGGTGAAAGAGCCTTCAGGGAAGGAAAGGAAAGTTGCTTCTTTTCTTGGATTTTGACTAATATTTTATTGCTTAAGTGACTGTCCTCATCCATGCTAACAGGATACTGCAGTTTGTATGGGATGAAGACAGACAGAAACATCAAGTGCAGAGAAAACCACATTGGAACTAGACTGAGACTTTAGATAAACACTGAGGAGGATAGCAAGTACTGTTTTCCTTCCCCCCTTCTTTCCTTCCCTTCCTCTCTCTCTCCCCCTCTCTTTCCTTTCTTCCTCTTTCCCTGAGATAACACTATGCCCAGCTAGAGGACAGTGACTTAAAGCAGTAACCACAGGCACAACAATGGGGCTGTTTTCCTTAACTGCTGCGGAAATGACCGTGAGGCTATTTACTTTCCCGTGGATTGATACCTGTGGCCCCTCTTCTTCCATAATTCTCTGTACTGTCCTTGATTTTTATTGATGGGGTTTTTACAGGTGTTATCCTCTACCTGCAAAGTATGTCACCTCTTAAATTCTACAGCTGATGTCTGCCAAATCTCACTTCTTTTAAAATGTAAGTTCTGAGTCACAAGATAGCCGACAACCATCCAGTCACCCCCAAAAGTTCTTGAAGTACAATGTCACTGAGTGATGCCCTCCTTGAACTGTGAAGCAAGCTGCTCCCTGTCTCCAAGCTTCGTTGCGCTAGAACTGACATACTGCTAGTCTCTTCTGTGTGCCTGAGTTGCACTTCCCAGCTCTAACGTATAAGGCTACCGACTCATGCTACCAATTCCTCCTTCTTCCTTTGCTGATCTCAGATAGCTGGCAGCAGGATTTTGTCTCCATTGTTATTGCAGAAACTGCTATCTTAGGGGAAATGCTTTTGGGAAACTTGAAAGAACTCTAACTGGCCAGGCAAAGGTTGGCGGTCTTTATTTTGGGGTGCTTCACTTTATCCTTTGGAGCATCTATTTTTAAAAACAAACAAACAAACAAACAAACAAAATACTCTACAGCTTGGCTCCTTATGCGTATGGCCAGTTCCTTTTCTGCCTCTTTGACATATTGTGGCAAGTGTCATCTCCAGGATTACCACACTATTTGGACCTCCCAGTCACCAGAAATGTGAGCCACATAAACCCCTTTCACTTTAGAAAATACCTAGCCTGCCGGGCGATGGTGGCGCACTCCTTTAATCCCAGCACTCGGGAGGCAGAGGCAGGCGGATCTCTGTGAGTTCGAGACCAGCCTGGTCCACAGAGAAACCCTGTCTCGAAAAACCAAAAAAAAAAAAAGAAAAAGAAAAAGAAAATACCTAGCCTTAAATATTGTATTATAGCAATACAAAATGGACTCAGCCATTCGATGCCCTCGATTTACCTTAATTAAAGACCCCTCTCCAAATATATGCACATTTTCGGCTACCGGGGGTTTTAGGACTTCAACAGATGACTTTGCATGAGAGACACAATTATTTGCACAATGAAGAGCATTGTCTGCAGGGCCAAGAAGACGTGAAAGAACCGATGAGATCACTGTTTCTTGTAGCGAAAGTGATCAGAAATAAAGCCAAATTGGGCCAGTGCTCAGAGGTTTTAATCTTGCAAGGTAAGATTTCATCATACAGGTAGGTATTAGGCCTTGGAAAAACTGAGGTCCTAGACTGTAGGCAGAGACTGCTTGTTTGTTCCCGGCTGCCCAGACTTGAAATAATCACACAGAAACTACATTAATTACAACACTGCTTGGCCTATTAGCTCAGGCTTCTTATTGGCTAGCTCTTATATCTTAAAATAACTCATCCCTGTTATTTTATATTTTACCATGAGGCTCGTGGTTTACCGGTAAGGTTTCAGGGAAGGCATCTTTCTCCTTCTGCGGCTACATGGTGTCTCCTCAACTCTGCCTACTCTCTCTCTACATCTGTGTTTGGATTTTCTGCCTGACTTTACTCTGTTAAGCCATTGGTCAAAGCAGCTTCTTTATTAATCAATGACAATAAAACATATTCACAGCATACAGAGGGGAATCCCACATCAATAAATATGCCCCATCAGGTGATGGCACATGCCTTTAGTCCCAGCACTTGAGGCAGAGACAGGCAGATCTTTATGTTTGAGGCCAACCTGGTGTACAGGGCAAGTTCTAAGACAGACAGGAGTACACAGAGAAACCCTGTCTTGAAAAATCAAAAAAGAAAATAAAAAGAAAGAAAGAAAAAGAAGTGTCCCTTCCAAAGGCATGTTTTTGAGTATCCTGCAGGGCAGGGACTAGACTGTAGAGGAGGGGAATGTTTGATGAGATAGAAATTAATTAGGAAGTTAATAGTAAATTCAGACTGTAAACAAGGATGACATTTGTAGGGCATTGATGTAGAGAGGACAGTAGCTGGATGTTAAAATATTCGCCAATGACAGCCCTGGAGCAAGCTAAAGAACCATAAAAACAGAGAAAGACACCCATAAAGAAACGAGGCCCAGACTCAATCTTTAATAACAGACCTAAAGGAAAATTAAAAGTGTGGCCAGCTGTGATGATTCCTCCAGAGACAGGGAAATTCCTGTGAGTTCGATGCCAGCCTGGGCTACATAGCAAGTTCCAGGCCAGCCAGAGTGAAATAGCGAGACCTTATCCCAATCAAAGCAAAAGGAAACTGAGGAAGAAACATTCAGGCACATATGTAAACAGTAGAGAACTAAAGAAGTAGCAACCCAATTGGCTTTCCCCTACTCTTTCCTTCTTCTTGAGAGGGACCAGTGTCAGGAACTCAAGAGCAGCCAAGTTTTAGAGCCGGCCCTGTTGATAGAAAAAAAGAAGAGAAAGTAATTCCTGAGTACAAGTAAAACCTTGTAACCTCAGGAGCTATCGGCTTGGGACGGCGTGGGAAAAGCTACAGGACAGTTGGCATGTTTGGATGGAGACTGAGAAGGTCAGAATCGAAGACTGAGGCTGTTGTAAGAGGGTGAGGGGGTGGCTGACCATTCAGGACCAGGCACAGGAAGGAGGAAAAGAGCCAGGAGGGCTTAAGTCTCAGGATGCACAGAAGAGAGTCCAGATGACTTGGGGGGTTGTGGGTGACAGATGTCCCAGGAAGGACTGTCTGAGGTAGTGACAGGTCTCGAAAGTCATTGCTAAAGGAGAGGAGACATGTGCCGGGTTCCACAGGAGAGATTTATTTGTGCTATGCCCAGAGGAAGCATTTCCTAAAAGCTCTGTCAACATGGCTTTATTGTTTGGCCCTTTTTAAGCGTAGCGAAATATTGAAAACCTCTGTTCCCCGAGGAAGATGAAAGTGAGAGGATGGGTTCTGGAGAGCGAGCACATCTGGGGGCCATTAATTATATGTAAAAACAAAAACACTGTTGGAGCAAAAGCCGCACGGGAGGTGAGGACTCTACCTCTCGCCCCGGTAATAACCAGCGAGGGAAGTGGTTGCCGCACAAATCTTCATAATAAGGCCATTTTATTTGGCTTATACATCCCATAAATCTTGAAATAAGAGAACTTTTACTTAAGTTTTGTTATATAAATTCCCTTGCCTCTGAAAAACAGCATGAATTCTCTTTTATGTTCTTGTCACCCTCCTCCTGGGGTTGTGGGTGTGATTAATACAGTGGTCCTGTAATTTCTGACTTCACACTATCTAAGTATACATTACTGCCCTAATTTCTCCCTCCAGAAATAAGTTTTCCCTTAGACGGTTTTCTTCTCTGAAATACAGACTCCAATCTTAAAACAAAAACTGGAAGAAGACAACGCACAAACCCTACCAGAACAAAACACATTCATCTTATTCAAGACATTCTACAGAACCCTTAGTTTAAATTGAATAAAGCTGTAAATAAATATTCGTGGACTTCGAATGACTCGAAAGGGAAAAGCAATCCAGTTATCTGGCAATTGGTGAATGATTGAAAATGAACAGTGGTATCGCCATATGCAGAACAAAAAGGTGGAAGACAGAATGATTCTGCCTGGTGGGCTTGACACCAGTCTTCTGCTCTGACTGGGACTTATACCATCAGCGCTCTGGTCCTCAGGACTTTAACAGTTTCCCTGGGTTTCCAAATCTCTGGTGTTTTAGTCTCCAGAATTGTGAGACATGGTTCTTCATTATAAATCTGTGCTTCGTGAAAAGAGCCCAGAACACTCACTCTTTTAATTTACCCCAAACTAGGGAACTCTAGACTTAACTTTTGCAAAACATCGTCTCTAAAATTGGCCTTTCAGATTGCTTATGTTCCTGGTTCACATGTTTCTCTCTCTCTCTCTCTCTCTCTCTCTCTCTCTCTCTCTCTCTCTCTCGTGTGTCTAGGTCAGGAGTCAGTATTGTTTCCTCAATCACTCTCTATCCTTCTTTTAGAGACAGGGTCTATTGTTGAACTCTGACCAGCTACTCCTAGGGGTCCTCCTGTCTGTGTCCTTCTTTCTAGTATTAAAGGTGAACATGGCTTTTTACATGGGTTCTGGGGATTTGAACTCAGATCTTTAAGGCTGTAGAGCAAGTACTTTACTGAGGCCTGGGATCTCTTTTATAAAAGCACTACTTCTATTGATCTTCATGATGCAGTCACTTTCCAAAGGTCATAACTTATAATACTACCATACTGAGGGGGTATTATTTAGACTTTTAGACATTTGCATTTGGGCAGAAATAAACATTTACTCCATAACACAACCTGATTTCTATAATTGCAGCTACATAAGAGACCCCAAACAAGACAGAAGAACCACTCAGGTAAACCCTTGACAGGCCATAGAATCAAGAGAAGAGGTAAAGATGCCGCCATGTTTAAGTCACCATAACTCTGGGGTTTTCCATAGCAATAGATAACAAAACAGAAACCAGCTTCACCTCGGGGGTTGCTGTAACATAAACCTAAGCCATGTGCACTGGTGTGGAGACCGGCTGGAAAGGAGAGGTTAGAATAGCCAGAAGGAGACTATAAAGGGGACACTAGGACAGTGTCGTTGGATCGGATAATTGTCTTTCTTTTTGGAAATGTCAGCGTGGATACCTTGTTCCCCTTCCATCCCTGTACCTGTTATTGCAGGTGCGGCAGAGAGTCAGTCCTTCAGATCGTGGTCCTTACACTCAGGCTGATGCTCCAGAGAACATGCTGCAAGAGGCATACCCACTCCTTGTCTGGTTTAGATCAATCCGGAATTCGAGTAGATGCCATAATTGTCAGAGACGTCAAGGGGTTTGAGAAGGGTGAGTGTATTTTTCACATCGGAGGGCTGTGCACTGTTGTGACCTGAGGGTAGGTTCCAAGGGCGAGTTTCTGGAGATCAGTCCAAATACTTCGTCTGCTGACATAAAATTCCTCCTGTTCAGATCCAAGAGATGAAACCTACTTCCCTTCCTTGATTCTAGTTGACTGACCCAAAGAACGTGGACAAAATTGTAGTCTAGGACTTCCAGCCGACAAGAGCGACGACAGCGTCTGTTTTCTCTTGTTCTTGAAATGCTGCCGGTCAGCAGAGTGTGAGACACCCGAGTGGAAACTCGGGGGCCTTCATAAGTGGCCCCCAGACGACAGACAACAGATGTTAGTCAAGTCCCCATGTTGGATCTGTCTTCTAGAGTCCCCTGGGGCCACACTAAGCAGCTTAGTAGTGGCATATGTTTTTGTTCTTTCTAGTGCAACAGAACATTCGCCGATGCTTTCATAGAAAAACTTAAAAGTTTAACATAGCAAAAAATACAATCTGTAAATTTAAAGAGTGCTATTCTTTTTTTACCCTTACATATTCTTAAGTAGAAATAAACCCTGATTTTGCATATACCACCATATAATAAATATATTGGTATTATATATATTTATGTATATGTACATATATATACTTTATTTAAATATATATATCCAAATCCTTACCTTCCCAAATCTCACGACTTTTATTGGTCTTAATTTCTTCTTTGTGCCTGAATAATCCCAATAATAGTGTGCTGGCTAGTTTATATGCCAATTTGACATAAGGTAGAGTCATCTGTGAGGAAGAAATCTTAGTGGAGAAAAGGCCTCAATAAGACTGGTCTCCCAGCAAGTCTGCAGGATATTTTCTTGATTGACAATTGACGTGGGAGGGCCAGGCTTGCTGTGGGCAGTGCCACCCCTGGACTGCTGTGTCATGGTCTAGTGCCATCCCGGACCCTAAATTATTTTTCCGGACCAGAAGGGAGGCATGGGATTAAAGACACAACTCACATGGTTTTATCGGGAGGGAGGTTTTCAGTGATTCCCCCATGAAATCCTGAGCTCACATCCTGAAAATTTCTAGTGTTTATTCTCCAAACAGCCTTTATACCAAAAACGTAAACTGAGAGGGAAAATCATTAGCATTCTGTTTCCTAGGTAACCAGGTGAATGGCTGTGGTCACATCCACACATCTACCTATGCCTGCTCTGTCAGGTCTTTCTATCTTCCTGCTCTGTATGCCAGCTCTGTCACATAGGCCAAATTAGCATCTTTTTTTCAGGCATCCTCCAAATTACAAAGAAGGGAGCAGAACATTAGCATATCCTGACCCTTTGTTAGGGAGGTGACCCCCTCCTGTGTGGCAGGTGCAAACTATGGCCTAGAAGTCTGGCCGCCATTCAATGTGGAAGTATGGGCTTCCCTAGGTTCTATAAGGAAACAAGCTGAGCAAGTCACGAGGAGCAAGGCAGTAAGCAGCCCTCCTCCATGGCCTCTGCCTGAGCTCCTGCCTCCGCTCCTGCCTTGACTACTGCTCTATGATGAATTGTGATGTAGAAGCCAAAGAACAATAAACCCTCTCAGCCCCAAGTTGCTTTCAGTCGTGGTGTTTCAACACAGCCATAGGAACCCCAACTAAGACAAATTGGAAGTTCATTTTGTTTTTTATTTAGATAATGCATTTGAATTTTTATTTCTATGGGAAAATCTCGTTACTCATGAGATCCTTTGGCTGGGGGTGTGCTGTCTAGTCAGGTGGAGAACTATTCATTGCATTAAACTGTCTTTGAAGTCGATATTTGTCTCTTAAAGTACAGCCACAGACAAATGCACATGACAGGCACATTTCTGCAAGCTCCACTTTTAAGGAAAGAATACGGAAGGCGAACATAAAAAAAAAAAAACAGGCAGCATGAAAGACCTTCAAAGCCTCATATTGAAGACGAAATCTATGGCTAAAGAACAGTGAGAATTCTATACTTTCCCAAGATAGCTCATTCCAGTTTATGCACAGATTATTAGGTAGTTATATTTAGCTAACAGTTCCATACAAAGATCTCTTATCTGTCTTGGAAGAATAGTTTTATACAAATGTGAACAATTGTTTGGAAGCAAATCAGATCTTTTTATCCTCCTGCTCTAAGCTATCACACTTTGGCCTGCTTTGTGGTTCTCTTTTCAGTCAGTTAGAACTTTGTTATGCCTGAACTGAATATGTTACCAGGAGCGGTGGGGATGGCTGTGAAGGGAAGATTCTGGCAGGCAGGTCCGTTCAGGACCTTGCTTCTGTCCACTGGCCGTGGGCACCCCATACTCTGCCCTTGCCACACGAAGCTATGCCTTGTGAGGAACCTGTATCCTGGCATTTCCCCGAGGCTTTCTTCAGCCGTCTCAGGTAACTGCATCTTAGTATGGCTTTGCCTCTCCAGGGTCCAGTTCTTTGCACTCTGGTGCCAAACTGCATTCTGTTTGTGGATGTTATAAGGCTCATTTCCCACACCGGTCCTTTGTCTCTTTCTCCCGTAAGGTTAAAGAAGTGCTGGAGAAGGAACTGCAGTTTATCCGTCTTTACCCCTCTTCTCAGAGCACACTACCTGGCATGGAGGAGCTTCAATAAATGTCTATTAAAGGTGAAAGTTAACGAGAAGACTTCTGATCTTACAGGAGGGGAAGAACCAAGTCTTAGAAACCTCCAGGGGGCCTAAGAAGACAGACGAGGACATAGGTTCTTCTGGAACTGGAGCTACACCCTTTTTTTTTTTTTTTTTTTGACAAGGCCTCTCTATTACATAGCTCTGGTTTTCCTGGAACTCTTTATGTAGACCAGGCTAGTCTGAAACGCACAGAGATCCGCCTGCATCTACCTCCGAAGTGATGGGATTAAAGGCATGTATTACTGCTCTCAGACTGTTTTGTTTCATTTGTGGAGATGTTGAACCTAGAGCTTTGCCTATCTCACATAATGGTACACTTCTAAATATACCACTTTTTTCACATTTATTAACATCGTTTCTTCTATTAACTCTATTTTGTTGTGGAATATTTGTATATGCTACAATGACGCATCTTTGCCTAAGGTGTCTTCTGACTGATTTAATCAAGAGTTGATGGCCAATAGCTGGGCAGGAGAGGATAGGTGGTATTTCCAGGGAGAGAGAAAGAGGAGGAGGAATCTAGGCACTGCGAATTATGCCAGAGACTCTGAGCAAGTCAGACATGCTGTATTGAGAAGAGGTAACTGGGCCGGGCGGTGGTGGCGCACGCCTTTAATCCCAGCACTCGGGAGGCAGAGGCAGGCGGATCTCTGTGAGTTCGAGACCAGCCTGGTCTACAAGAGCTAGTTCCAGGACAGGCTCCAAAACCACAGAGAAACCCTGTCTCGAAAAACCAAAAAAAAAAAAAAGAGAAGAGGTAACTGAGCCCTGTGGCCGAACACAGATCAAAAAGTATGGGTTAATTAAATTCTCAGAGCAAGTTGGAAACAAGCCGAAAGTAAAGGTTAAGCTTCCATAATTATTAATAAGTCTCTGTGTCATTATTTGGTGGCTGGTGATCCAAAGAATGTCTGATAAGAAAGCTTCCTAGTATTTACTGATTCTAAATACAGTTTGCTTGGGTCAGACAGAACAAGATTTTGAATTTCCTATTTTCAAAGTAAGAACCTGAAGCTTATCCCTACTGAGGGATCTTCGCAAATCCGTTATCTTACACGCTAACCCACAGTGTCTGTATTTAGAGATAGGGTCTTTAAAGAAGCAATCAGTTTAAAATGAAGACATTAATCAAAACTGGCTTATGTCCTATCAGAAGAGGAAATTTGGTCCTACGTGCAGAGTGAAGACCGGGCGAGGCCAGTATTGAAGGCCACTTAGATGCCAAGGAGCAGCCTCAGATGAAACCAGCCTTGTTAATGTCATTTTTCTGACTCTTGTATTTTGTCATTGAGCCACCCCGCCTTTGACACTTCGTTATGTAAGCCCAAGTACACAAGACTATTTCCAAGAGCAAGTGGTGGCTTCTTGTGCAATTTCTTTCACCAACACATTTTTCGTTTCACGTGGACTTTGGATAGTGTATTTAGTTACCTTCTTATGCCGTGGCCAACGAGTCCACAGTGGCAGAGTGAAGACTTGGTGGCAGGAGCCATGGGCTGATAGCTCATATCCTGAACCCTGAGCAGGAGGAAAATTCAGAGTGGCGCGTGACTTTTAAAGCTCAAAGCCCACTCCTACTGATGGACTTCAGGCTGCGTACTAGTATTCACTTTCCGGCTTAGTGGCTGCGGCTGAGATGTGACCAAAGCCTCGAGCTCCCATTTCCCCATTAGGTACATGATGTCCAGGTCATTTGAGACATTTCTTACCCCAGACAAAGAATTCTCAGATTTAAAAAAAATAATTTATTTATTTATTGACAGGATCTATATTACGTAGCTCAGACTATCCTGGGACTTACCCTGTAGATCAGGTTGGCCTCACACTCACAGAAATTAGCCTGCCTCTGCCTCCCGAGTGCTGGAATTAAAGGCCTGTGCCACTGCCAGACGGGAATCAGCAATCTTAAAGATGGCATAATTGTTGTGTGTCTATTAGTTGATACCAGGTTGTCACTGTGCATTTATTTATTTATTTATTTTTACTGGAAATAGTCTTACAAAATTTTTGCTTCTTTTGTTTGTTTGAGACAGGTAGCTTTGTAACTTTGTTACATGTGACTTTAACTGGCCTGGAGCTCACAAAGATCTGCCTGCCTCTGCCTCCTGAGTGTTGGGATTAAAGACCTGTGCCACCATACCCAGCTATTTTTGGTTTTAGTACATTTCATTTCTCTCTCTCTCTCTCTGTCTCTCTTTCTCTCTGTGTGTACACCTCTGTATACATGGGGAAATCAGATGACAACATGGGGGTTTGGGTCTTTCCTTCTACTATGTGAATTCTGGGGATTGAACCCAGGTGGTTAGCTTGGTGGCAAGCATCTTTCCTAGCTGAACCAGCTCACTAGCCCCTTCTTTGTTTTTCTATCTATAGCTTTTATTTAAACATGTTAACATAATTTACTCTATAATATTCATAGAAGTTTCAAAATGATACCAACATTTTTTAATATGGGACTATTAAAATGTTTAAAATTTGCCTTTTTGCCAGTAGCATATATATTTCTAAAAATAGTCAAAGTCTTATGTTATAAAAAAAATTCCCCCCAAATTATTTTTGTGTGGTTAAATCATTAACTTGATAAACAGTTCGTTTTATTTTATTTTATTTTAGCACTGTCTTATGATACTTTGTAAGGCAATGTTCTTTGTCTTACTTTATAAGCGTCATTAGAAAACAGTTTTGTTCAAGTTTGTGTTAAGAACTGAAGTTAAAAGGCAGAAGAAGTGAGAGGAAACAGTTCACGATCTCATCTTCCTGTTACATGCATCACTTAATTTTCTACCAATGATTTCACAGCAATTCATCCAAGATTCCCTGCAGAAGCTGTTCCCTGAAAGAAAAATTAATCACTGCCTCAATTAAGATAATCCCCATCAAGTCACCAATGAGGGTCCCTTAGTAACAAGCTCTTGTCTGTCTTTGAATACTGAAGCCAGCGATAGGTCTTCCAGCAGTTAATAATCACATTGACCGAACTGAAATGGCCCTGATTAAAGGAAAGAAATCCTAGCCAAACATTTCCTTTGCAGTGGATGTTTATACGTGAAATATTTGAATTAATCTTTTGATCCTGTAAGAAGAACACAGAGTTCTTTTTCAGTAGGTGTTTTTATTCTATTCTGTTTTTAAAGAGTGGTCTTAGCCTCACAGGAAAATGAAGGGGAAGGTACAGAGATTTCTCACAGCCCACCACTCCCCCCTAAGCAAGGACTCCTGTTGGAACAGTGTACCTGCTGACAGCTGATGAGCCTGGCCCATACCTCCCCCGCAAAGTCCATAGGCCCTAGAGGTTTCTTTGAGGCTGTGAATCCTTGGATTAGGACAGGTGTGTGGAGTTATTAAGCATTATTGTGTTATGCAAAGTCATTTCATTGTTCTAAAGCCCTCTGTGCCCAGTGACTCCTTCCTCTCTCCATCTAGTCCTCCGAGGCCATAGATCCCTCCACCCTTCTCAGTTTGTGCTTTTCCAAACTGTTATAGATTGGGAGCCATAGAGCATTTTCAGAATGGCTTTTTCAACTAAAATTCCCTGAATGTTGTTTCTTCTAGTTTCTCTCTCTCTCTCTCTCTCTCTCTCTCTCTCTCTCTCTCCT
Organism: Microtus oregoni; assembly: GCF_018167655.1. Lineage (NCBI taxonomy): Eukaryota > Metazoa > Chordata > Mammalia > Rodentia > Cricetidae > Microtus > Microtus oregoni. The sequence goes on along the minus strand of NW_024543096.1, from coordinate 25,930,953 downwards.
CTTCCTCCTCCTTCTGCTCCTCCTCCTCCTCTTCTTCCTCCTCCTCTTCTTCTTTCTCTTCTTCTTCTTCCCCTCCCTTCCTTCCTTCCTTCCTTCCTTCCTTCCTTCCTGCTCTTTCTCCCTTTTTCTGAGGCAGGGTCTCACTGAATACGTGCCTAGAACGGACTGATCAGACAAAGCTAACCATGAATTCACAGGGATCCCTCTACCTCTTCCTTCCAAGTGCTGGGATTATAGTCATGCACCATCCCACTTTGATGTTTATTATTTTGGGGTGCCTACATATATGTCCTATGTGTATATGTGTATGGAGGCCACAGGACAACTCATGGGAGCCTGTTTTCTCCTTCTACTATGTGGATCCTGAGGTTCAAACGCAGGTGGTCAGGCTTGGCAGTGTCTTTACCTACTGAGCCATCTTGTCAGCTCTTGAGATTTAACAGGTGTTTTTATGGGGCTGGACAGACAGTTCAGTAGTTAAGAGCTCTTGCAGTGAGCCAGAGGTTCCATTCCCAGTACCCACATGCCAGCCTACAACCATCCATAAAACTCAAGTCCAGGGTATCTAACACTCTCTTCTGGCCTCTCTGGGCACTAGGCATGCATACGGTGCATAGATATAGATATAGATATAGGCAACACCGTCAAATACTTAAGGTGAATACATGAAAAAAGGAAGTGTTTTTATATCAACCCCCTAAACAACGTAACAAAAGCCTAACCCTTATCTAATGTATTACATTAGATGCCCAAAAAGATTATTTAGTGTTTCTGGAACTCATCTGACCCTGTATCCCTCTACCGTTTCCAGCAGAGCTTCTTAGAGAATCACAGTTATGTGGAGCACTCTGGGGGAACTGTTGTATCATTTAAAACTATGGCGGAGAGGAACAGAGGAACACTGTCCCTTCAACATACATTATAATTATAATCGTTCTCAGGAGGGTATAAGTTCTTTTCTGCTTTGGCCCCTGCAAGTATTGCTTGGCTATTAGAAATCCACTGTAAACCAATTTAAACAGAAAATGGAAGTTCTTGGTAGAAAGCAAGGTTATCAGAGAGTCTGAGGTTAAAAAGTAAACAGGCCATTAGATGGATTAGCCATTTGAAATTGGACACTTAGAACTTGTGATTGCTCTTTCCTCTCTCAATTTCCAGGACCAGCTTATGATTACTTGCCCCATTTCTGTCCTTTCTTTCTTTAAAATGGCCCTCTGTCAAAAAAAAAAAATGCCTAACATAAACCTTCGCTCTCTGGTTTCATGTTCTCCTTTAAGCAGCCGATAGCATTTGTTACCATGACTTCTAGAAAGAAAGAGAATCTTGATTTGTTCTTGATTTGGGTTTGCTGTCCCTGGTGCGATAAATTATGGCCTGAAGGTCCACATGCTACAAAATGGAAGGCTTGAGAGGAATAAAGCCTTTTCAGAATGTAGGAGCCTGGGATATATAGGTATCATCACAGTGATCAATCACAACCTTAGGGGACTCTGAGATGAGCCTTTGAAAGTAGGGCAACCTAGCAGATGTGGTGTTATTTACCTGTAATGCCAACACTCAGGAAGCCGAGGCAGGTGGACTATGAGTTTGAGCCCAGCCTGGTCTAAACAGTAAGATTGTCTTTAAAAATACTGGTTGGGAGGTGCCCTAGCTGGTACAAGGCAGTCTGTGCAAGCATGAGGGAGGCTTAGTTTGATCCTCAGCACCCATACAAAAAGCCAGGGGTGGAGGCTGTGTGCTGGGAAAGTGGAGACGGGAAGACTGCCGGATTCACTGGTTAGCCAGCCTTGCCTTGGGTGTGAGCCCTAGGTCTCAGTTATCCCGGTGGGAGATGTGGCCAGCTTCCGAGGAATGATGCCAGAGGCTGACCTTTGGCTTCCACATGCACACGCACACATACACACTGTCTCATATCTACCTAAAAATACACATACATTTCCTAAAATGGAAAGTTTTTGCCCCCCCCCCTTTGTTTTGTATTTATGCGTAAGGGTGTTTTCTCTGATGTCTGTGCTCCTTGCGGCTACCTGGTGCCCTCAGAGGCCAGAGAAGGCATCAGATCCTCTGGGACTGTCACAGTTGAGAGTTGCCAGATGGGCGCTGGGATTGAACCTGGGTCCTCTGGAAGAGCAGCCAGTTCTCTTAACCACGGAACCATTACACCCCTAAAATGGGACATCTTGATTGCCGTACAATAGCCCCAACCCCCTATCTGTGGTTTTACTTCCTATGGGTTTATCTAGCCATGCCCAATTACAGTGTTAAGAATATTAAATGGAAAGTTCCAGAAATAAGTAACCCCCGAGTTTTAAATCATGCCATTCTGAAGAAAGCAGTGCAGTCTTGTGCTGTTTTATTCTTTGTTGCCGGTAATGTGACCTGCTGCATGAGCTGAGCTTAGGGATCTGATTCCAGTTTGGGCCAGCATCACCATTATGAAAACTAGGGGTGAAATTTTCTAAGTCCAAGAGGTGCTGTACTTTACTCTGTGCAGATGGTACCAGAAGTAGCCCCCCCTGACAGGCAAAGTCACACTAGTTTTCCCTCCGACCACTGCTTATTTCACTGACTCCTTCATGTGTAAAACTGCAGATACCCATTCGAGTAGTCTCTCAAAACTGTCTGCTTTATGACAGGGAGGTCACACCTAGGGACGCTCTGACTCCTATCTACCTGGCTGCTTCAGTTGGGCCCTTAGGAAAACTATCAAAATTAGGCAAATTAGGCATTTCCTGTGAATAAAAGTTGACCCCCGACTCTTCCGCTGTAGGTTGGAAACGGGGTCCAGTTATTATAACGCTACGTAACCTTCCTAACGCTGTGACCGTTTTATACAGTTCCTCGTGTTGTGGTGGTCACCAGCCATAAAATTATTTCGTTGCTACTTCATAATGGTAATCTTTCTCCCGTTACAAATTGTAATGTAAATTATGCAGAATATCGATGTGAGCACTCTGGAAGGGTCACCTGGCCCTCAGAAGGTTGAGACCCTCAGGTTGAGGACCCCGGTGTAGTGGGCCAGTGTTAATAGCAGCAGCTGCCAGGATCACTGTGGGTCTACTTATGTGACCTGCTTTGTGAAGGCACTTTAAAGTCAGCTAATCCGGCTGAGGCAAGATACAGCGACAAAGAGAAGAGTAATTGACTCAAGGATTTGATGGTGTGAATTGAAGGGAATGGGTAGATTGGAGATGGGAGAAGTAGCTAGATTTGGCTAAAAGACAGTGATAAGTTGAAGCTGATTCCACTACTCCACACTGGGGGAAATTTTCAGTTAGTATTCGAGTGGCTGGTTGCTGGGAGTGAGGGGCTATTTGGGATTCTTGAGTGGTTTTCTTTCTCTTTCTTCTTCCTTCCTTCCTTTTTCTGCGGTTTCTGTTTTCGTAAGTAGCACCGTGAGCCCAGTCAAAGAGTTTCATTACTAAAGAGCAATAAGCTCTTATTGAGGAAGGACTCTGGGCTATTCATACAAGTTACAGTGATGTACTAGTACTGGTTTCCCCTGACATCTATTTTACGAATACTTGGTTTGCTGACAAGGGTACTAGATTGAGTGTATAGTAATAACTGTGTAAAGTGAGGACAGGACCGCAGTTAACAATCTTTCAACAACAATAAAACTAAAGACAAGTTGTCTGTGTCTTTGACATTTTTCACAAAAGCTCTAGTACTTTCCTCAGATCTCTCTCAGAGGGTGACAGAAAAACCTTAACGCAACTTTATTATAAACTCACATCCTTTATTTGCAGGTGGTATGCTTGAAAAAATTATTGTAATTTTTGGACATTCAAGGCAACAAATACTTGAAGGTCACTGAAGAAAACCTAATTAAAAACTACTTTTTCCAGAGGAGTTCATAGTGTAGCCGGCAGCTGTGGAGACTTTATATATATTATTTTATCCCCCCCAATAACCTCGTCAGATGGATCGCAATAGTCTCATAACCCGCAGGTTATGCAAATTCCAAAGGCCTCTGTTTTTGACTACCTTGAGAAAAGGGATGTGCCTGTGGCAGCAGGGAAGGGTATGGCGGTTCTTTAAATGTTTTCTGTACTTCTGTGGTTGCTAGGGGCGCCTCGGATCCTAAGTTTTCCTCGGTCCATTTTTTCTGGAACAAAGTTGAACGGCCTCTCACCGTCAGCCCGTCTGAAAGAAGTTACTGGAAAAGGGAGGCGGGCTGCGCCGTGGCGGAAGGCGGATCTCGGCTCAGCCGGTCAGGGCCAACGGGAATCCAAGGTGGAACGGATGAAGGAGCGGGAGCAGCCGAGCGGAAGGAAACGCCGAGGCTTTGCTGGAGACCACGTGTTGAGACGCGGAAGCGTTAGCGCCGCAGCTAAGTGTCCGCCCCCTCGCAGGCCCCGCCCACTCGGAGGTCCGGCGTCCGGGCCAATGGGCGTGGCCCGTGTGGGGCGTGGCCTGCGCACAGGTGCCGCCCCGGCCCGCCCGTTCCGTCGCCTCCGCCGTCGTGCGTGCAGCTCGGCGGAGGGCCGGGCTTGCGCTCTCTCCGCCTTCCTCCCCACTTCAGGTTGCCGGCTACACTGGTTTTGCAGCCCGGTACCCGGCGTGATCGTCAACCCATTGCACGGTGAGTTCCTGTGGGAGTCCACGGGCGCCCAGGCTAGTGGCTCGGAGGCTGGCGCCAGGCCGGAGCCGGGTCGCCGGGATGGACTGAGGGCAGCGGACGGCATGGGGCATGTGGATGAATGAGGCGCCCTGGGACTAGGCCGCGCGGCCACGAGATCGGCCCTCGCCGCAGTCTGGGGACAGCTTTGCCTCAGGGCGGGACGCCAGGAGGGGAAAGGTGGTGTGTGGGGGTCCTGGTCCGCTGCGCCGCAGGCCACCCCTCGTAGGCCACAGCACTGGACCTGCTCTCCCCATGCAGCTGTTCATTGGAGGCCTGGAGCTGGGCCCGGAACAGGTGTCAAGACCCTAAGAAGGCAGATCTTTGGCCTCTCCATCTGGGATTACAGGTTGGAATAGCACTTGAGGAGCGGGGGCCCCTAGGAGGTACAAGCCAGCCAGAAGACAGGGACAGTTTTAGTTTCCAGCTTCTGAGACGCGAGGTTGCCGTTCTCGTCCGTTCCTATTGCGGTGTTAAAAGTGGGATCCAATTTTGCCCAGAGGACCTTGGAGCCAGGACGAGCAAGCAGAGACAGGCTATCAGAAAGTTGAAAGTATTTGGAATGGGACTGTATAGCCTATTGGTAGGGCCCTTGCTTTTAAGCGTGCTTGGAGCTCAGGGTTGGAATTTAAAAGGGGGTGAGGTGAGCGCCTGAGAAGCAGCCAGTGTGGGTAAAGGTGGGTTTTGAAGACTGATTTTTATAAGGACTGACTAGCCATACCTGCAGTCATAGTAGGAAGGTCTGGCTTAGGAGGACCTCCAAGCCTAGCCGTGACCATTGTGGGAAACAAGGTGAAAGGGCAGGGCCCGGGTGATGGAGGAGTGGTTGGTGACAGGTGGCTTGGTTGCTGGCGTTTCCAGATGGGTTTTCTTTGACTTGGGTCTCTGCCCCTGCTTCCGAGTGCTTTCCTTCCTTCCTATAATATGACAGGCTAAGATGGTGGTTGTCAGCAGCCAGGATGGAAGATTGGAACTAAGTTTTATGTTTACCTTTGATTCCTGCTGCCACAGTCTTTCTGGGACTAGTCAGAAGTGACTCTTTGACAAACATTAGAATCTAATATATTTACAGAGCCCCTCCTCCTTCTGTTGAAAACAGAATGGATTTTGCTCTTATTTTAGTTGTGGATTGGTATATACAGTATGTTTTATTGTCTATTACCAAGTAATATATTCTATATACAGTGAAGTATTTTGTTTGTAGGGGCCTTTAAAAAGTTTGTTTTGACATTGTAGATGCCCCCGAAAAAGGGAGGAGATGGAATTAAACCACCCCCAATCATTGGAAGATTTGGCACCTCACTGAAAATTGGTATTGTTGGATTGCCAAATGTTGGGTAAGTAAACACTGAGACTTTTCATATTTTTATTTTTATAGACTTTTGGGTCCTGTTGTAGAAATAGGAATTCAAAAGGCAGTAAGAACTCAACTTGAAAAAAGAACAGGGCTAGAATATTATTACTACAAAATGAGGCTCCAAGTTACATGTGTTTTATTTAATTTTAGTTGTTTTGCACACATTGAAGCGAATTATTTACATTGTTTTGCTAACTTTAGGAAGAAGCAAGGAGAGTTAAAATATCAATGAGGCAAATCTGCTATCTTTGCCTGAGATGTTGGGAGAAAAACATTGTATGCATTTGCTGGAATTGGACATCCTACCCAGGCTGTTAGCTGGAGCCTTGTAGCAGAACAATTAGGAAATAGTCTTAAAACTATTTTTCTTTCTAACTCTCTTGAGAAAAGAGGGTTGTCTAGAGGGCGAATTTTTACTGGAGAAAGAGGTGAGTCCTTCGAATATACTGTTGGAAAGTGGGTGAAGAGTTTGTGTTACGCCATGTTTAAAGACTGAGACGGGAAATTCTCAGTGCAAGCTGGCTAGCCAGTCTCGCCAAAATGATGAGCTCTGGGTTTAGCAACAGACTCTGCCTCAGTAAGTAAGGTGGCAGGCTCTTGAGGAAGACACTTGATGTCAGCATCAGGCTTCCTTATACACACATACACCATGTCTACACACTTTTGAACATACAAATGCATGTCACACACATGTGTACACAAAAAAGTGTTTAGACTTGAGAATTATGAAAACAAAGTACTGAATTTTATCGTTTTCAAAATTAAAATTAACTCTATGTATCATAAATTTGCACATAAGGCAGTGGTAGAAGGTATGTGTGGGGTTTATCATACAGTTGTTTGCACATGTAACTTACACGGTCCAGCATTCTTAGCCAAGCGTGGCGGTTCACATCTTCATTCTAGCATTGCGAGGCTGATGCAAAAGCATCACTGTGACATTGAGGCCAGTCTGGGCCATAGAGAGATCTTGTCTCAAAAACAAGAAACACTCATACATATTAAAAGTGATTAGGGTAAACCAAGCAGTGGTGGCACACACCTTTAGTCCCAGCCCTCAAGAGGCAGAGGCAGGAGGATCTCCGAGTTCGAGGCCAGCCTGGTCTACAGAGTAAGTTCCTGGCAGCCAGGCTACACAGAGAGACCCTGTCTCTTAAAACCAAAAAAAAAAAAAAAAAAAAAAAAAAAACCCAACAAACCCAAAAAACAAACAAAAAAAAAGATTAGGGTAATAGGCACAGCGTGGATTATGAGGATCACTAGGACATTTTGGGGTGCACGCTTTAGGTCATTATATTAGTGGCATTAGAACAGCTGTGTTCTCTGTGCCCCTTGGAGCTCCTGTTACAGAGTCCTCAGTGAATGGCACATGGTATGCTCAAGTACCCCTGTTTTAGATTCTTGTGATGTAAAACATGAGCTGATATGGTTGTCCCAACTTCAGGCTCTGTGGAGCGGGTTTCCTGCTGTGCTAGAGTCTTCTTGTAAAGTAATAATAAATAAGAGTGGAAACATAGCAAAACAAGTAATCAAGCCAGGTGCTGTAGGGTACTGTCAATACAGTTGAAAGCAAAATATGATTATAATGTTCACAGTGAGTTTTTCTGCACCAATAAGAAAGTTTTTAGATATTAGCCTTTATTTCTTTGGAATCACTGTAGTAGGAGCATCTTGACTTCAGATGAGAGTCATTGAAAAGAGCCGTCTTAAGATCTTAAGTGTTTTTTATGTACGTTTTTTTTTTTCTGGGGGTATATAGAGTATAATAACAATATATGAGAAAATAACCTGAAAGATTTTATTATTCAGTATAAATATGGTATTTATGCTTTCAGCTTCAAAATAGTCCTCTAGTTTTATGAGGTATGTTCTACATACAGTAACATTTTACTTAAAATATTTTGAATTATATTTTTATTTATTTTTTGTTTGTGGGTGATTACTCAAATATTGGAGATCAGAGGGCAACTTGTGGGAGTTGGTTTTTCTACCATGTGGGTTCAGGGTGTTGAATTCAGGTCTTCAGACTTGGTGGTAGGTACCTGCTGAGCCATCATGTGGCTTGAATATACTGTTTTGTTAGGGAGGACCTGAAGATTTAACTCAGGGCTTCTGTGAATATTCATTTGTTTTTAAGTGACGGTTTATTCAATTTTGACAACTGTGCTTGTGTAAAATTTCTTTTTATAAAACGGTCTTTCCATTAAACTGTATCAGGTAGGGTTCACTGTATGATACACAAACCTTGACTATTTTAAGCCAGAAAGAGTGAGCAATTAGACTTTTGTTGTGATATTTTGTATTTTAACAAATAAAGCTTGCTTAAAGATCAGAAGGGCAAAGGCAAGCCGCAAGAGGCCAGGGAGTGATGGCACACACCTTTATCCCAGTCAGAGGCGCATGAGTTCAAGGCCACCCTGGGCTACAAGATTGCCTAAATTGCTGGGTGGTGGTGGCACACCCCTTTAATCCCAGCACTCCTCTGAAGGCAGAGGCAGGCGGATCTCTGTGAGTTTGAGGCCAGCCTGATCTACAAGAACTAGTTCCAGGACAGACTCCAAAGCTACAGAGAAACCCTGTTTTGAAAAATAAAAATTTAAATAAAAAAAAAGATTGAATATGTCTGAAAGAGAAACAGAACTCACACAAGGTGTCCCAGCACTAGGGAGGTGGAGACAGGCATGATGTGGCTGGGAAGAGAGAAGAAAGAGGAGTATAAGACCAGAGGAGACAGGAGCTCAGTGCTGGCAGAGGTTTGGTGGAGACAGATGGAGTCGGGACATGCCGTCTGAGGACAGGATCGCCCCTACAGTCTGAGCATTGGTAGAGGTAAAAGAACTCTTTATTTGCTGCCTCTCTGCTTCTCTGTTCTGCAGCATTAACCCCAATATCTGACTCTGGGTTTTATTATTCAGACCAACTAGAATTGGTGCTACAGAAGGATAAGAGCTCGGGTGATACAAACAGGTATCCACATGCCTCAGCTGTGTGAACTCTTGACCTGGGTGATTCTTTTTTCTTTTCATTATTTCTTTTTTTGAGACAGGGTTTCTCTTTGTAGCCCTGGATGTCCTAGAACTTGATCTGTAAGCCAGGCTAGTCTTGAACCCACAGAGATCATCCTGCCTCTGCCTCCCTAGTGCTGGGATGCACCACTGAGCCTTGCTGATTTTTGTATCCTATCCTATTCTATCCTATAGCATTTCTGGCAAGGTCTCATCATATCATATCATATATCATTTGTGACAAGGTCTCATTCTGTAACCCATGCTGATCTAGAATTTACTGTGCCCTTGAGTTCCCCAAAATCTTCCTGCCTGAGCCTACTGAGTGCTGGTACTACAGGATTAAGTCCCTTTGCCTGGAAAGCGAATCTGATATTTATTGAACATTTATTATGTGCAAGTCTTTGTTCTGAATGTTTCATACATAATATCTAATTGAATGAATTGTTTGGCATCTCCAATTAGACTCTCAGTTCCATAAAGGAAGAGATTGTGTTGTTCCTGTTTATTGACATATTTCTAGTGCCTAGACTGGTGTTAGTAATATAGTGAACACCCAATAATTATTTGTGGAAAGTAACAATTATTTGTGAATGGGATAATTTCCCCCTTTGATAGCTGTGTGTAGGCTTAGTGATAAAGACACATGTTTTTGATACTGCTTTTAATGAAGAAGAAAGAGTATCATGCTAAGAGTATGGACATTTAGTTTCTAGGTCTGTCTTACTGTTTCTTGGTAAATTGCCTCTTGTTAGACTATTGTATTATTGTAAGTGAAAGACTTTGAAGCTCTTAGGAAACTGCTCAGTGTTCTAGACTTGTGTCAGGGATAGATAGCTCTTCTTGAATGGCATTAGCTTGAGTTATGGATGTTAGAATATCCCCAATACCTTGGCTTAAAGAGTTTAGTGTGTTGTATAGTCATAGGTTGGTTACTTTAGTCATCGTGGACATCCTTTCTGATAGCCTTAGGGAACCCAGTTTCTTTTTGGCTCAGCAATCCCTAGGATTGTGGCCTTTTCTTATAGCCTAGGTTGCTATGAACTGCAGACAGCTGCTTACCCAAAGAACTCAATAATTTAGCAGTGTTTCCCTTTAAAGCACAGTACCACTCAGCACTCCTGCTACCATGCCTTTGCCAGAAAGTAGTCCCAAGAATTTAGTTGTCACGCGTGCCTTTGTGCCTTTAATCCTAGCACTTGGGGAGGCAGAAGCAGGCTCCTTCACTGAATCTCTGTGAGTTCAAGGCCAGACGGGTCTACAGAGCTAGTTCCAGTACTGGCTCCATAACTACTGAGAAACCCTGTCTCCAAAATCAAAACCAAAAATTTAGTCGCAAGGAAGGTTAGGAAATGTAGTCTATATTTTAAAACACACATAAACACGTGCATCTCACACACACACAGACACACAAACTCGCCTCTGTGAGACATGTGGTATTCTCTTTTCAAGCACTCTAGAGCTACCCAGGAAAGTAATTCTCTTGCTTGGTTGATGTTTCAGGGAATTGTTCTTTAGTATGCCTACAACTTTTCCCTTCTAGCTGGTTCCATTCTTGATTTCTTTCATTTGTAGATTAAACAAATTATGTGTATATGCATATGGCTAGAGGCTTCAGGTTCCCTTTGAACTGGAGGTGATTGTGAGCCTTCCTGTGTGGGTGTTGGAGACCAAGCTCAGGTCCTTTGCACGAACAGAAGCATCTTGTGCTCTTAACTGCTGAGCCATCCCTCTCATTCCCCTTTTGTAAAGGAATTCTGAGGAAGATATTTTGTAGTCTGCAAATATTGATGATCATAGTATTTTCATTTAAAAGAGCTGACACAGTTAAGCAGGGTTCCACCGAGAACCCACATGATGGAAGAATCAGCTCCCGCAAGCTGTCACACGTTTTAAATTTTTATATGTATATATTTAATTATATATGTTTATAAAACTTAATACATATGTGTAATTTTAAATACTTTATATATTGTGCTAGGTATTCAACAATAGTTGCTTTATTTTATTTTATTTGTTTGCTTTTTGAGACGGGGTCTTACTATGTAGATCAGGCTGGTCTTGAACTTATAGAGGTCTGCCTCTGCTTCCAAAGTTCTGAGTGCTGGGATTAAATGCATGAGCTGCCACACTTGGCTTGCCTTATTTTTACTGCATTTTAATTCTTTGGTCTCAGTAGGTCCTATCTGTAGGAATTGTTGATATGGCATTCCAAAGACATTATTAATATGGCATTCCATAATTATTATAATTAATAATTAAAAAAACAGAGTCAGATATAAGGGTTAATACTGAAGATCAGAGAAACAGAGCTATCAGCCACTAGAGAGTTCTTACCTCTACCAGACTGAAGGGGGGATCCTTTCTCTACAAATCCTCAGACTGCATCTCCAGATTGCATCTGAGCTACTGTCTCCTCCTGCCTTATGTTCCTCTCTCCACCCAGCCATATCACTCCTGTCTCCACCTCCCTCCTGTTGGCATTAAAGGCCTGTGATCCCAAGTGCTGGGATTACCTTGTGTGAGCTCTTTTTCTCTTTTAAACAGATTCATTCCCAGGTAGTCCAGGGTGGCCTTGAACTCACAGATATCCGACCACCTTTGTCTGGGATTAAAGGTGTGTGCCACCATTTCCCTAGCCTCTATGCCTAACTAGTGGTTTAGCTCTGAACTCTGATCTTCAGGCAGGCTTCATTTGTTAGATCACAAACAAAATTATCACTATGCAAAGGTAATTTTCCTATTTCTTCTTGTATTCTTTGAAATGCTCCTTGTCCTTGTATATTGAGTTACTTATTTATTAAATCATTTGTATAGTTCTAATCAGTACTAATGAGGCTTATTTTATTCTTTGGATTAGAATCCATTACTACCTCTTAATTTTGCTGCTCAAATTGCTTTGGCTTCAGCTCTTGGGAGCTCTTTCAAGTTGGCCCTCATATATCTTTGATGTGTTCTCATTGTGTGTGTGTGCATTTGTGCATGTGTGCAAATGGAAGCCTGAATTTGATGTGGGGAGGGCTTCTGCCTTAGTCTATTTCCAGTCTTTTTTGTTGTTGTTGTTGAAAATACACTTTTTCCATATATTCTGATTCTGGTTTTCCTTCCTCATCTCCTCCCAGATTCACCCCACTTCTCCACCCATCCAATTCAATGCCTTCCCTCTCTCTCTAGAGAACAGATAGGCAAATAAACCAAACAAACATAAAAGCCAAAGAAATATACACATATGTATACACAATACACCATTAAAAATACAAAATCGGAAACCATAATTTGTAAGCAAGAGACCAGGTAAAAAATGCCCATGTAAAACATTATGAGACAAACATCTTCAAAAAGTTTTTTGTGTTAGCCTCTCTTAAGTGTGTGTGTGTGTGTGTGTGTGTGTGTGTGTGTTATATCACACACACAAGACTCCATTGGAAACTTTTTGAGCAGTTGGCACTTGGAGATAGCTTCTGGATTAGGGATGGGGGGCTCATGTCTACTTCCCCTCAACACTGGTCCCCCATCTGTCTTGAACCCATGCAGGTCCTGTGCATGCTTCCACAGTCTCTGCGAGGTTATGTTGCGTCAGTCCTGTTGTCTGGGAGACACAGTTTCCTTGGTGTCTTCCATCCCCACGCTTAAAATTTTTTCTTCTCTTCTGCATAGATCTTTAGTCCTGAGGGGAGGTCTGATGGAGATGCCCCATTTAAGTCTGAGTTCAAAAGTCTGCCACTGTTTGCATATTGTCCAGGTGTGGGTCTCTGTGTTTCTTCCCATCTACTGTAGGAGATGGAGAGCTGGACACTGATCTGGGTCCAGGTCAGGTGTGTGGCTACTGGGGATCTCAGGTAGAAAGTATTTCTAGATGGAGGTGGCTGGCACAAAGGAACAGGAATGGGCTGAGCAGGTCTGCAGGAAGGAGGAAAGCTGGATCAGCTGCAAGGTTTAGAGGAGTCATCAGGGCAGGAGAGTTGTGCAGAAGGAGAGGCCCCTGCAAGCTGACTGCCACAGGGCTGGGGATGAGACTGGGGAAACTGATGGAAGGCAGGAAGGAGTGTCTCCACCTTAGTTTTGTTTTGTTTTTTAAAAGATTTATTTATTTATTATGCATACAATGTTCTGTTAACATATATATACACCAGAAGAGGCACCAGATCTCATTATAGATGGTTGTGAGCCACCATGTAGTTGCTGGGAATTGAACTCAGGACCTCTGGAAGAGCAGCTAGTGCTCTTAACCTCTGAGCCATCTCTCCAGACCCTCCACCTTAGTTTTTGAGTTGGGTCTTTCACCAATCCTGGTACTCAACTCAGCTAGACTGGCTGGCTAGCTAGCTCCATGGATCCGCCTGGTGCTGCATCACCTGCACTGGGATTGTAGTTGGGGGAAGCAGTCTGGTTTTCAGGGGATCTAAACTGGTTCCTTATGCTTGTGCAGTAAGTCTTTTTCCAAGTGAGCTGTTGATCCACCCCTTACCTGTTTCAAAAGAATAGAAATATATGAAAACACAAGGACAAGATGACTTTAATGCTCATCTTCCTTAGCCAATAAGAAGTTAGAGCTAATGGGCCAAGTAGTGATTTAATTAATACAGTTTCTGTGTGATTATTCCTGAACTGAGCAGCCGGGACCAACAAGCAGCCTCCTACCAACATATATTTTTTGAGGTTTATTTATTATGTATAGTAAATATTTGATTTGTTACAATATGTTTTAACCATTTTGATTCATGCTCAGATTGATGGACCTCTGGTTAGTGTGCCTTTTAAAGTTGGCTCTAGATACTCTGTGTGTGTGTGTGTCGTCCCCCTTTCCCCCCTTCTCTCTCTCTCTTGTGTTACCAAGGTTGGTTTTGTGATCCTGGGCTTAAGCTCTCCTGCCTCACCTTCCTGAAATAGTGGGGATGGCAGGCACTCACTTCTGTTGATAGGGCTCCATAATTATTAATAGCTTCCTGCTGTTCTGTGAGAAAAGTTGAAATTCCAGCTTATTTCTTTGTTGTTGGTATTTATCTCGTTTGAGACAGGATCTTTCTGTATAGCCCTGGCTGGCCTCAAACTCAAGATCTTCCTGCCTCAGCCTGAAGTGCTAGTTTTGCAGGCATGTGTCATTACACTTAGCTCATCTTACATGTGTTTTTTGTGCCAGACCTGAAATTAGCTATTTTTCTGTGAAGTCTTGACCATTTTTAATAATCATGACATTTAAAGACCTCGGTGTAAATGCAAATTCTCTTTTAAAAAGTAGCTGTTCCATGTCTACATATTAACGTTTTAAATTATGTTGTTTTATAGTCCTTTAAAAGTTAAAATATGTATTATACAGGTGTGTGTATGGTATATGTGCAGGAGTGTTTGCATGCATACCTGGGTGTCAGTGGCCGACTTTGTGGAGTGAGTTCTTGCCTCCCACCCTTATAGCAGGTGCCGGAGATTAAACTCAGGTTGCCAGTTTTGTGTGCAAGCACTTCTGTTTGCTGAGCCTTCTCACTGGCCCAACCTTGCAACCTTTTTGGGAGTGAAATGGATTATGTCTTTAAAATATATACATTTAAAAATAAGTAGCATGACATCTGTTTTTATAAGATTGAAATTAAAGTCCGGTTTTATAAGAGGAGCCAGTGGTTTCCTCTCAGTCACATTAGTCCTCGAGTTCTGACATTGTTGCAGTACTGTGTCTTATGGGACTTGGGTCCTGGAACTCTGACTAGGGTGACAAGGAAATGAAGAGAGGACAGTGACACTAAGAAAAACAGACACATGGACAGGAAAAGCTGGGTCAGGTGAGTGGTATGCTCCCTGGAGCCACACCTTTTTAGCCTGGATCCTCAGCACAGGGAGAGGGGGGTCTCAGGAGGCAGTTTCCAAGAGGAAGCTGCAGTTGCTAGATTTCGTATACAGTGGTCATTCTGTTGCACTTGGACCCCCCAGGGAAAAACTTTGCCATCCTGTGAAGCCTGGCCTATATAGGAACCAACTTTGTCTAATTCACCATGGGCCTAAGGCCTTAATCTTTATTTGTCATGGCACCGTGGGTGTCAACAATACACATTCATTCAGGCCTTCCTCTGCTCCCTACATGCTAGCTTGTTATGGGTGCCACTGTAAATCCTACAGCGCTCACCACCAGTTCATGGTTTGTTAGCTGAGTTGAGTCTAGCCCCATGTTTCTAAAACCTGCCTTTATACCATGTATCTGGATATATTGAGAACATGGGGTTGTATACTGGTGGATCTTGTAAGAGGCCCGAGAATGCCCAGCTTTACCCTCTGTAATGCAATCTGTCTGAGCATTCGAAAGCCACTGATTGGCCAGTGGTGCACCAGCCAGTGGTGGTTTATATGCTTATTTGGCACATGTTCCTACCTAACTCTGCAGTGTGTGGTCTCAGTGTGGTATCAGCAAGTGCAGTATTTAGAGACTGATAGGTAGGGCAGTCCATCGTCTTGTCAAAGCAGGCTTCCCAGGAGCAGCACTAGGGTAAGCCTTGGTCCTCACTTTGTTCATCATGTTCTGTAGCTCTCAAAACCAAATACAAAAAGACTGGTTCCTAGGTTTAAAAGTTTAATCAGGTGTGTTCTGGTTAAGTCTGATTTCCCTTGATGAACATGAACTAATAAGACCTCATCTGAAGAAAGTTTTATTTTTAGGTTTTTGGAGAAAAATAATCATTTTTAATTCCACCATAGTAACATGACTGTTATACTTTTTGAGTATTTTTTGTTGTCAAATTTAGTCCATATGCAAACATTTTTACATAATCACGCCTAACCAGAGTTTGTGAGTGCTGGCCCTGTAATTACCAACTAAATCCTTAGCCACTTCCTCAGTCCTTCTTGGGGTTAAAACCAGAAACACTGTGTGACAGTGATTCTCACTTTAAATCCCTTGTACCCTCTGTCTGGGGCGAGGGAAAGCCATTGTGGTGAGGTTGCTGTTCTCTGTTGCTGATGGGTGCAGATCAGCAAGTCCTTAAAAGTCTTACTTTGTTTCAGATTTGACTGCTGGCATAGTTACAACATGACTGGTGTTACTATGGGCTGTCATCATCCTCTGAGTATTCACTTGATATGAAGCAGATAATTGGGAAATTAGTGATTAGTTTATTCCATATGAATGCACTTTTTATCTTGGTTAAATCATATAGTGAAAAAGTCACATTTTTACCTTCATAATTCATAGTTTGAGGCTTACCAGTAATCCTCGTGTAATAGCAATGAGAAGCTAATGTGAGCTCTGACCTCCCATTTCTTCGCAAATAGCAGCCACTCACTCCTCAATTTGGAATGCTTTGGGAACAGTTGTGCTAGCTTCAGCATGTCGTGTTAGAGAAGGCTGTGCTGGATATGGGTGAAATGAGATTGGCATTATGGGGTGTGTTGTGAGAAGAATGTTTTGTGACATTATATGAAACTCCAGCTATCTTCTATAACAAAGGCTCTTTGGGAACATTGTTTTCAAATTCCAAATAGACTGAGATAGGGAACATAACCTAATTATAAAATTATAAATTTTATATCAAACTTTATATTTTGTGTTAGTAAAAATGTTTCTTCCCCCTTCCTAGATTTGTCCTTATAATTTTGAGCATTAGATGTGTTTTCTCACCAATTTAAGGACTGACTGAAAGTCTTTTCTTTGTTTTAGGAAGTCCACCTTCTTCAATGTACTAACAAATAGTCAAGCTTCTGCAGAGAACTTCCCCTTCTGCACTATCGATCCTAATGAGAGCAGGGTGCCTGTACCGGATGAGAGGTTTGACTTCCTCTGCCAGTATCACAAGCCAGCAAGGTAAGGAAGAAGCTATACCATTATTCATCTGCTCATAGACGGGACAAATGTGTTTGATATATTCAGAATCAAGTTTCTTCCAGAATTAATATAGCATTACTTTGGATGATTATAAAAACAATGTAGAGTACTACAAAAAGGAAGAATTTTCTATGTTGATACAGTAATTTTTTTCTGAGATTGTGAAATAGAAGGAGAAATCACCTTATGTTACATGATTTCATCATGTAGTACAGTTCTATCTGTATTCTTAGTTCTGCAGTCATGTTTTCATATAAGTTGTATTTTTGACCTTATAAACTTCAGTCTTTCTTTCAGTCTCTTTATTTCCTAAGAGCCTTTAATTGATGGCTTTTAGTAAAATTTCAACAGACTTGAAATTCAAAAGATTTATTGTGTCTTTAACTGTTTGACACTTTCAGCAGCATCACATGCATACAGTGGCAGCTGGACCTCAACAAGCATTGCCTGTTGGCAGAGACACAGCCTCACAAGAGCCAGGGCCCGAACAGGAGGGGCTACAGATGAGACAGGAGCCTGCTGGAGCCTGTGGAGCCTCACAGGAGCATCACAGCAGTGCTGGAGAAGACAAGAGAAAGCCCATGTGTGCTCTGCAGTGCTAGGCAGGATTAGAGAGAGCTGGTGGCCTACAATTTATGTTAAGAAATAAATAAATACATGAAGTTATTAATACTCTAGAAAAACCCATATCCTGTGCTTGCGTGTCTGCATTGAGAACAGAGTAAGAAGGCCATGCCTCTCGGTCTAGAGCCACCTGCTTTATGGCAGGTGAGGTCACCACCACTCCTCACTGTGTCTGCCTGCTGTCTCAATGTCCTGCAATGCATTACCTTATTTTCTCCTTAGTAAGGTTTAGTCTTGTCTAATTAAAGATAAAATACATACTTAAAGATACTTTCTAGATTAAATACAAATTGAAACTATCTTTTCTATTATCTATTTTTAGTACTGTGTGTATATACAGTATATTTACTATTTATTATTACTGAGAATTTAGTTTTCTTTTCACTAACTTTTCATTCAGTATTACATTCATTCATAAAAAAAATTATTCACTATTTTGAAGTGCTGATAAATATCAGGTTTCTGTTTCTAACCCTGGATTCTGCAGAATCCCAAGCATGCTTGATTTTGGTACTTGGTATGCACTGTGCCAACAGAACTTTTAGTAATATTGCTCATTAGAGTTTTAGTTTCAGAGATAGCAATAGTTTCCTTCCTCATTTTCCTAGCTAAGAAAGTCCTAATGTGGGCTGTGGAGATGGCTTTGTGGGTAAGATGCTTGCTATACAATCATGAACACACAAGTTAATTCTCCAGAACCTACATTAAAACACACACCACACACACACCAAAACAACAAACCTGGGCATGATAGGGATACATTTATCATCTCAGCAGTGTGGTGGCAGACAGATGGATTTTTGGGTCTTGTTAGTAGCTAGCCAGGCTAGTTGGTAAGTTCCAGATATGTGAGAAACTTTGTCTCAAAAAACAAAGTGGATGATAGCCAAAAACCACTGCCTGAGGTTGACCTCTGGTTCCATGGAATGCATGCATGTGTGGACACTCGCAAGCACAATGCCTGCTCACATTCACATGTCTACGAAACGGGGACAGCAGAGATGGCTCCGTCAGTGAGGACTGGATTTGGATCTCTGGCACTCATGCATTGCAGTGCTCTGAAGGGGAGACGGGGGATCTCTGGGGAAGCTGGCCAGCCAGAGTGGCCGTGTCTGTGAGTTCTGAGGGTTTTGTGTTTTGTGGTTTTTGAGAGACTTGTCTCAATGAGTAAAGTAGATGGTGATTGAGGAAGACTTAGTGTTGACTTTGGACCTGTTCATGTTCTTGAAGACACCTGTGAATGCTTCTGCGTGCACACACACATACACCTCCACTCACCTCTGAACAAGCATGCACATATGCACACATAATAGAGGGCCATCGAGATGGCTCAGCAGGTGAAGGAGGCTGTCATCAAGACTGATGACCAAAATTTGACCTAGGACCCACATGACCAAAGGAAAGGACTGACTCTTGCAATTTGTCCTCTGACCTCCACAAGTGAGCTCTGGCATATGTACACATGCACACACACACACACATGCACACACTAGCAATGTAATAAAGACTAAAAGAAAGAAAAAGTCACAACAGAAAGAAAGTTTTGTTTATTTTGGGGGCTATTAGTTTTTCCATTATTATGTACTTTCCAAACTTTGTTCCAAGAACCATGTAGTTAATTTATATGAAATGTTTGGAAAATTCAGTTGGCTGATAAGTAGGTTCTTTATAATTATCTTTTGTATTTCAGCAAGATTCCTGCTTTCCTAAATGTAGTGGATATTGCTGGCCTTGTGAAAGGAGCTCACAATGGGCAGGGCTTGGGGAATGCCTTTTTATCTCATATTAGTGCCTGTGATGGGATCTTTCATCTAACACGTAAGTACAGTTGTTTGCTTATTAGTTAAGACTAATGAGTGTTTCCATATCACCCAAGTAGAGATAAATGACTTATAGGTGAGAAGGTTTGCTTTGTAAGATGAATCATGAATAATTTATTGATTTCTAACCTTACTACTCCTGTCATTTCCCCATGAGATCACTATGTAGTCGGTGTATTCCTACTATGGCTATTAAGTCCTGTTGAATGTTACCCCTTGTTTTGGATTAGAGCCCTGAGGTGTGTTTCTGTGTGAATTGACTTGGTGATTATAAAGGCATTTTTATTTCATTTTGGTTATTTTTAATTGTGCTGGATTGATCCCAGAACTGTGTATATGCTTGATAAGAGCTCTAGACAAGGCCTTCTTTTTGTGTTGGACTTTTCTGCGCTTTTGTTTTTCCTCATGCTGAGAAGGCAAAGTTTGTAGAGAAGGAGATTCTTCTTCCAAGGAGGGAAAGGTCCCCAGGGTATCTGTTAGAGATACAAAGAGTGAGGAGAAAATCTAGATCATTTCAACTGATGCTTATGGAAAGCCAGAGTACAAAGAACAATAAGAACCTTGGGCTCTTTTGACTATAAGAACAGTAACTAGGGATGGGTAGATGGTTTAACCTTCCAAGCGAAAGGACATGAGAAAGACCAAGATTGGAGTCTGATCATTTGACGGGACTCCCAGAGGAAAAGTAGTGAAACTTGAGGCATCTAACCTGCAAACAATAAAACGTATAGGTGACTGCTGTAATGGATTAAGTAAAGTGCTGCCTGTGCATTTTGGGGAACTCTGCAGGTCCCCAAGCAGCAGCAGTGGGCAGCTGGTCCCGAGAGTAGCCAGTCCCAGGCAGGGATGGCGCAGTTCCCCAAGTGGCTGCAGTGGGCACTCCAGGAGACCACACCACAGGTCCCTGAAGGTGGCTGTTCCCTGGCAGTCCTGGGCAGGGAGCCACAAGGTGGACGAGAGACAAACCAATAGGCATGCCATGCAGAGTGAGGTTGGATATTTATTTAGTGGGTTATGGAGGGGAGAGGGGAGAAGAGAGAGAGAAAGAGAGAGAAACGGGGAAAGGGGAGAAGTGGGGAGAGACAGAGGCTGCCTCTTTGAGGAAAGGACTCAAGCTGAAGATCAGCTTGCCTAGGTGGAAGGTGAGAGAGTGAGACTGCTTTTCTCTTAAAGGGACAGAGCAGACCATTACAACTGCTCTGCCTAATTCTAGTGTTAGCACCAAACTTAGATGGCCCCCACCATCATGTTCCTAAGAACATGGATGCTAGCAAGTCTTTAACTTGAGGCACAGGCTGATGAGTATTGTTTTAACTTCGGCACAGTGGCTGTTCCGAGATCTACTGCTATTCCATCCAACAATTGCAGCTCCATAGTAACTAGCCTGCTTTTCTAGCAGCAACCTGGCCACTCAGGCCTGGCGGGAATTCTGTACCCACGGGCACTGGTTCTTGTCACTGTTGCTAAAGGTATCTTTAAATCTGTATTGTTCTATGTATGAATAAGACTCAAGATTCAAAGACTGGAGTGAAAACCTGCCAGTTCAGAGAGGCTGAGTAGCAACCAGCTAACCCTCCTTACTTGTGTCTCCCACAGACCCATACTTCTGCTTGCCAAACCAGAAAAATTTGTGTCACTCCAAAACCCACCCATCCTGTGTCTCTCTAGCTCTCCTGGATACCCTCTGATACTCTATGATCTGTCTTCTAATTGCTAATGCAGCCTTCTGACCCAAGGTTAATTTTATTTAATTAACCCAAATGTAAACTCAGGATTCACAGTGTGATGAAACAACCTTTAAAAGATGACTGATCTTGGAGGGCTGAAGAATACAGTGTTCAAATTGTTAGATTACACAGAATATTTCACTTAATAGTGAACAGGCTCTTGCAAGAGATTTTACTCTTATGCTCTGAAGTTGAGATTTTGAAGACAGCTTCCTACAAACCTGAATAACTTTTGATACTTCATTTCCATTCAGTGCCTGTGTCAGGTTCATGGAACACAAACTTGGGAGATTCAGGCTAAAATACAATGTTTTCTGTGTCTTTAAGACTGTTTGTTTCATGTCACTTGTGTTACTGAATAAAACACATGTCAGTTAGACTGGAGAGATGACTTGGAGGTTAAGAATGCTTCTCTTCTTCCAGAGGACCTGAGTTTGGTTCACAGCACTTACGTCAGGTGACTAAGAACTTCCTGCGGTACAGCTCCAGAGGATCTGGAGCCTCCCTCTGGCCTTCACAGGCCCCTTCACACATGTGGCATAACTACATATAGACATGCACACATTTCAGAATTATAATCTGGTTGTACTCAAAGATCAAAGCTACAGGGCTTTAAGAATGGCAATAGATGTCACTGCCCTAAAAAAATGTGTACGTTAATGAATGGTAGTGAGGTCCCAGTGCCACCCCCTTGAGCTCCTAGGCAGGAAGGACCCATGATTAGGTCCTGTCCTTGGTACTTGTGAAAAGGGGGGAATGTGGAGCCCAGTCACACAGCTGCCATAGCAGGTACCACCAGGTCTAGGGAAAGTCATAAGCCTGCACCACCCAGGAACAGACCATCCAAAGGAAATCCCCAATGTTCCAACCATTGTAGACAGGGTCACCTGCCAGCACATAATCACTTTTCACCAGGACAGCCCTAGACAAATGTCAGCCAATCAGGGGTCCTGAACCTTAGAAGTCCCTCACCCCTACCTTTGCTACCCAACTCCAAATGAGCTTGGGCTGGGCCCTCCAATCACTCCAATACGTTGGACATACGAAGAGTCTGAGTTTGCAAACTTGTGTATGAATAAAGACTTTTTGCTTTAATAAAATAAATAATAAATAAATAAAATTTAAAAAATTTAAAAAAAAAAGAACTTAAACCAGGTGGTGGTGGCATACACATTAGATACTCTGGAGGCTCTAGAGGCAGAGGCAGGCAGAGCTCTGTGAATTTGAGGCCGGCCTGGTCTACAAAGCGAGTTCCAGGACAACCAGAACTGTTATACAGAGAAAGCCTGCCTGTAGCACGAATAATAAAAATCCAGAGAGAGGGGTTCAGCCTGAAGATCAGAAAAGCAAAACATACAAGCCACTAAAGAACTCTTTAACTGTAAGAAATCCTCAGACTGAAAGAATAATCCTGACTCCATAAATCCTCAGAATGAGACTGAGAGCTGTCTGCTCTCTAATGCTGGGATTAAAGGTGTGTACCACTACTGCCTGGTTTCTATGGCAGCTAGTATGACTACTGGGATTAAAGGTGTGTGTCACTACTGCCTGGTCTGTACGGATGACCAGTGTGGCTGTTTTATTTTCTGATCTTATTAAAATACAAATTAAATATTACTACACCTGTCTCAGAAAGTTAAAACCCAATACCCTTTGTCTAAATATGTCTTAGAATCAAACTGAGAATGACTATTGGCTCCCACTGATAGTTGTAAAACCGTGAATAAACTGCATTTCTGAACTATAGTTTTCCATGTAAAATGAGAATGGCAATGCTGTACTACCTGCATAACTGTTTTGTAGTTGAAACATGAAATGCCTTATGTTAGTGCATATAAACTGTGGCTTATAATGATGCTGTTTTGTGAATATAGGTTTTTTAATTTTATATATTTTTGAGATATAGTCTTACTGTGTAGCACTCTGACTTGCCTGGAACTTGATATGTAGACCAAGCTGGCCTTGAACTTACAGATAACTGTCTACCTCTGTCTCTTCAGTGCTTGCATTAAAGGTATGTGCTACTATGTCCATGTGTGAATATGGATTTTAAATATCAATGTGTTTTCTCTTTTTTAAAACATTTAACATTGTGTTAACATGCATAACATTTGCTGTTAATCATTGCTAGATGTGAAGTTCAGTGCACTGAGTACATTCCCATTGTTGGAAAGCCAGTATCACCATCCAGTTTTAGAGACTTTAGAATAATTGTTCATGCTTATTATGCTTTCTGTTAGATTTTTAAAAATGCATATTTTGCTCATATTGTATATCTGTGTACTGTGTGCATGCCTGGTTCCCATGGAGGTCAGAAGAGGGCATTGGAGCCCCTGGAACTTGAGTTATACATGGTTATAAGCTGCCATGTGTCAGTGCTGGGACTCAAACCTTTGTTCTCTGCAATAGCAACAAGTTCTTTTAATTGCTGAGCATCTCTTCCACTCCAAAGATTTATTTTTTTATGTATGTAGGTATTTGGTTTGCATATATATATATATATATATATATGTGCACCATGTATTGACCACAGAGGTTGCCTATTTATTAATAAATACCTATTTATTATGTATAACTTTAAAAAAATTGTAAATGTTGCTAATAAGTATTTTTCTTCCTTTTTCCCTCCCTCCCTCCCTTCCTTCCTTTTCTTGTTTTTTGAGACAGGGTGTCTTTGTATTGCTTTGACTGTCCTGAAACTTGCTCTTTAGAGAGATCCACCTGCCTCTGCCTCCTAAGTGCTGGGATTAAAGGCTATGCCACCACTGCTGGGAAACTTTTTCTTTAATGGCCAGTTAGTAAATACATTACACCATTGTGTATTCTGTGTAGATGTGTACTTGAGAATGTGTGTTGTATGTGTCTGAATGCTTGGAAGATGCAAATGTCATGCTTGCTCCAGGTCATAATCTGCAAACTTTTAGTTTGTTGATCTCTGCTCTAGAGTCTTCATGCAATGCAGGTTCTTAAACTCTGAATCATCTCTCCAGCTCACTCTGTGCAGAAACTTTATTTTAATGTAGTCCCATCTGTTAGTAGTTGGGGCTGGCTCCTGTGTTACATGTTCTGTTCAGGAAGTTCTTGCCTACCCCAGCATGTTGAAGAGAATTCCCAATGGATTTCTTTGAGAAGTTTCAGCTTTTCAGGTTTTAAATTAGGGTCTTTGATCTATTTTGAATTGATTGTTGTACCAGGTACAAGATATGAACCTAATAACTCCATTCTTCTGCAGGTAGAAAGCAAGCTTTGCCAGCACTGTTGAAAAGGCTGTCTTTATCCAGTGTATGTTTTTGTCTTCTTTATCAGAATTAAGTGGGCATATCTTTTTTGTTGTTTTATTTCTAGGTCCTCCATTCTGTTCCATCGGCCTACCCATCTATTATTATACCAGTCCAGGCTGTCTTTATTACTGTAGCTCTGTAGTATTACTAGAGGCCAGGTATTGTAATGTCTTTAGCAGTGTTCTTACCTTTGGCTGTTCATGGTCTTTCGTATATTCATGGTTCCATATGAATTCTTGAATTGTTTCCATCAGAGTTTTGATAGGTAGATTAGTTTTGGTAGTATAGCCATTTTTTTTGCAGTATTAATTCTGTCAATCAAGGAACATGGGATATTTTTTCATCTTTGATTTTTGTTTTCAGTGTCTTGTTATACATCTCTGCAGCTCATTGGCCTTTGGGGCAATCTAGAGTCAGTGAGGTTTGGGTTCTCAGAAAGTGAAAAGTCGAGAGTGATGAGGAAAAATACCAGTGTAACCTCTGTCCTCCACATGTGCAGACATGTGAGCCAGATGCACATATGCACACACCTACACCAACAAGCCCCCCACATACATGCAGAGTAGAGGGTGAAAGAAGACAGGATGCTGCCGCTGATCTCCACTTAGGCACGAAACAGGTGAGGAGATCCAGGTGTACATGCGACAACACACACACACACACACACACACACACACACCACACACACACACACCGAAAAAGGAAAAAAAGAAATGCAAAAAGTAAAAAACTGAAAAACTAACCTGTTTAGTTCTTGACATGTAATAAATGTCAAGTCAATCAATGCCACATAATATTAATAACATAGACTATCAAAATGAGATGTTATAGAAATAAACTGGATTAGGTTATGTGAATATCAAGATGAAAGAGTACACTTATTTAAAAGTAATAGATACATTATTTTTATTCAGGAAAGTATATGGCCCCATGGGGATGTAAAGGGATGTAGAGATACTTGATGGAAGAAGACGGGAAGCAGGGTGAAGAGTTAGCATTTCAGCCGAAGGAAGGGAGGAAAGAAGGAAGGTGTGGGCTCCATAACTTAGACTTGCGTAGAATGTTGATAAGAAGGTCACTGATTTTGCCACAGATTTTGAGTGCTGCTCATTTATCAGTGTTCTGGAACATTACTTATTTTCCAAAGCTCTAAAAAAGACTGTTTCAAAATGGGAGAATGTACGCCGTGAATAGCAAAGACACTTGCTGTGTAGTGTGTTGTAGCTAATCTGAGAGGTATGCCTTACACAGGTCTGAAAGCCAGCAAAGAAAATTCATATTCCTCTTATGGGAGAAGGAAGAGGTGGGGGTGGAGATAGAAATGTAGGTATTATATCAGGTTGACTCTTCCTAAGTTTATATTTATGCCTCAGACATTTGTTTTGATTGGATGTTAACTTGTTGACTTCTCTGTAGCTAGGAAGGCCGCCTAGCTCATAGAGGACGATGTGATTGGTTTTGCGCATCCTCTCAGCAGTGTGCTCTTACTTCTCTCGGTGTTAAATGTATCACAGAGGTCTGGGGTTAGCAGTATGACGCTGGGTGTCCTTTGCAAATGTACAGTATGCCAGTTAGAACACATAAATGCATTACTTTTACTCTCTCAGAATAATCATAATACTAAGCTCAAGACCTTTTTAGCCAGTAATTTACTCTTTAATTTTATTTTCAGTGCTTGTTTTATCAAGTAAAGTCTATTTTGCTAAATATAACATTTCAGATTTTAGAATAACTGCTAGTTGTACCATGAGATTTTATCTTATTTGTTTATTTATTTTTGAGAGGATCTTTTTAGTATGTAGTTCTGTTGTCTTAGAACATTCTGTGTAGATCAGGCTGGCCTTGAAGTCACAGAGATCCGCCTGCCTGTACCTTGGTATTTTGTTGCCATTTCTTTTTGTTTCTGAATATGCAGTCTTAATCCTTAGAAAACACTCCCCTCTTTTCTTTCCAAATAGGACTGTAAACCATTTGTGAACTACACTTCTCTCTTGGTTGGTTTCTCTCTTAAGCTGGTCCGCCCAGTTCCTAATAGACACATCTAAGATCAGTTCATGTAAAGATGGTTTCTGTGCAGATGGTTAGAATTTTTGGCAAGGAAAAATATAGGCCTTATCCTTTTTCCTGTATTATTAATGGCAGATGTGTCTTCTCTCTGTTTTATATTACTAGCCCCTATATCTGTTTGAATTTCATATGTCACAACTCTTTAGTTAGAGCTTCAACAACACAGCTCCAGAGAGCTCCTTTAGTTTTGTTGTGGGCTCTTGGCTAAAAAAGCTGAAGGTGGGGCTCCAATTTTTAGTTCCCATTGGAGCTTGAGCCCTCCAGGCTCTACTGCTTTATTGAACTGCTAAATGAGAAGGTAAAAATGCCTTCATCCAGCTCCTCCACCCCCTTAGGTTAAGTTAGGTGTTTATATGTTAGTAAATCACCTTTAATTACCGTGAACATAAACTTCTGTTTTCAAGAGCCCACCTTCCCCCTCCATAGCTCGTCATTTAGAAGTTTTAAATGGGTCACACATTTTTGCCTAGACACAAATTGCCAATATAAAGCTGTCTTTGATTGTATTCTAAAATAATGGAGTTTTCCCCCGTTGCGTTCTGTAATTATCTTTTTCATCAGTATTTATTAAATTAATCTAGTATTGGACTGCAGCAAATAATTTGACCAAAGCCCATATGTTTTCTTTGTTTCTTTAGTACAAATTCAATGGGATAAATAATTATGCAGTAATTCTCATCTTCATATACAAAGCATTCTAACAGCCAGCCTCTGTTCACTCTGGAAAATCCTGCGGCAGAAACTGTCCCTCTACTTTGCACTGCAGTGGTATACGAAACTGTAGTCTACTGTTTGCAGCTTAATCATTTGTATATGTCCTATATCCCTGGTGGTCTTATATCTATTTTAGGTGATTGGAGCAGTCTTACTCTCTCTTGAATATTTTTTCTGATGTAACTTTGAGGTCTCATTTCCTGTCCTCTGTCCAAAATAGCCAACTGTAGGGGTTCTTTTGTAGCTTTTGTATCATTAATGAGTTGAAATTAATCAGGGATGTGAGGGCAACTTCTAAGGTCCAGGAGAATCTCTTGATCTTCAAGCATCCAATTTTGAACCACATTCTTCTTAGCTGTCATTTGTGAAGTTAAAGATGTTATTATCGAAACAGGCTTGGTTGTAAGTCAGTGCAGTTTTTGTCTTAGACTTATTTGAGTGAATGGAACCAACTTCCTTACGATCTATCCTTTGCAGACTTTACATGGATACCTTCAGCTCTTCTTTCTGCGCCAAGTAGTCCTCCTACAGCAGCGATGATACCGTCTGCAAGAACAACCACAATTGCTGGGTATCACCTTTTTGCAGATGTCCGTAATCTGCAGATGTCTCTAGTAGCAGTGATTATAGTGGCACTTTGACTTCAGTAACTGTTGGAGGATAAATAACCAAGGGTGCTATGGAATATATTGAGATTTTAGTTAAAGATAAGATGTGGGAGGGAAATATGGTGGGTAAAAATAAGGATTAAGTATTAGATTGAGCTTGGAAGAAAAAAAGCGTTTGAGTTGGGTAAAGTAGCTAGGGGGGAAAGCTGGGATACTGTTAGGGAACATGATTTTAGAGATTGCAAAAGGTCTGTGATGTTATAATTAGGAAGTAAAAACAGGAAGTGAATAAAAGATGAGAGAGAGGAAGGCAGGAGTGAGAGGTAGCTGAAGGGTGGGTACCTTACAGTAAACTGGGTGTGGGAAAGCTTAATCAGACTAACTAGGGTTAATATTGGGATAAATTGGTTTTTTATGAGATAATGTATTCACATATTGCCAGTACATCAATACTTTGGCATATATTTTATAAATAATTCAAGCTTCATATCTAAATTTTAAAAAAACTAGGTCCTTACAAGACAGAAGTAGTGGTCATATAGAATTATAGCCTAATTCAAGCACTCGGAGGTAAAAGGATCAGAAGTTCAAAACAAGCTTAGCCAATGTAGTAAATTCAAAGCCAACCTGAGCTACATAAGACACTGTCTCAAAAAAACCAAAACTCAGGCCGGGTGGTGGTGGTGCACGCCTTTAATCCCAGCACTCGGGAGGCAGAGGCAGCCTGGTCTACAAGAGCTAGTTCCAGGACAGGAACCAAAAGCTACGGAGAAACCCTGTCTCGAAAATCAAAAAAAACAAAACAAAACAAAAAAAAAAAACACCCAAAACTCTGTCCCTCTGTCCTCATTAACTAGTATCTGTGTAGTCAGTGTCAGTGGTGCTGGACAAACCCTTCCAGCAGTCAGACAAAGGGACAGGGAAGCTGGCTCAGCAGGTAAAGTACTCGCTGTTCAATCCTGAGGGTCTGAGTTCAGATTCTCAGGAACCAAATAAACCCTAGGAGTGGTAGCCTAGCTATATTCCAGCATTCTGCAGGCAGAGACGGGATCCAGAGCAAGACATCTAGCATGACGACCCAAGGAAGTAAGCTGTGGGTTCAAGTAAGAGACCCCGCTTCAACTTGTAAGATAAATAGACCAAAGAAGACATCCAGTGTCAACCTCTAGCCAACACATATGTGGGGCTGTAAAGATGTCTACCTGCACATACCCATGGGCTAATAAACAGAGGGACACACCTAATGTTTGGTTGTGGCTCCCTGCATCTGCTCCCATTAGCTGCTAGTAAGCCTCCCCGATAATGATTGCGCTAGGATTTGGGTCCTGGCTTGACCTTTGAGAGCAGGGGCTTCTGCCTGAGGTGTGGGGTGGGGATCTGGGTGCTGGCACAGCCTCTGGCTGGTAGAGCAGGGGCTTCTGCCTGAGGTGTGGGGTGGGGATCTGGGTGCTGGCATAGCCTCTGGCTGGTAGAGCAGGGGCTTCTGCCTGAGGTGTGGGGTGGGGATCTGGGTGCTGGCACAGCCTCTGGCTGGTAGAGCAGGGGCTTCTGCCTGAGGTGTGGGGTGGGGATCTGGGTGCTGGCACAGCCTCTGGCTGGTAGAGCAGGGGCTTCTGCCTGAGGTGTGGGGTGGGGATCTGGGTGCTGGCATAGCCTCTGGCTGGTAGAGCAGGGCTTCCCTTCTCTCTATTTTATTTTTCTGACCACCTGTTGTTTTGTGTGCATTGCATATTTTTGAACAAAGTGCTCATCACTTGTCAGCCAGCAGTGGAAGCAGAGAAATGACTTGTGCTTGTTTTGCAGAAAGTTCCTTTGTATTTGTGACATCAGCTTTGTTTTGTACAATTAATGTATTACACGCTAGAATAATCTAAATTGCAGCCACTAAATGGAGATGTAGAGTTTTTTGGGGGTTTTTTGCCTTGAACCAAATTTGTTGACTAAATGTGTGCAGCTATTGACTTATTTAACATGACAGTTTCATTAGAAAAAATTCTGTGAAGTAAAAGCATGGTTACATTTGTATAAATTGTATATTTATTAATTTATATTTTCCTAATTATAAGTTGACCTTCAATATATACAGTAACAGGTTATAAACTCCATATGTGAAATATCTTCAGTTGCACAGTTTGATTTCTGATGAGTTACTGCTTTAAGCAAACACCCACCGTCACTTTAATGGTATTGCTCTAGTTTAGTTCCTGATAAAATGTGCTGCTGCAGGGTTTTTTAGTCCTTTTTCCCTGTTGGAAAGAAAAAAAATTGTAACTATTCGATTAAGGTTTCAGATTGATACTGGAATAAATATTTAGACTATTAGCTAACTTCTTTTGTACTTGCATGAACATTAACTCCACGCTGCAGTCTAGATGGGTAGAGACTTTACCAATGTCTTTTTTTTCCCTGAATTTCTCCCTTGATCTGTTATTAAATAATTCTGGTTATAATTTATTTAAATTGTTAACAACCTTAGTATATTAACATTATTTAAATTTACAAGTATTTTCTTAAGATAATTATTTCAATGAACAAGTTTTAGAAATAATTGAAGAAAACTGCTTAATTAAGGTAAGTTTATCTTGTACTTTGTAAAGAGCTTTAAGTATCAGTATTTAGCTTTTATTGTAATAAGACGTGGAAGGCTGATTTGGAATAAGGGCATTTGCTGGTATCTGTAGTGTTGTGCTCCTATGTGATAAACAAACGTGCTGAGCTGTAGCACTGGTCCCCCTGTCGAAACTCTGTGCCTTCAATGATTAAAGAGCAAAAAAGTGCTTGCAAGTACGACTTTTTGTTCTTTTTTAAAACAATCTAAATTCAAATGGAAGCTTTATTACTTGCATGAGGAGAATGCAGGAGTCTTTTTGGCTCCTTGGTTGCTTCTATGTGCGTGGTCTAATATAGTGGACATTAGTGCAGAGTAAACGGCTAAATGAGTCATAAGATGCAACATCTGCTGGCTTCAGGCCCTGGAGACAGCCTGAGTGCTGCTGTGAAATCTCTAATCAGTGCATCTGTCCCCGAGACTTCAGTTGCTACAAGGATAGTTTTCTATTTTGGAGTACTCACTGTATGAAGACAGCATATTAAATTTTTTTTGTGCATGGAACTGGAAACTTTGTGCTGGTGATATCTAAATAGTAGAGTTATAGCAATGATCATTTTGGGAGTGAAAATACAGGAAATGGCAATAAGTCTGTCAACTTTAACTGTTTCATGTCTTCTGGTTGTTTGTGGTCAGAGTTTTACATTACAGACACACAGGTGTTAATGTCTTAGGAAATACAGCCGCTGTAGCAAGGGAAACATAGGCCATAGCTGGGTGCCTCTGAAGAGAGATGAAGTGGGGTGAGGGAGACAGAGAAAGTGTGTTACATGTATGTATATGAACTCGTTAGTATACATTTTGTCTTAAAAATCACCCTTAATTTTCAATAAACCATTTAATGGGCAATGTTCACATGGATTCTATTAAGAGATGTTGCCTTACTGGGAGAGCTTAATTTTGTTTTTTGGTGTTTCAAGACAGGATTTCTCTCTGTAGTTCTGGCTGTCCTGGAATTCCTATGTAGAGCCGCCTGGCCTTGAACTCAAGAGATCTACCTGTCTCTGCCTCCAGAGTGCTGGGATTAAAGGCAGGTGTGGCTGCTGTTGCTACTGTCACCACCACCACCTGGCTGAGATTTGAAGTTTAAATTATAGTTTCTATTAGTTCATTGTTCTCTATGCTGCAGTTCTTTGTGAGTATTACCAAGCTTAGTATGTTTTATTCTTAAAAAAATAATTTGAGTTATTTAGATAGTAGTATGAAGGTTGATAGAAGTATGTTTAAAACAATCTTAAATTTTAAATATCTGGGAATACTGATTTCTTGTCCCTGAATCTCTAAAATAATATGCTAGGGATTTGGAAATACTCCTCCCTCACTCTATATTATAATTCTAAAATGGATCATTGTTGCTGTACAAATGTAACTTTGCTGTAAACAAAACAAAACACTCTTTAAAAAGTTGTAAATTAAAAAAAAAACGTGGGTGATGTTGGTGTATGCCTTTAATCCCAGCATTTGGGAGGCAGAGGCAGGCGGATCTCTGTGACTCCACGTGTGTGCCAAGGCGCACACATGTGCAACACACATGTTCAACACACAAAATAAATAAGTGTAAAAAATTTAACATAAGATTCACTCTGTTTAAGGCATATAAAAGGTATTTCAGCTTCTGCTGTTCCCTGCAAAGTATTCTTTTTTTCCCCCAACAGAATATTATAAGACATAAAAGACCAGGGAAAACACAGTAAATGAAGAATCAATAATTGAAACTAGCCTTAAGTATGTAATAGATGTTACTATTTCACAAGGAATTTTAAATAACCAATTAATATATAAAAGTTCTAAAGAAGTGGACAATATGTATGACCAGTTGGGTGATTCTAGTGGAGAGGAAAGGACAGAGCACGGAAAGGGGCACTGGGATAGAAACTACAGCCACACTGGGATAGAAACTACAGCCACACTGGGATAGAAACTACAGCCACACTGGGATAGAAACTACAGCCACACTGGGATAGAAACTATAGCCACACTGGGATAGAAACTACAGCCACAGTGCTGGCTGGTCTCTGCCAGCCTGATGCAGCTGGAGCCATCAGGGAAGGGAGCCTCCATAAGCTCGGGCTTGAGGCAGTCTCCTGGGGCATTTTTTAATTGACAGGGGAGGGCCCATCCCCTTGTGGGTGGAGCCACTCCTGGGCTCATGGTCCTGGGTTTTATACAGAAAGCAGGCCGAGCAAGCAAGTAGCACCCCTCCAGGGCCTCTGCATCAGCTCCAGCCTCCAGGTTCCTCCCTGTCTGAATTCCTGTCCTAACTTCCTTTAATGATGAAGTGGAAGGGTAATCCTTTCCTTCCCAATTGCTTATGATTGTTTCATCCCAACAATAGAGACTTTAACCAAGACAGTGACAGACAACAGATGCTTTAGCCTCATGATTAAGGTCCACATAGTAAGAAGCATTGACTGAAACTAAACCCAAAGAGAAGAAAGCGTGTAGAAATACTAAAGAGAGTGTCAAGAGATGCTCTAACAGCAGCCTAGCATGTAAGGGAAGTCTTACGTGCGTCACTTTGTCCTGGGGATGTGTTAGGAGAAACACTTTAGGTGAGTTCATCATTATGTAAGCTAGTATATGTACAGAAAACTAGGGGACAGCCTGCTACTTACCTAGATTGCAGGAAGCAGGTTGCTGATTTTAGACTGAATTGCAGGAAATTGTTAAGTTTTGTGGATCCAAGCCCAGGAAAGTTATAGTAAAAATACTGGGTGATAGGATCGGTCAGTCACACTTGTAAACATGACACTTGGTAGCAAAGGCAGGAGGATTATCAGTTCAAGTCAGTGTAGCCTACACGGACTGTGTGCCCGAAGCCAGCTAAATAACAAACCCTTTATAATCAGGAAATTTTCAGCAGAAGTATAATCTGAGACTTTTATTGTATATAGTCTGGTGTTGACTAAGACATTATTGTGTGACTCAGGAACCCACCCCACATATATGTATATGAATGAAGTTTTCCCAAGTGCTGTGGATCAAACCAAGGGTGTGTAAACAATGGCCAGAGATGGCCCAGAATTCTGAGACACAGGTCCAAGAAGCTTAATAATTGTAAATAGTATAGTGTGTGTATACCTAAATTTTAGTGGAAGGAAATTGGTCTGGGGGAAATGGCTTAGTGATGATACACTTGCTTAGCATTTGTGAGGTCCTGGGTTTAATAACTGGTACTGGTAAAAAAAAAATGAAACAAAAACAAACAAACAAACAAAAAACAGGAAACAGAAAGAAGGCAAGTCTCAAAGGCACCTACAGAAACATTGTTTACAGAAAATAGAAAGGGTGTGACTTTGGTAGTCCCAGATACTTGGGAGATGAGGGGAAGAAGATCTTTTGAGCCCAGGAAATCAAGGACCCGAGAACTGACTTTTTGTGAGAAGCTATGAAAGCTAGGAGACAGTGGAGTGACATTTGTTTTCTTATTGAGGATTTTGTGTTATAATAAAATGTGTTTTGATCTAGGCCTGGAGAAATGGCTCAGCAGTTAAGAGCTCTGGCTGCTCTTCAGAGGACCCAGGTTCAGTTCCCTCCACCCAAATAGCAGCTAACAATCATCTGTAACTCCAGTTCCAGAGAATCTGATGCCCTTTAAGACTGGATTCCACAGGCACATGTGGTGTAGACACACACACACACACACACACACACACACACACACACACACACACACACATATCCAAAACAGGGTTTCACTAGGTATCCCTTGCTGTGCTGGAACTCACTACATAGACCAGGCTGTCCTTGAACTCATAGAGATCCTGCCTGTCTCTGCCTTCTGAGTGTTACGATTAAAGGCATGTGCCACCGTACCATACAAAAAAAGCAAATTATGTTTTTTGTTTGTTTGTATTTTTCAAACAGTCTTACTATGGAGCTTTGGCTGGCTGTAGACCAGGTTGGCCTCAAACTTACAGCAATCTAGTTTGCCTCTGCCTCCTGGCTTTTGGGCTTAAGGGTATGTGCTATTAAAAAATTAAAAATTAATTGAAAAAATGTTTTTTAAAATGTGTTTTGATTAAGTTCAGCCTCTATTCATTCCAGTTCCTACTTGACCCCTCTCCACTGTTCCCTCCCAACTTTGTATGTTCTTTCATTTTTTAAAAATATTTATTTATTATGTATACAATATTCTGTCTGTGTGTATGCCTGCAGGCCAGAAGAGGGCACCAGACCCCATTACAGATGGTTGTGAGCCACCATGTGGTTGCTGGGAATTGAACTCAGGACCTTTGGAAGAGCAGGCAATGCTCTTAACCTCTGAGCTATCTCTCCAGCCCCTGTTCTTTCATTTTTTAAAAAAATGTGATTCTCTGAGTTCACACAGTGCTGCCAGTGTGTGCATGGGTGTGGGGCTACATGGAATCAGTTCAGGGGCTGCATCCTTGAAAAAATTCTCTCTCCTAGTTGTCAGCACTTGCCAAAGCTTCTTCTCTAGGGCTTGGGCCTCAGAGCCAACTTCTCCTCTTCCCCCAATGCTGGGATTTTGTCTGGCCTGATTTTGCACAGCTCATGTGCATACACTCAACAGCCACTGAGTTCATTTGTACAATTGCACTGTCGGGTCCTGAAAACACTATTTTATTGTAGTTATCCACCCCCTCTGGTTCTTAAAATCTTTCTGCTTCCTTTTCCATGATGCTCCCTGGGCATTGAGAGGAGGGATATAATGCTATTTAGAGCTGAGCACGCCTGCAGTCTCTTAGGCTCCCTTTGTTACCAGCTGAGGGTCACTGTTAATTGCTATCTGCTGCTAAAGAAGCTGCTCTAATGAGGCTCACTGAACTTTGGGTGTAATGATAACTCATTAAGAATTGGTTTAAAACTCTATTTAGCAGAGTAACAGTAGGAGGTTCTCCCCAAGGCCTACGGCCTGTCTAGCCAAATGTTTTTGCCTCTGATTGTGATACCAGGCATGAGTTTGTCTTGTCAGAAAGTTGTTTGATTACTCCTATGACATTTGTACCACTATAACACTGTGGGCATAGCCTGCCAGGCCAGGCAGACTGTAGCTTGCAGGAGTCATAGCTTCATGAGATTTATGATTGATTTTTTTTTTTTTCTGCTAGTGTATACAGCTCCTTCTAGCACTGTGAAACTAGCCAGTAGGGGTGAGACTTCCAGGTCAATACCAACTTGATTTCTCAATTTTCCATGACTTAAGTTTGTGGTGTCTTCTGTAATAGGTTCTTTTTTTTTAAAATATTTATTTATTTATTATGTATATATACAATGTTCTGTCTGTGTGTATCCCTGCAGGCCAGGAGAGGGCACCAGACCTCATTACAGATGGTTGTGAGCCACCATGTGGTTGCTGGGAACTGAACTCAGGACCTTTGGAAGAGCAGGCAATGCTCTTTTTTTTTGTTTTTTTTTTTTTTTTTTTTTGTTTTTTCGAGACAGGGTTTCTTTGTGGTTTTGGAGCCTGTCCTGGAACTAGCTCTTTTAGACCAGGCTGGTCTCGAACTCACAGAGATCCGCCTGCCTCTGCCTCCCGAGTGCTGGGATTAAAGGCGTGCGCCACCACCACCCGGCTTTTTTTTTTTTTAAATATTTGTTTATTATGTATACAATATTCTTTCTGCGTGTATGTCTGCAGGCCAGAAGAGGGCACCAGACCTCATTACAGATGGTTGTGAGCCACCATGTGGTTGCTGGGAATTGAACTCAGGACCTTTGGAAGAGCAGGCAATGCTCTTAACCACTGAGCCATCTCTCCAGCCCCCTGTAATAGGTTCTTAACTCCCTCCCTCTGTTGGAAGGAGGCTGCTTGTTGATTCCTGGCTGCCTGGCTAGTTTAGACCCAAAATAATCACACAGAAACTGTATTAATTAAATTACTGCTTGGCCCATTAGCTCTAGCTTCTTACTGGCTAACTCCTATATTAATTTAACCATTTCTATTAATCTGTATATTAGCGCATGGCTGTGGCTTACCGGGTAAAGTTCCCAACGTCTATCTGTGGTGGCTCTATGGCTTCTATCTGACTTCACCCTCTTTTCTTCCAGCATACAGCCTAGCTTTTTCCGCCTAGTTCTGTTCTTCCCTGCCATAGGCTCAAAGCAGTTCTTTATTCATTAACCAATAAAAGCAACACATAGACAGAAGGACCTCCCACACTATCCCTCTTTTTTCTCCCTCCTATCTAGACACACATGCACGCACATGTATATATTTTAGGAAGCTTCTGCAATAGTAGGTTTTCATTCAAAGGTTTTTAGTGTTAGTTATCCCTTTCCACTCCCATGCCCCACCTCCTCAGCCCCTTCTTTGAGGAATAGCTTTGCTTTAGATTTTTATTCTAGTCTGGCCAAGTACTGTGATAGCTACACTTTGGCCATATTGGTTGAAATACAGTATAAGTACATACACATTACAGCCAATTGTACTCTGGTTGTCTGGCTGGATTTCTGATGTTTACTTCAATCTGAGAAGTCTGATGCTTCCAGCATTTGATGTTAAAGTATAGATACTCCTAATAAAAATAAAAGCGAATGCAGTTTTAAAAATTGTGCTACTGTTATATCAAATATAAACTTGTTTTTTGTATAACTTAAACATATTCATAATAAACTGTATTTTATTATAGATTTTAAAAATCTGCATTGAGGGAAATGTTTCCACTAATGTTAATTAGCTAGTAACTGCTGTTTTCAGTATGCTTCAATTACAGTATGTTGCTTGATTATATGTTGCAAAGTAAATTTAAGGTTACCCTAGGCAGTTAGATAAAGTACTTTGTAGTTTAACAAACTGTTAGGGTAGGTTTTTTACATTTTTTTTGAGGGAAGGTAAAAGTATAATACTAAAGCATTATTATCTCTTCTCATTAAATTATTCTGTATTTCTTATTTTTTAATTTTTTAAGATTTATTTTTTGGGCTGGAGAGATGGCTCAGCGGTTAAGAGCATTGCATGCTCTTCTAAAGGACCCGAGTTTGATTCCCAGCAACCACATGGTGGCTCACAACCATCTGTAATGAGGTCTGGTGCCCTCTTCTGGCCTGCAGGCATATATGTAAACAGAATATTGTATCCATAATAAATACATATTTAAAGAAAAAAAGATTTATTTTTTAAAGATTTATATATTATGTATACAGTATTCGGTCTGCAGGTATGCCTGTGGGCCAGAAGAGGGCACCAGATCTCATTACAGGTGGTTGTGAGCCACCGTGTGGTTGCTGGGAATTGAACTCAGGACCTCTGGAAGAGCAGGCAGTGCTCTTTAACCTCTGAGCACCTCTCCAGTCTGTATTTCTTATTCTTATCATGTATGTAACTAGACATGTTTCAGAAACATGAGCTAGCCATTATTTTTAGCTAACAATATTTATTGAGTAACTGATGTCATGGGGAAGCTCTAAGGTCCTAAGGTCCAGGTTAACAAAATTAATAATATCTCTCCTTAAAAGTTACAAAGAGCCCAGCTGATGGTGGCACTTGCTTTTTAATACTAGCACTCAGGAGGCAGAGGCAGGTGACCAACCTGGTCTACAAAGTGAGTTCCAGGACAGCCAGAATTGTTAAACAGAGAAACCCTGTCTCAAAACAAACAAACAAACAAACAAACAAAAGTTTGGAATTAGAATGTCACAAGGAAACTATTTTTACTTTTTGTTTCCTTGTTGTATTATATCCTTAAATGCTCATAAAATACTGTTAAAAATAAAATAATTAATATACATGCACATATGTACAATTTTTTTGCTTCTTTTTTTTTAGTGTAAGCATTATCCTTGGTTTCAATTTTCACTTACATTACTTTTCTTTTGATATATAAGTTAATTTTAATGTAAGTCACATAGCTCAGATCCTAAGTCAGCTCAGAGTAGAACACGTTAAGATTGACCCTCTCTCCTCCGTCTCCCTCTCTCCTTTTTGTCCCCATCCTTCCTTTCCCCCCCTTAGTTTCTCTTCCTGTGTAACCCAGGCTGGCTTTGAGCTTCAGCAATCTTCCACAATATTATATACATAATGCGGGCTTGCCTCTGCTCTCCCAGCTTATCTTTGTTTCTATATTCATTCTTCTGACGGGAGTTGAACTTTTAAAAACAAAATGTAGTACTAAGAAGCAAATTTTAATGTTGAGCTCATTGAAATAATTGTCAGTTTTGTTCTTTTTTTTTTTTTGCTTAAGTTTTCAGAAGTCAGGGACTTTTTGATCTTTGTATGTTTCATTTTGTTCTAGTTTTATAATATTAGATAATTTTGTTTCTTGTTCTTTGATCATTTAAACCAAGCTCAAAATTCATGTGGATGGTTGTGAACAGAGAATGACATTTATATTTACACTTGAGACTTGGGCCCAGTTACAAGTTGAAGTAGTTGACACAGTTTGCTTAAAATAAATTTCATGATTTAATCCTGTGAACTGTATGTATCTATTTGTCTTAAGGAGATAGAATATTTCACTTTTGTTCATGATGTGTTTAAATTTAGATATCATGTTTCTTCATCATTGTACGAGAGTAGCACCAGTTTCTTATTGTGTACCTACATAAAAGAGGCAGATTAATACATTTAAATTGTGTTGTCTATGAGTACTTAGAACATTCTTAAAGTTATCTTATTTCTTCAGCAGAAATTGTGAAATGACTTACTGCGTAACTAGAGAATAAGTTGTTTCTGCATCGATAGGCTTCTAATACTCATTGAACATCTGTAATAAATACTGTAATATGCCATGTGTGGTGGTGTATACCTCATGTCCCACCCAGCACTTGAGAGACTACTTGGGGGCACCCAGTGAGACCATATCTCATAAAACAAAATAAAAAGAAAAAAATGGAACTACATATCTACAATTAGTGCTTGTAAATGCTGAAAATCAGTGAGCTTATTACTTTGTAGTTGAATTTTTAGGTTCAAAAAAGTTTCGATAAATAACCACAGCTTAGAAGCAAGAAGAAGATTGAATCCAGTATTTATAAACAGGAAAGTTAGTATATTTTGGAATCTTTTGGAATTAATGTATTTGGGGAACGGCTACAAGGTTACGTATATCCTGTAAATTATTTTAGAGTATGTCTTTTTTATCAATCAAAATTTCCTGAGGAGTTTACATCAATTTTTTTATTGTTTGTGATGATGTATGCCTGAAAAAAAAAAGAAGTAATCCAAATATTCTTGAATTATTAGGCTGACTGCCCCTGTCTAGGGGGCACTGCCATTTGTGTGTGGCTTCTGGCTTTGATAGCGGAGAATAGCTCTTCTGTTGGGTTTAGGCTAACTTTTAAAGAATGTATTTGTTCTAAGTAGTCCAAGAAGTGCTGAGATCCATGTCAATATTCAGAATTCATATTTTCCTTGAACAGAAGGTTGTGATAAAATGGTCCATGGTGTGTTTTCATTGCCTGTTGAAAGACTTTCATGCAGTTAAAATAAGCATTTTGATGGTGGTTGAATTAAGAGTTTTTGTCAGTCTCTTCTCATCATGGATGATTAGACTAAAACGTCTGCTTGTCTTGACTTGAGATCACCACAGCTTCAGATAACATGCTTTGTGATTGAAGGTCGAAATATTTTGAATTCTAATAGGCTGCCAGATGAATTGCTTGAAATAGACTGTAAAATTTCAAGGCATCCTTTTCCATCTGCTGTGAAAAGAACCATTGGGAATGGTTGAGCTTGATGATCATAGAATTACTGGATGGTGATTCTAAAACCCTCAAAGGGAAGTTGCTATGGAGATCTTGTTCCAAACTGTGAAATGATTCACCTTTGAAAGGCTGCAGGGTCTGAGAAGCTGAACACATCATTGTTCAGGTGGTCATTGGTTAGGAAATTGCTGGTGCCTGTGTAATCAGCACTCCTGTGGTAGTTAACGATCTAAAAAGGTTTGTTCTGAATGATGTGGGACAACAGCAACGTGCAGAAGACGCTTCTCAGTCCTGGCTTGTTCAGCTCGGTGCTTGTAACATGGTGAACTACACAGCTCAGACCAACTGCTTTATTGAGGAAATCTTTGGAAAACAAGATTTTGCACCAATGAGTTTAATGTCACAATAAAATGGTTTCTTTTGGAAGTAAAATTTTTATAGCAGTGTGACTTCTTGGTTTTATTTTAACTCATCATCATGTTGGTGATAGGATGGACACGCCTTATCTCTTAGGGTCCGAGACTTTCCCATGTTGAGAGCTCACCTCTTCCATCCCTCACACTGTGTCAAGAGCCTTCTCACAAACCTGGAGGAGTGTTGAAAAGACCGCACACCACTGAGAGCAAGTGGAGGACACTTTCCAAATGAATAGGGAGAGAGTCTTAA
The DNA here is from genome assembly GCF_018167655.1 of Microtus oregoni. Taxonomy (NCBI): domain Eukaryota; kingdom Metazoa; phylum Chordata; class Mammalia; order Rodentia; family Cricetidae; genus Microtus; species Microtus oregoni. The sequence continues at coordinate 25,890,445 of NW_024543096.1, read as the reverse complement.
TTGCCTTTTCTGTACCAGAATGTTTCTTACATGCATTTGTAGCAGTACTTCACATTGATTTTTCTCTTTTTATTAACTGAGATACTCAGAATCAACTTTTACTTCTAGAAACTAAAGAGCAGAAGAAAATAGTTTTTGAAATTCATATGATCATCCAGTAAACTGCTATGCTTCCTTGTAAAAATTTCCAAATAAGTAAAAACATCTTTTTGCTTGATAAGTGGCAGTAATGTCAAGCTTAAGTAAACATACATGAAACCTCCTGAAAGACATTTGTATATCAAGTTTCTCTAAGTGGCGTTTTTTCCAAACATCATTAAGCTGGAATATATATATATATATATATATATATATATATATATATATTCTATGTATCTATATATATATATATATTCTATGTATCTATCTACAGATATACATATAGACTATGTGTATATAGAATAAATATTCTATATCTATAGAATGCACATAGAATATATGTATATATATAAAACAGAACCATACATTTCTTGGTGGGCAGTCTTATGTACCCACTGTCACCTATCAAAATACAGAGTGTTTTCACCTTCTATAGTGTTTGTCATGTTTTTTTTCTTTTTTCTTTTTTTTTTTTTTTGGTTTTTCGAGACAGGGTTTCTCTGTGGTTTTGGAGCCTGTCCTGGAACTAGCTCCTGTAGACCAGGCTGGTCTCAAACTCAAAGAGATCCACCTGCTTCTGCCTCCTTGGTTAGTGTTTGTCATGTTTTGTGGCTGTTGATTCTTCCGCTCTCCCTCATTACAGGTTTAGCATTTTTGGAGTCTCATATAGTGTGTGTGTGTATGTTGTGTGTGTGTGTGTGTGTGTGTGTGTGTGTGTGTTTAACTTCACCAGCATACTTTTGAGTTTGTCTGTAGTTTTCACGTTGATACCTTATTGCCAGATAGCCTTTAATACTATTGACTGTCACGATTTGCTATCCATTTGTGAGTTGGTGACTATTTTAATTTGTTCCCAGCTTTACTATATTAAGCATCTCTATACATATATTTTTATGTGAATACATATTTCTGGTTTTTTTGGGGGGGTGTAAGTATCTGGAAACAAGTTGCTGGAAGCATATAGAAAATGTGTGTTCAGCTCTAAGACAGTACCACACTGGTTTTCAAGATGGCTGTAAGCAGTTTTTCACCAGTGCACATGAGTTCCAGTACCTCCGTTTCTGTCTCACACTTGCTAATGAACTATAAAGACACATTTGCATATATCATTGGAACATCTGGTAGTTTTGTCATGCCTAACTAGTGGTCATTATATTTTGTGGTTGTTATATAGAGGAGTTAAATTTGTATTTTCATTTGGCTGCATATATGTTTTTATTAATTATTAGCATACAAATAATGCATTTCATTATGATACCATCATACCTGTAGATCATTGTATTTTGGTTTACTAAAATGTTAGCGATCTTTTCATATATGTTCTTTTTTTATTAATTTATTTTTATTTTATGCACATTGGTGTTTTGCCATGGATATTGAGTCCTCTCGAATTACAGACAGTTGTGAGCTGCCATGTGGATGCTGGGAATTGAACCCGATTCCTCTGGAAGAACTAGTGCTCTTAACCACTGAGCCATCTCTCCAGCCCTCATGTATGTTCTTGAAGGCCTGTCGTTTGGTTTTCTTGTGGTCTTTGTCTGATTTCACACTCAGATAATATTAACCTAATAAATTAATGAGGTGGTTTCTGATGGATTTGTTAGAGATGGTTGTTCATTCTCTTCTAAATGATGGAAAGAATTTACCAGTGGAGCCATCTCTAGGCCTAGATTATTTGTTTGTTTGTTTGTTTATTATGGTGAAGCTTCTATATCTAATCTAGCTTATAGAGTTGATAGAAGACAATTTATGTATGTTTTTGTTTTGATCATTTGTTTATTTCTAGAATTTTTATTCTTTCAGCTTGATTGTTGAATTTACTGGTATTAATCTATCGTCTTATTATGACATAGTAATATCCTCTTTCATTACTGATATTGGAGTAAGACATATTTTTTTTATCTTTTTCCTTTCTTGATTAATGTACCTAGGACATAGTCAATTTTATTAATCTTTTCAAGAGACTATTGGTTTCATTGATTATTCTTTATTTGTTCCTATTATTTCACAAGTCTCATTTTTATCTGCAGTGTGTGTGTGTGTGTGTGTGTGTGTGTGTGTAGTTTCCTTTTGAGATAGGGTCTCAGTTACTGTGCAGACTACTCTTAAGCTTCTAGGCTAAGTGATTCCCCTGCATCTGCCTCCTGAACAGCTGAGATTTCAAGGCCTGTCACTGCACTCATTTATATGAATTTAATTTTTTCTTTTCAATTTCTTATTAGAAAAGTGGGGGGGCCTCGGGTCACTGACTTTTGAACTTTTCTCTTAATTATTTAAAGTCATAAACTTCCTTTTAAGTACGTTTTCACCTATATTCCATGTAATTTTATAGTTCAGTTTTATTTATCATTTACTTTGATACCCCCCTCCCCCATGTTTTGTTTGTTGTTTTCAAAACAGGTTTCTCTTTGTAATAGCCCTAGCTGTCCTGGAACTTGTCCTGTAAACCAGACTGGCCTTGAACTCTCAGAGATCTGCCTAACTCTGTCTTTCAAGTGCTAGGATTAAAGTCATGTGCCACCATTGCCCAGCCTTTTTGGATTTTTCCTCAACCCTTTTTAAAAATAACTTTTAAAAATTTTATGTGCATTGTTTTTGCCTGTACGTATGTCTGTGTGAGGGTGTCAGATCCCCTGGAACTGCATTTAACAGGCAGTTGTGAGGTGCCATGTAGGTGCTGGGAATTGAACCCAGGTCCTCTAGAAGTGTAGCCAGTGCTCTTAGCTGTTGAGCCATGTCTCCAGCCCTTTGAACTATTATTATTATTATTATTATTGTTATTATTATCGTGCTAAAAGTAGAACCTAGAGCCTTGGCAAGCTAGGCAAACGCTCTTCTGCTAAGCTAGCATGTGCATTCCTCGGACCAGAGATGGAAAGAGATGTGTATGGGTGTAGGCTGGGGTTCACTGGGGTTCACCGGTGTGGCCTGTGTGTGGTTCTGTGGTCAGTCTCAGTATTGCAGGGAAAAAAGTATTTCTAAATATTTGAGAATCTCTTAGTATTCTTAATGCTTTTTAACTTAATTCTTTTTTTTTTTTTTTGATTTTTCGAGACAGGGTTTCTCCGTAGCTTTTGGTTCCTGTCCTGGAACTAGCTCTTGTAGACCAGGCTGGCCTCGAACTCCCAGAGATCCGCCTGCCTCTGCCTCCCGAGTGCTGGGATTAAAGGCGTGCGCCACCACCGCCCGGCTTTAACTTAATTCTTTTATAGTCAGTAATCATTTGTATGATTTTGGTCTGTTAAAATTCATTGAGAATTAGGTTTTGACTCACTGTGAGTCAAGTGTATTGTGCTGTTGAAAAGAATGTGCTTTCTTAAGGAAAGCATGTTGGTTATTCCCTTACCCTGGAGTCTGAGGCAGGAGAATTTGAGACTGGAACGAGGGCAGGAATGTGACTACTCAATGTTGGTAACAAATGATGGCGACAAAGTTGATGTCTACTGAATTTTTGTCTACTGTCAATTTAGTAAAGTATTTATATAGTATATATGTGTGTATAGTATATATGTGTGTCCATTTTAACTTTATGCCAGTGTCCTATATTTTGAAACTATTCTTAGGCCCCTGGACATATGTTATTCCTGTATGTGTATATCATGCCTTCCCAGTCAGTTCCATAGTCCCTTTTTATTTAATAAGGCTTTATTTTTCCAAGTAAACTACTGTCCCTTGCACTTTGTTTGTGCATCTTTGCCAACCACTGGGGCGCCTCCTTGTATGTATTTCTGGTGTAAATTATTTGAACTCTGTGCTTAGAAACTAGTTTGACGAGTCCTTTACTGCAGAACTCCTGAAGAGCTAGCCTGGCCAGGGAGCTGCACATCTCAGTCCCAGAGCCCACTGCTCATGTGGCAAGTGGAGTAAGCTGAGAACAGAGTTTACCATGTAGTGCTTTTGAAGCAGGACTAGGTTGTTGAGCTTGCTTGGATGTTGCCCTTCGACCACTTCTCTTTGGCCTTGTCCCAGGCTTGTTTACGTGATCTTTGTCTTTCTCGGCATGTTTTCTAGCATCTTTTCTTGCTGTTCTTGAGTAGTTGATGTGACCGAGCTCAGAGAGAAGTGGCAGCCACTCTTGCTACTGACCCTTAAGAGTGGCTGAAAGTGTGGACATTATCAAACCTTGCTTATTTTTTAGCCAAGAATATTTATCTTTCCACTTAAAGCCCTTGCGTCTTGGAGTTCTATTTATTTAAACATGGTTAATTTGAACTCAGGCGCAGTGGTAATGTGACCGTTGACCTGATAGCCTAGGTAACTACCTGGCTACCATGTGACTAGTGAGCAGGTGGTGTCTACCACATGGATGTGCTGGACAGAGGGATAGTTTCTGGCACAAGCGGGACAGCGCAATTTCATCGTATTATGCAGGAGAATTTACAGTTGAAAAATCTATAAATTGTTAGCTTCTGAAATTCTCCATGTAATTAATTAAAACTTCATGTAATTAAGTCCACAGAAAGCAAAACTGTAGGTAAGGGAGGATGAATGCACTTTTTCCTTATTATAAAATATTTCTCTATTTCTGGCAGTCCTTTTTTGAAATCATTTTTATCTGATTAACTGTATGAGCTATTATAGTCTTGTGCTCACTGCTCTCGGTCTGCTCACCTCTACTCTGTCTTTTATGCTTTAGCTGTGTTGTATGCACTGTGTAGTTATATCTAGGGTCAGTTCTGGCAGTCCTGTAACACCCCCCCCCCCCAGTTCTCCAGATTGAGCCCAGGGCCTCACTACGCTAGGTAAATGCCGTAACTTCAGTCTGGCCGTTGTTTAGCAGACTTAGTTATAGGTTTGATTAGATATGTGGGTGTTTTACTTTGTTAGCATGCTTTATCCTTATGGTTATTTTCTTTTCCTCCCTCCCTTCCTTCCTTCCTCTTTCTTTTGTACTATTTGGTTATTTATACATCTTCCACTCTTAGTATTAATTTTGCTCATTGACTAGATTTTGAAAATTCATTTTTAGAGGTTTCACTAGTGATTACAATCTGCATTCTTAACTTTTTAGTTGTGAACAGGTGTTCTTAACTTTTTTATAGTTCATTTTGTATTGCTTCATATAAATATAGAAAATTTGGATGTTTCCTTAAGCCCATTTTCCCTGTCCATTCTTTATGTTGTAGTTGTGCTAAGTATATATATTCTGAACCTTACAATTTAAAGCACTGAACTAAAACTCGTATTACATAAGATCATCTCAAAGGGTTACTTTTTCAGTGACATTTAATACATCACATAACAAGTTTTTAAAACATATTTCTTTATTTGTATTAAAAATCTGGAACTTACCTATTCCACCACCATTCTCTTAACCCTGAAGTCCTTTAGCATAAGACTGCTAGCAATACATTCTCAGTTTTCTTCCATCTGGAAATGAATTCATCTCAGCTCATTCATAAAAATGAATTAATGAGTAAAATATTTTTGGTTCACAGGGTCTCTTTTTCTTTCTGTGTGTTATTGTCTCATGGCCACCTTAGTTTCTGGTGCGATGTCAGCCACGAATTGAGACATTTTTCTGTCTTGTTTTTGTGACATTCTGCTACAACTCTGCCAGCCTTGAAGTTTTTTGAGTTTATTCTTCTTGTATTCATTGAACTTCATTATATAAATTTCTTTCTTGCAATAAATTGGACCAATCTTATGTATTAATTATGAAAGTTTCTGTTATATACTTTTTTCTCCTAGGTTTCCAGTTCCATTAGGCCATTGTTCCTGGAACTCTGATGATCATTTTGTTCAGATTTATTTATTTCTATACAAACTATATCATTTCTGTTGTTTTCTTTAAGTAAGCATACTCTCTTGTCATCTTAGTTTTTTTTAAATGTCCGTAGTTTCCTTAAAGATATTTAATCTGTTACTCCACCCCACTCCTCGTTATTTCCTTTTTCTCTTATTACCAGTAATAAGATTTTTTAAATTCATTTTGAGAGCTTGTTTGGGGGTTTATTTTTTGTTCATTTTGAGAGCTTGTTTGGGGGTTCTAGCAGGGCCGTGCAGCTACTCATATACCCTTGACCCTTGAAGACCGGCCCTCCTCTATTCTGGGAAGGTCGTCCTCTTCAACTGAGCATGCAGCTTCAGGAGGGACGCACATGGAACTCTCATGGAGTGCTGGGGGAGGAAGGGGACCCCCGCCTAGCCAGCCAGGTCAGCCAGATCACCCTTACATCCTTTTTGTTCATTCTGTACATCACTTTTTGAAGATAGTTTTGAGGGACACTTAAATTTTTTATGCTCCTTCCAGCATCCAGGCCATCTCAAAGTTCAATCTCACTTGTTTTCTTTTCTCCTAATAGCAGGCTTGGCCTCCCATAGGCAATTTTGGCTCTACCTGGATATTACAAGTATTATGATTCCCTGTTTGTTTTTCTCCAATATGTGGTGCTTTCTTGTATCCGTTGGAAACTGATCTTAGATTGTCAATTCCACATCTTAGAGGTGACTTCAGCCTCGTTTCAGACACTTTACCTCTGATCTGCTTTGAGTCTGCCACCTGTCCATGGTTCTAATGGGAGTTGAAGACACACTAACTGGGAGGGTTCCCTTTATTTTTTCTGGCTCTTTCCTTTCCCTTTGAACTTTTCCATTGACATCATTTCTGGCTTTTTGTTGCTTCCCGAGTCAGGAATCCTGTGTCTGCCTGCTTCTTGAGCTGTGATGCCAACCTTGGTCCCTGCTCCATCATGAGAGGGCAATCACCATGAGTCAGCCTGTCTTATACACTCAACAAGGCTAAAATGGCTTCTGATTAGTCTCTTATTTTTAATTCACATCTGAGACTTTGTCTCAGCCTTCCTAGTAAGTTTTCTCCACTGTGAATAGCTAAGTCACGTGGCTGCTCCTTGAGTAGTCACTATAGGAAGATAGAATAATCTAATCTGCAGCTGCCTGAGTTCCTAGGAAACTGTTGGGAGTTAACAGAAGTCAGCACATATTGTCAAACCTGACTTTTGTGTTAACTTAGACAGGGGAACTATGTGTATATGATTTAGGAACTAAAGCCAGGTGTGGGGTTGCACTTTTTTTATCCCAGCACTCAGGGAGTTGGATCTTTTTGAGTTCAAGACAACCCTGGTCTACATGGAGAGTTCCAGGACTATGTAGAGACCCTGACTCAAAAATATGTGTTTGTGTGTGTGCTGCACGTGCGTGCGTCATTTAAAAGCATGTTTACTATGATTCCTGACTGGAAAATATCTTTCTTGTCCTGGTAATACCTCATAATAGTGGTTTAAATGATACTATTATGAGAGTTGAAGCCATGTAGTCCTGATGAAATTTCATTGTTAGAACTGTAATAAAAATATTTCCTCTTCATTAACTATGTAGTAAAGTTCATTGTTCATGAAAATGGCAGTGAAGATTCTTTTGTGGGATGTCCAAACAGAGTGGTTTTCAAGACTCCCTGTTCTCAGAATCAGTTTGTACTGGTTCTGTGCTGTCTATTCCAGTAAAGGATGGCATAGTATGAATCTAATTCTTTTTTGTCTTTATATGATTAAATGAAGGAATTCTGTACTCCACGAGAGGAGAAAAAGCCTTGTGATATCCTTTTCCACAGGCGCTCCATGTTTTCGTATGGGTCCAATACTGACTGCATGATTTCTGTAATCTGTCACCCTGTTCTGTTGGTCTTTTCTGAAAGTTCACTTTCTGTTTTTATTGTATTTCTACCACCACTTAACTGATTTTTGTAATAAAATGTTATTGAGTTCTCTCTTTTGATCAGTGTGATCCTGGAACCATCTGTCTCGTAGCCTCATTTTCTCTAAGATGCAGAATCTCCAGCAACAGCCTAGCAGCCCTAAAGCAGGAAGAGGGTGGTGATGTGCTGGATGCAGGAGGACGGAGAACAGCTGCTCTCCTTTCTTCCTCCTCCAGTGTCACCCTCAAGAGAAAGGGTTCCCAACCATTTTCTTTAAATGTTAGGTTTTAATTATTAGTTGTTATTTTGTGTGAATAAGTGTTTTATAAGCCTACATGTCTGTGCACCATGTGTGTGCAGTGCCCTTGCAGACCAGAAAAGGGCATCGGATCTTTTGGGCCTGGAGTTACAGACAGTTGTCAGGCACCTTAAGACTGGTGGGAATTGAACCTGGTACCTCTGGAAGAGCAACCAGTGCTCTTAACCGGTAAGCCATCTCTCCAGTTTCAGTTCTCAACAATTCTTATATCACATTGTAATTAATTCTGTCCAGGAATTTTGATTCCATACCCTAGGTGGGGTTGGGGAGTAAGCCTGCTTTTCAGAAAGTAGAAAATTATGTGCATTTGGTTAAGTTTTAATAATCTTTAGAAGGATGTATTGTTGTATGCTTTAAAATATACACAAATGAAAATCTAGCAGTAGCTGACTATTATCATAATGACTATTGAGTTTTATCTGTGCTGACTGTAAGACAAAGTAATGAATACATGAGCATACATTTATTAACTAGAGAGCAGTAATTTCAGACTTGGTATGAGACACAGAAAAGGAAAGACCCCATCTGGGAATATAGCTAATATTCCAGGAACCAGAGTTTTGGTGTTAATCACCTTTAATTGTTACAGAACCATTAAAAAATTAGAGGTATCACCATTTGAGGGTTATTGCACTTGGTTATGCTACTGCCTTATACCTTTCTGGGGTTCCAGTTTCTTCCTAAGTTTTAAGGCTCTTTGTTGTTAAGAATTAGTGTCTTTTCTGGCATACTCTTGCTGTTCTGAATTTCCCTCAGACAAACTCTGTGTCTTTAATGTACCTCATGCATTCCATCCTTGTCTTTGCCTAGCTGTAACCCAGTTTTCTCCTACAAGGGCCATGTGCTCTGTAAACTACTTTTCTCTGTCCCCCTTTTGCCCTTTCTTTCCTATCTGGGAGTTCAGAATTCCCCTTTAAGCAGTTCCATTTCGTGCAGCCAACCATGTTTTGGTTCCATCTATGCCTATTCTTTCTTCACCAACTGTGCCGGCAGCTCTTTGTGAGTACGTATCAGTATCATGCCATTTACTTCTGTCCCCCAGATGCCTAAAATCATCTTTTTATTGAGCTTCATATAATCAGATAGTTAGCGATTTCATGACTCATATTTGTTTTGCTCTAAACCAAGCTAATATAAATTGTGCCATAGTGGGTTTTATACTGCTTCACTTTGCTGCCTAAGAGAGCATTGCAGGTCACTTTTAGAGAAGTGAAAATATATTCTTATATCTTAACCTTTGGCACGTGTTGTTGGGCTTCCACGGACAGGCTTTCTGCTAGTCACATGCAGATTTATATTTGGCATATGTACAAATAGGATATAGATATGTTTTTGTTCACACTGTTAATTTTTTCATTATTATGACTTCAGTTTTACGTTGTCTCTAGTATTAATGCTTTTATCTAGGGTTAAAACTTAGCTAACAGTAACATGGTATCATATTTGATACAATTAAGCACATTTTATGGGTACAAATTTATATAAAGGAAAGGAAATCTTATTTTAAAGATGAACTGCACTATTTAGAAATCTGAGATCCTTTTGACATTGCAGCTGAGTTAAACAAATAATCTTTCCACCATTATAAGTAGTACATGTAGTTAAAAATACATTTATACATATTATTTTTAAAAACCTAGTTAACTTTAAAATATGTAAGTTTTCTTGTCGTTTAGGGTTCTGTGAGGCTGATCATCAAGAGGGTTGCAAATCATTGGTGGTTTCTATTTTCAGATTTCCACATCCCGGAGTAATTTGCTTTAATTTCACCCAATTTAACCTATACTTCACACCATCACCATTCAGCTTTAATAGCTATGTTCTATGCATAAGAAAAGCAGATAAATGTCCACAATTAGGCTGCAAATGATTACGACTAGTTAGGGCTTTAGGAAGACAAAACTTAAAGGGCTGTGGCGCCAAACAAAGCACAAAGGAGGCTGGAAATCCGGCCCGAGAAGTCAGGGCCGCCTGCATCTGATTTCCACTTGATAGTTGATTTTACTTTTCCTAATGTATTGGCAGGTGTGCCCGTTCTGAGGATTGTTCATCGTTAAAGAATATTAGGAGTGCTCTGTTGTTAATTTACTTTGCTTGTAAATTTTTTTACTTCCTTGAATTTCAACATAGATAATCAGGTTTAATTAAAATGGTAGCATTTAAAAACTATAGATGGATAATTCATCTGAAATGTGCTGGTACTAATATGCCTTGTCAGCACATCTGTGAAGTGGAGGCTTTCTGAGATACTGATGTATACGTCAGATGACCCTATAGCACATGTGATGGGAGTAGAGTTTTAATAATTCTATATAGTGGATATGTACTATATATAATTCTTAGTATGTAATGTTCTCTGCATGTGCACACACAGAAAAGGCTCAGAGCTTGCTTTAACTCTGTCAGTATGCTTCCCTCCCCTTTCTATGGCTTATGTTCTAGTTGGCGGTTAGTATATGAAGTTGTTTTAATGTATAAAGAGTTTGTTTAAAAGATAAACTAGTCATTTTTATGTAGCAGCATTTTAGAAAATATTTGTAATTAGTTTATAATTAAAATAATGCATACAATAGCAAAATGACAAAGTAAAATATGATATTTTGGTGAATATATCATTACATCTCTTTACAAATTATTTTTTTATATTTCAGTCAAAGTTTGAAGGGTGAAAATACCTTCCTGAAAATAGCATAATGAATATAAATATAATATAAAAATAATTCAAAGTTTTGTGTTAGAGGTCAGCTTCAGACATCCTGTTAGATATTCTCTCAGAAAACCTGCATTGATAAGTATGGCAATGTTGATGTGTAATAACTTTTTATAATTTATGTGCAGCTAGAATTTAAGTGAAATACTCTTCATTTTATAAATGAAATGTTCACTGTTATATAAGGTAGCATACTTATTTAAAATAATACTTATTTACATACTTTATTTTCTTAAATAATAGCCAGATAATGCCATGTTAGTTTGCTTAAACCCAAATAAATGTAATCGGAATAGTCAATGTCATTGTTTGTCTTATTCACTGTAGCAAACATGTCTATAAGCGCAGGCATAGTTGCCAACTTTAAAACAGTGCTCCGGAATCAGTTCTTCAGGCACCTTTAGTGTTAAGATCCAGTGCATGTGGGAAAGAGCAGTGAAGCCTAACTTTAGATGGCCTTATTTTTAAAGACACTAGTTAATTCTCTTTTCTACAGAGTAGGCCGGTACGGTCATGCAAGACAATGCAGCTCCACAGTGTCGGTTCTGTTAAACTAGTTTCATATGCTATATCATAAAACTTTCAGTCCAATCAGCAACTAAATTTAAATACTGCAAATTGTAGCAGCAAAACAATAATTCTGCTGATTAGCCCCTTTCCATTTCTTGTAAGTGAACTGTTTATGCTGTTGAGTACCTTTTGAAAAAAGAAAAAGCCAAAACAGCCTTGATTAGTCAAGGAGTAATTGGATGACTTGATTTTAGCAAGAGAATGAATTGGTTGATGATAGCCTGTAACTAAGTGTAGTGGTTCTGTTCAGATGAATACATAACATACAGCCATCAGATCCCGACAGGTAGAGCTTATGGCAGTGCTGACAATCTAGTGGTGGGGTGAGAAGACAGAAATGGATGTCAGCAAGTTTGCCATAAAGTCTTTCGCTACAATTTTTGAGCTAATTTTTGAAGGAATTCAACATTTATATTCCCCCACTTTGGGGATAAGTGTCAAAATCCTGTATCTTGTTATTGTAGTTCCCTGAACTGTCCTTCAAAGACGAAGGTCTAACGTGGTTATTTGATCAGCAGTGTTGCATCCTTTCCCTTCCCTTTTTGTTAAAGATCTGGAGTGAGTGAAGACAATGGTTGTTAGTGCAGCAACCATTGGGTAAGCTGACCGTCCTCCTTGTATTCCTATCTAACTGCCTGAAGTCTTGGTTATGCCAGAATATTTGCATACTGCATTCTTATAATAACTCCTTGGTTGTTTTGAAGACTGCATATGAAATAGAGTACAGTTTTTAACGAACATCCTCATTTATAAGTAGTCGTCAGTAAGCCCAGTTGTACTGTTACTGTCATCTCTTTATCCCTCCCCCAAGTATACTAGTTGCGTCTTCTGTGCTATAATGTGTATGTGGGCCCACAAGTGTCAGTTGCATAAAATATGGAGTCCTTTTTTTTTCTTTTTTTTTTTGCTATGTGAAGGAAATAGCAGAGGTAGACCTGCATAACTAGCTAAAGGGGTAATAAACGCTATAAGGTATAGGCCCATCCAAGTCGTTCTGGCACTGGCTTTGATTTGGCACCACCTGGTGGTGAGTACTTGCTTTGGTTTAACTATCCGTGGTCATGGCTAGATTTTTGTGGACAGATGAGATCTGTTGAAGTAGGCTTCTAGAAATCTCTCAAGTAGTTGGTGTGTATTTTGTTGGGCCAATTCAAGTGGGTTGTGTTGGAAGACTGGCGGGAAAGTAAGATCCTACGTAAGGCAGTCTGCTTCCGAAGGACATACTTGTTTATTATCTTCAGTCTCTCCAGTCTTGGTTTACCTTAGAACTGTGAGTCGTGTGGCCAAGAGCGTAATCATTTTGTCTGACATATGTTGCCTGGTTTGAGGGTATCTACTACTTCCATAATAATACTTTCGTTTGGTCCAAGGATGTGATCTCCTGATATAGTGTGGATATAGTCATCATCTTCGTATTCCAATACCAAATAAATGATGAGGAATTCTTCTATTTCTTTATTCCCCCTTCTGTATATTAGAAAACTGAATTTAAAGTAAAAACCCAATAATATTTTGAGGAACGGCTGTATAAAACAGCTGTTTTTAAAATTAATCTGTATTTTTATTAATTAGGCCTTTTTAAAATTAATAGCTATTACATGTCTACATTGTTCAAGTATTTAAACACCAGCTTAAAACTCTAGTAGAAACAATATTTTCTCTCTTATCACAGCATCAATACATTTAAATATGCTACTAAAAATAATTTATACTTCCATCAAAGCCTGTGTGTGAATCTGAATCTACATTCCAGTTGCTCTGTGCACTGCCTCTTTTCTAGTTTGAAGCCTTGAGGGTTTTTCCCATCAACCTGTTATCCTTTATTCTAGATTAACTTTTTTTACATTTATTATATGCTGATCTGTCTTTCCTATTTGATTGTAAATATCTTGGGGAGCATAAACTAATTTTATTCTGCTTTCTTCCCCTTCTGTAAAGGTTTCACAGGAGAAGAAAGGGCCCGAACTGCTCTGGGCAGCCGGTTTCCTCCTGGTTGCTCAGGTGTTGCTCAGCTTCTTTTCTGCGTGCTTGACCTCGTGTGACCTCCCTTTGTTTTGGTGAACTTGCAAGTCCCTTCATTCTTAAAAACCTGGTGGTTTCTGTTTAGAGTGCTGCTGATTGGATTGTTTTTCTTGGAAGGTTGTAATTGGTCAGACACTTGTTCAGGAGCTGTGCCCATCTTCTTACTTCTGCTTTTGTTTACCGAGTGTACTTTTCTGAGGTTTGCAGTATGAGATCGTGGGACCTCCTTGCTTGGCAGTGACTGTTCCAGTTTTCTTATCTTGAGGAAGTGCCTTTCCACCCAACATCTAATAGAGACTTGTTTAAAAATGTCTAGAAGGTGTGTATTTTTATGGTGCTACACACATACACACATTGAATCCCAGCATTCAGGTGGTAGAACAAAAACAAAAAAAGTAATGTTCTACAAACAAACAAGATCATAGAGAAAGTTCTGAGAGAAAGACTGCAAATGGCTGCCTCACTAGTGGAGGGCTGCTCAGGAGATCAGGTCACCCCCCCCCCCCCCAAAGTCACATTCATTCCTTTTTCTTCTTTGTTTGTTGAGACAGGGTTTCTCTGTGTAGCCCTGGCTGTCCTGAAATTCACTCTGTAGACCAGGCTGGCCTCAAACTCACAGAGATCCGCCTGCCTCTGCTTCCTGAGTGCTGGGATTAAAGGCGTGCGCCACCACTGCCCGGTTCACATTCACCCTTAAAATGCGTAGCTTCGTCTCCCCTCTTCTGCAAAGCAGCCTTAGAAGAATCCAGATCTGCGCGTTCCCTACCACCTCTGACTCATATAAGAGTTTGGAGATTTCTTTGGAATAAAGTACAATAAAAATGATTATTGAATATACTGTGTGATTCCTGGGACAAATATATATTATTCTAAATGCAGTTTCTGAGAAAATCAGTTTTATATATTTCTGAGGAGTTATAGGGAGGGTGAAATGCAGAGGACATAGAAAGGGCTTTTACTGCCATTTATGTTTCTGTGAATAAAGGGTTTCACATGTGCTACCTGCCGTTCAGTAAATAGACTGAGCAGCAAATCTTGGATTATTTTCTAATGCTGGTGCCACAGTAGCGCACTTTGAAACTCTCTCAGCCTTCCCAGCCTTCTTCTGCACTCTGTCCTGCGTCTACTGAGAATACTGTTCCTCCTCCTACCTCCAAAGCATCTCACACACAGTGTTTTCATAGCCTCGGTCTCACTGAAATGAAATCTCCATGAGTTTCCTCTGACCTTTCCCTGTATTTAAACTGCTGCAGTAATCTGTCCATTCTATTCATATGACCTGTAATGTGCACTTCAAATATTAAATGATCCTGTTCCTAGCTGACTGATCTTGTCTTTCCATTTCCACCTGTGTCTTGGTCAGAGCTGATAGATACACAGTTTGGTGTAAGGTAAGATAATGAATAAGAGAATCAATGAATGTTTCTGTATTTATTCATATTGAAAATATATAATGTCATAGAAGAAATGTACATTCTAGAAGCTAAAACAGCAAAAGATAAATTTCACAGCACATATTAACGTATTCAACAAACATTGCTAGGAAACCAGTGCTGAGCATATCAAACATGTAAGGTAGCGGATACAGAAAAGTCCTTATAATTTCTTGTCATCTCTGAATTCCCCATCAGTTAGTGCTGGGCTCTACTCCTTTAGATTATAAAGCACCTGCATAGAGTTCCAGAGAAGAAAGTGGTCTTATGATTTTTCTCAGTTGCTCACTTTCTTCCATCTGCATGGCACACTTGGAGAAATGTGGTCTGAGATCTCTCCTGAGTCTGACTTTGTAGCATGAGAGACTAATGATCACCAGAGAGCACATAGACTCGTTATGTAGATGACATGAGAGCAGTCAAATCTGAAAATAAAACAAAGTAGAGTTACAAAGACTATTTAGTTAGGGGATAAGATGGATGATCTTAATGAGAAAAAGTAAAATGTAGCTAATTATCCAATTGGAAATGTGTAACAGTTAAAAATATCTGGTGCTGAGAAGGATGTAGCTTAGAAAGAAGGCATATATATATGTATGTATGTATATCCCTATATATATGTATATGTCCCTATATATGCCTTCTAAGCTTTATATATATGTATGTGAGCTTGAGCTGAGGATATGCACATGGAGAAGATATTAGAGGGAGGCCTTTCCTACAGGTGGAAGACACATGGTGTGTTAGAAGTCAGGACACTAGTGAAGACACATGGTGTGTTAGAAGTCAGGACACTAGTGAAGACACATGGTGTGTTAGAAGTCAGGACACTAGTGAAGACACATGGTGTGTTAGAAGTCAGGACACTAGTGAAGACACATGGTGTGTTAGAAGTCAGGACACTAGTGAAGACACATGGTGTGTTAGAAGTCAGGACACTAGTGAGATGCTATTCAGGAGACTTGCACAGCAGAAGTAGCTCCACACTCTAGGTACAGTGAATCCCAATTCTAATAAAAATATCAAATTTGTCCGTGTATTTAAAGTGTCTGTTACAGTATAGAACAAGCAGTGGGATCTTGTTGAGAGGCGAACCCTCCTCTCACTAAGGAACAACTTCTCTCTGCTTCTGTGGAGAGAGAGTCGCTGCATCGCAGCACCTAAAAATGTGAAGCCCTCGAGCGGTTGAATATAATTAACCACAGGTGTTGACTCTGAATTATAATTCATAAGTTTTAAGTGACTTTAGGGGTTTCTTAGATGGTATGATTGTATAATTATGTACAGTGTAAGAATAGTACTAGTAGCTGTTGGGCAGGATTTTCTGGGGTTTTGTACGCCTGAAATAACTGTGGTATAGTACTGTTTACTATAGTTGTGCCAGTTAAGTGTGACACTCAAAATCAAAGGCTTTCTTGTTTACAACTATCCCACTAGAAGCTTCCATTTCAACAGAGCTCATCTTTTTATATCTGTTTCTTTCTATCTTACCTTCCTCACCCAATATTTTTGTTTCAATTCATTGCTTAAAAGTATGTTATTTGGGAGCTGAAGAGATGGCCCAGTGGCTCTTCTTCCAAAGGACCTGAGTTCAATTCCCAGCACCCACATGGCAGCTCACAACTGTCTGTAACTCCAGTTCCAGGAGATCTGCCATCATCACACAGACATGCATGTAGGCCAAACACCAATACATATAGAATAAAGATAAATAAATTAAAAAAAAGAGTATGTTATTTTTAATTTTAATGAAGTCTTCAAATTAAGGGAAGATAATGATTTCTCGGAACTCAACTGACCCACTTTATTATTCTTATAGTAAATACTTATTTGTCTTAAGATCTGGATTATTTTTAATCACAGCATTCTTGATTGCTTCCATATAAGTTAATTAACTGGTGCAAAAGCTCCCTGTGAATCCTTTATAATTTATTTAATTTTAGATTAACCTCTTAAAGTCAGCTACATGTACATTTTGTTTTACTAAGATTTAAAATTTTTAAATGTATTTTATGTATTTGAGTGTTTGGCTTGTATGTGTGTATGTGCATTGTTTGAGTGCTTGGTGCCTGCAGAGACGAGAAGAGGACGACAGACCCCCTGGAACTGGAGTTACAGACTGTAGTGATATTTTGTTTGTGTTTTAGCAAATAAAGCTTGCCTGAAGATCAGACTGCAGAGCTAAACTACTGGAGGCCAGGCAGTAGTGGCACACACCTTTAATCCCAGGACATCTCTGTTAGTTCAAGGCTGCCCAGGGCTACACAAGATTGAATCTGTCTAAAAGAGAAACAGAGGTCCATACAAAGGTGATCCCTACAGTTGGGATCCCATGCCTCTAATCCCAGCACTAGGGAGGTGGAGACAGGAAGGGATATGACTGGGAAGAGACAGAAAAGGTCAAATGGTGTGCACTGATGACAATACTATACCCAGCTCATTGTTTTCTATGCTGACTTCAACCTAAAAGCATATGTGTGCCTATATCTTCTGCTTTAGAAATGTGGCTTCCTGACTTTTTAGTGGTTTTGGTAGGAATGAATTAAAATGTAGATTTTTCAGAACATTTGCTGTTTACCTTGAAAGACAAGCTGGAATGTAATAATATGCAGATGCCTTGATGCTGATTTGATATGACTGTTTGTGTGGCGTTTCTTATCTCTTTTTCTAGAGCAGTGGTTCTCAATCTTCCTAATGCTGCAACCCTTTGATATAGTTCCTCATGTTGTAGTGACCCCCAAACATAAAATTATTTTCGCTGCTACTTCACAACTGTAATTTCACTACTGTTATGGATTTTAATGTGAATATTTTTAGAGTTAGAGGACCTAAGGGGTCATGACCCACAGATTGAGAACCACTGTCCTACCAAGTATTCAGTTTGATTATATAATACCTTTTGCTTCATATCTAGTGTGGGCTTTTAAGTTTTTATGCATTGGCTTTACTATAATGCATATAAAAATCCTTTGACTTGAAACCATGTAGTGATCTCTCAGCTTCTCTTTTTGCCTTCCACCTACTCTGCCTGGCCCAGGCTATCCTGAAACTCACTGGCCTTGAACTCAGAGAGATATCTCCCCCCCCCCTCCCTCCTGAATGATGGGATTAAAGGTGTGTGCCACCACAGCCTGCCTCCAACTCTAGTTGGAGTTGTTTTCTGCAGCTGACATTCATCCTGTCTTTATGTCTCCCACTCATATCCCGTTGAGTTTCTTCTCATGGCATTTGGGGTACAGTGGTGTGCTGCCACTGCCTTTAGTTCTTTCCTACTTCTGGTTGGTCTTTTAAACACGCTCTTTACATGAGAGCCATTGCTGGCTTCCTGCTGCCTAACAAATGAGAAGCACACTTGACGCTGCTAGCTGTAGCTTCCTGTGTCTTTCCCTCTTCAGTGTACTCCTCTCCACTAAGGTTCTTTTCAACCTTCAGTTCAGCTTGAGGAACATATACCTCTGTGAACTTTTTTTTTTTTCTTGGTTTTTCGAGACAGGGTTTCTCTGTGGCTTTGGAACCTGTCCTGGAACTAGCTCTGTAGACCAGGCTGGTCTCGAACTCACAGAGATCCGCCTGCCTCTGCCTCCCGAGTGCTGGGATTAAAGGCGTGCGCCACCACCGCCCGGCCCTCTGTGAACTTTTATTTTTAAACTGTTTAATTATATCTGAGATCCTACTGGTTTTTGTTTGTTTTTAGCCCATTTATGCTTTTTTAAAACAGACTAGTTTGTTTTGCCAACTAGTTTGTACAGTGTACAAGACCAAAATCTTGTTTTTGTTTGAAATTCTCACAGACTTAGCACATTGGTAGATTTATAAGGGAACTTATGTTGGTTGGGAATGTTATAATTAGCGAGTCATATTGTAGTTTGCATGTGTGTTGATGGTGGCAGTTTGCATATCAAGTAATTCTTTATCCCTGCATTTTATAGTGTAGAGAATAGAAGAACAGGTCCAACCAGATCTTGTATCCTTTTATACACAAGACAGCCCTAGGTGTGCTGTGTAGAATATCGCTTCCGTGGCCTGCGGCGTGTGCAGTGCTGCTGTGAAGCTTGACATTTTCTCCTAACATCTAGCATCCAAGAATATTTTGCAAACTCAGATGTAAGAAGTAAGATAGCAAAGTATGAGAGATGCTGGTGTGTCTCATTGGTGGAATATTTATCTATCACATGAGAGGATTCATTCTTAAGCACCAGCAAAACAAAAATCACATGAACAAAACCACCAACACCATACAAAAGAAAAGGGTCTGAGAAGAAACTCATAAAGACAACAGCGGAGAGCAAGGGGGCTGTGCTTACACAGACGCCACGAAAGACTTGGTGCTCTCAGGTGAGCAGCCAGTCAGTCTTGAAGAATGTTGACTTGGTATCAGGAAGGCTAGTCGTTGCCGTGAATCCATCTTCCCTCCCTCCCTCCCTCCCTCCCTCCCTCCCTCCCTCCCTCCCTCATGTAGGGTCTTGTATAGCTCAGGCTAATCTCAAACTTACACTTTGAGCCTCCGTCTCTCAAATACTAGGAATCCATGGGTGTCCCATGATACCTGACCAGTGCTTGTGGTCCTTGCTATAGTGGATTTCTGATAGTGTTGTGGAAGCATATGGTTTGAGTTATAAAAAGGCTTAAGACATGGAGATTTAGCAGATGTAGGCAGTGCTTTCAGAATGTTTAGGTCTGAACTGGAGGAAGGAAGGCAGCAACTAAAGTGAAATTAATGTCCTGGAGCGATTAACATATTTGATTCAATATAGAATCTTAAATTTACTGAATGAAGTGTTTGAGGGAAAGAATTTGTGAAATGGAGGATGTACTAATAGCCTAAGGTGTCAGTAAATCAAAGGAACAATCTGTGAACAAACATTTACGGGAAGGAAGGAAAAGAAGAAATGACTTCTGTGACAGAGAGTAAAACCACCTAGTCCATGTGTCCGTAAAGGCTGATGGTTCTGGTGTTCAACAGAACCCAGTAAATGCGTTAGGAAAATTTAAATGCAGTTTCTTAATTACAACCCTCAATTTTATCCAAGTGCCCAAGATAATGGTGAGGAACCTGGTATTTGAAATTCTACTAGAAGCATAGGAACGTTAATGTAAGCTTCTTTATCAGTTTGTCTCACTTAAGCTTTTCACAATGAACAGTTTTTATAAAATAGGCCACTCTTTTTCTAAAACACAATAAAAAAGTTTATTTTAAATTTTTAGATTGTATTAAAAAGGTTTCTAAATTTTAGTTACAATTTTGGTCTTACAGTAATTAGCCAGAAAGAGAAAATCATTATTACTATATGTTGTGTCTAACTGTGTGGGTGTGTACAGAGAAAGACTGAAATATTAAATACAACAAACCTTTGCTTTTCAAACTCTTATTTTAAAAAGATTGGCCATAAACTAGCTCTAAGTTGGGTTCCACCACAAAGATTACCCAGCAGTCCTATCACGTTTCCTTTACTATCTTCATCCCAAGCCTCTCCCCCTAGGTGCTCGGCCGCTCCCCGTCCCTGCTCTGGTCAATAACCTAGCCTTAGATCCTCTGGAAATAACGGCAGGTCCAACTCCACCTCTTTAGTTTTCATCCAACCGTCCCTTCTTCCTGGGGTAAAACTGAAAACACTACTATGCCTAGTGCACCTCTCTCCTGTCCGCTGTTCCTTAGTTTTCAGGGCTGTTGTTGACTCCCTGTGGTCATTAGCTCTATAAAAAGATAATTGTACAGGATAATTTTCACTGAGTGTCATAGAAGATGCAGTTGTTTCTTTTTTTTTCTCCCCCCCCCCTTCCTCTTGATTTGGCCAGGCATGACCTTGAACCTCTGACGTTCTTGTTTCCACCCTGCGTGTACTAGGTTTACAGGTGTGTCTCACTGAAATGCCACAGAAACACTCCCGACTCACCTGCACCCCAGACGGACTTAGTTATCTCAGTCACTGGCAATGCTGCCTATGTTGTTCTTAGTAAGAAACACTATTGTGCCCGTCAGCTGGGGCTTATGTGTTTGTTGTGTTTAGTAGGAAGTACACCCAGTTTGGGTTTTTTGGTTTTTGTTTTTTGCTTATTTTGTTGATTCAAATTCTGACATTTGATACATCAGTTTCATGCCCAAAGCACCTAAATATTTAAATACCTATATTAATAGCAGTATATATGTATGGCTGAACAATCTACATTAAGATGAAAAATCCTCGGCGCTTGTGTTTTAGAACTCCCTATAACCTGTAACAAGAATGTCCTGGTCTATGTTTCATAAAAATAAACTGTATTTGCTATTTCTTTCTCAAATTCAAGCTATCTCACAAGTCTATAATACTTCTGTCTAAAATAATTGATACTCTATGTTAGAAAACATTTCTCAGGCAGTATAATCAAATGGATGATTTTGATGAAATTAATTTGTTTATGTGTGTTTACTGTTTTGTGCCTATATCACTGCTTTCTGTTTATAATATTTCATAGCATTTATTCATTTTTGTGATACTGTTCTTTATCTGGTAATTTGAGTAAATCCCAGCTGAATTATGTTGCCACATTATGTCTCCCGAAGGGCATGAAGTCAGTACACATGCTTCAGTAATATCTGGTTGTTTTACCCTTATGTTTCCAGTTGGCAATTTGAAATTATGGCTTCAACTGCACTTTAAATATGTGATAATAGCATGTGTTTCTAATAAGGGCCAGCACTATTTTGTTCAGATAGTGTGAATGGTTGTCACTCACATACGACAAATGCACCTTCATCTGCTTCTTTGATAGCCCCCTAAAAACCATACCCTCAAATCAGGCCGATGAAATTAGCTGCTGTGTAAATTGTGTGTCTGAGTGGTTCATTATCTAATCACCGTCAGAACCACAGTGATAAAGTAGATTGAAGCAGAGAAGAGGTCTGCCAGATGATTTGAGCTCCCCCCAAATCTGGTTTCCCTTGGAAACCCTAATAGTGCAGTTTAGAACTTCAGGCTTCCATGCCTGCATTCAGTGTCTTTATATCCCAAACTTGAAAACCACCGGTAGCTCTGGAATAAAAGTTCTTTTTCCTATAAAGATAATAATGTTAACTTGTCCGTATCAGTTTTTTCAATGTTGACGCTCTTGAATGGTTATTTCTGTGGTTAGTATGTTAAGTGTTACCAAATGGTGGGGGATACTGTGGTCTGCTTGAGAAGAGTTAAGAATAATTGATTTGCTGTAGCTGTTTGCTCGCCATCTAAAGTCTTCACTCTGTTCACTCTGATTCCTTCCTTTATCTGCGTATTGAATGGGTCTCTTTAACTCACTTTAGGTGCTTTTGAAGATGATGATATCACGCATGTTGAAGGAAGTGTAGATCCCATTCGAGATATAGAAATAATTCATGAAGAGCTTCAGCTGAAAGATGAGGAAATGATTGGGCCCATTATAGATAAACTAGAGAAAGTGGCTGTGCGAGGAGGAGATAAGAAACTAAAGCCTGAATATGTAAGTAAACATTTACAACTTTTAAGGAAATATTTACTGTTATTATTGAATTTTAAAATAAAATAAAAACTGATAAGTTTCATTTGAGGGCACAACAAAAGTATAATGGTGATTAGCAAGCCATGGTGTAGTAATATTGAGAATTTGCAAGGTTATGGGGTAGATTTTTGAGTTTTAGTACTTAGTGAAACATAGCTTTGCAATGAAAAACTAGGTTTTGAAATATGAGTATATGGACTTTATAGGTTTGAATTAGTGATTTACACAAAAGATGGATCTTACTTTGGGGTAGACAGAATGAGTATACTGTGTGTGTACACGTGTGTGGCATGTAGGTGCACATATGGTACATTGTACACGTGAGGTCAGAGAATAACTTCAAGGGTTGGTCCTCTTTGCATTTTTATTGAAACTGGGCCTTTAGTCGTTCACCACTGCGTGTACCAGGCTAGCTGCTCTGTACACTTCGGGGATTCCCCCTCTCTGCCTGAGGAGCACTAGGGTTACAGAGCCTACTGTGTGTGACTTTACGTGGGTTTTGGGGATTTGAACTTAGGTCTTTGTGCTTCTATGGCAAGCACTTCGCCTAGTGAGCCACCATTATCTATACTACTTGGATATATTTTTAATCACATTAGTGAATTATTTTTAGTAGTATTGTGATAGATGTTTCAAGGTTTTGAAGTTTTATACAGTGGAATTGTACTTTTCATTAAAAAAGGAATGCCATAATTCTACTGTTTTATTTATTCACGCCTTCCAGTAACTGTTCTTGCCTTATGTGTAAATTTGTTGTAGAAATAACTTTCTCTTTGTATGTTACTTTTATTGCGGTGTTTGTTTTAGTTTTCTGAAGGTGATTATACCATTTCCCCTCCCACATTTATCTTGGTGGGGTTTTTTTGTTTTTTTTTTTTAATATTTATTTATTTATTTATTTATTTATTTATTTATTATGCATACAATATTCTGTCTGGGTGCAAGCCTGAAGAGGGCACCAGACCTCATTACAGATGGTTGTCAGCCACCATGTGGTTGCTGGGAATTGAACTCAGGACCTTTGGAAGAGCAGGCAATGCTCTTAACCGCTGAGCCATCTCTCCAGCCCCTATCTAGGTGTTCTTAAGACTGCGCTCCTTAGAAAGAAACCCCGTGGCTCACAGAGCCGCAGCGCACCACTTCCAGAGCCTGCTTGCTCTTCTGAGGCTTTATGTTTCTGCTCTAAGCCAGCCTTTCAGTTCCTCTGGGCTTCCTTACTTGATCACAAGCTCCCCTCTTTCTGCCATGTGGCTGACCTCGCTTTCATTCCTGTTCTCCAGCAGTTGCTGAGGTCTACAGCCATCTGCCCTGGGCTTTCCTTTTCAACCCTAATGAAATCCTTCTCTTTAAATAAACTTTGGTTTTTCTGAAGGACGGAAGGATTCTATACTTGTCTTCTATTATTATCAATAAATAATAGTTAAGGGCTGGAGAGATGGCTCAGAGGTTAAGAGCACTGACTGCTCTTCCAAAGGTCCTGAGTTCAATTCCCAGCAACCACGTGGTGGCTCACAACCATCCGTAAGGAGATCTGGTGCCCTCTTCTGGCCTGCAGGGATACATGCAAACAATACTGACAATACTGTATACATAATAAATAAATAAATATTAAAAAAAATAAAAAAAATAAATAATAGTTAAGAGTGAAGCTTGATTTGGGGCGGGAAGACGTGTGTTATCAGTTTCCCTTGTGCTCTTACTGCTCTTGGTCATTTCCTGTACACATGAAGTAGAGAATGAAGAGGTGTCTAATGAAGTTGCATGAGGGTTAGGATAGAGAAGAAAACGGAATATGAGTTTAAAAACTATTCCTTGGCTGGGAGAGGGGGACTGGAATGTACCTGTCTTCTGGACATGCCACGACTGCTGTGCCCATGAACTCACAGCAGCTGTTTACCAGCATAAGACCCGCACAAGTACAAGCCTGTCATGGAGCAGGGAGGGGCTCAAAGCTCCCACCCCCAACTTGCATGCTATTGACAGCTAATGGCTGCTGGGGCAGGAAGAGTCTGTTTTATTTAAGGGTCTGGTCTTTGTTGCATTGACTGTGCTCCAGTGAATGCCCCATACTGATGAGTACATGAGTAATACAAATTGTACTTGGTGAGTTATTTAAAAAGTATGAAAAGACACAAAATTGGGGTGGTGGATCTGGGAGGAGTTGAGGTAAATATCCAAATACATTGTATGAAGTTATCAAAGAATTAATAAAATGTATAAAATAGTAAAGGTTAATACTAAGACAAAAATAATATTTCTACAGATGGAAATGTTGCTTAGCTGTAGAATGTTTGCTTAGCGTGTGCACACACATATATAAATATCCTCACACACATGGCTATGCACCCCAGCACATACACAGATAGCAGGCATAGTGAAAAACAGCTGCTATATACTTGAAGGGTCAAGGCAGGAGGATCAGAAGTTATAGGCAAGCCTTATTCCTTACTGGAGGGACTGCCTCATGAATAAAAGTGGGCGGTGAGATGGCTAGCGGGTAAATTGACACCCAAGCCTGACAATAGGAGTTTGGTTCTCCAATCCACATATGCCTTGTGGAGCCTGACCCCCATTACATGTGTGTATGCATAATATGAACATAAATACATACATAAATATGTTTAGAAAATCATCTCCTATTTTGTCTTATAAGAACTTTATTGTTAATCTTTCACATCTCAGTCTGTAATCTACCTGGGATTATCTTGTTGTTAGGAGTGTTAAGGTAATTATCATGTTTGATTCTTCTCCCTATTTGGTAAGATGTTGTTCAGCAGCCTTTACTAAAATCTGAAATACTTCTCTTCCTACTCCAGTGAATACCGCCTCCGTCATAGCAAAGAGCTTTGGGGTTTTAGCTCTAAGAACTCTCTTGCTGAAATGACAGCGACACACTAAAGACTTACTCCACTTTGCCATGGCCTCATTTTAACCAATTCTCAAGGGGGGGTAAAAAAAGAATTCTTGGAAGGATGTGTAAAACTTATTTCTGAAATGTGTAGCCCAGGTTGGCTTTGAACTTTGATCCTCCTGCTTATGGGATTCTAAATCCTGGGATTTTGAGTGTGTAAAAACATGCATGCCATAGGCTAGTAATTTTCCTTCCTTCCTTCATTCATTCATTCAATGTACAGTGTTCTGTCTGCATATATCCCTGTAGGCCAGAAGAAGACACCAGCTCTCATTATAGATGGTTGTGAGCCACCATGTGGAATTGAACTAGGACCTCTGGAAGAGCAACCACTGCTCTTAACCTCTGAGCTACCTCTTCAACCTACTAGGAATTTTCTTAAATGACTTAAATATATCTTCTTGTTGTTATTGTTGTTGACAGAGTGTAACATAGCCCAGGCTGACCTCAAGCTCTGAATAGCCAAGGATGCATTTGAATTCTTGATTTTCCTGTGTCTGCCTTCCAAGTTTAGGGATCATGGGGGTGTGCCACTGCACCTGACTTAATGTTTGCCTGACATAGAATCCAGAGTTTTGTTCATGCTAGGCCATTGTACTACCATCCGACTTACATCTTCAGCCTCCAAAAGCATCTTTTCTTTTTTTAAAGAAATGATTTATTTATTTTTATTTCATGTACATCTGTTTGCCTGTATGAGGGTGTTAGATCCTGTGGAACTGGAGTTATAGACAATTGTGAGCTATCATGTGGGTGTTGGGAATTGAACCAGGTCTTCTGGAAGAGCAGCCAGTGCTCTTAACCACTGAGCCATCTCTCCAGCCCCAAAAGCTATAGCATGAATAATAAAAACCCAGAGACAGATATTGGGGTTCAACCTGAAGATCAGAAAAGCAAAAAGCCAGTCACTGACTCTTAGCTTTCTACCTCAGACCAAAATGGCAATCCTGCCTCCTCTAGTCCTCAGAATGAGACTGAGCTGAGACCTATCTCCTCCCATTTTGTATTCTTCTCTAGTGCTGGGATTAAAGGCATGTGCCACCACCACTCACCCTCTGTGGCTAACTAGTGTGGCTGCTGGGATTAAATGTGTGTGCCACCACTGCCTGTTCTGTAAGGCCGACCAGTGTGGCTGTTTTACTCTCTGATCTTTAGTCAATCTTTATTTATTAAAACACAAATAATATACCACTATAAAAAGCATCATTTCTAAAGATGTTAAGAGTAATATTCATTGAAACTGAATAGCATCCTTCCATCTTCCTGTGTAGTCTCTAGTTAATGAAGGCCAGTTGTCTAAAATGAAAACCTGTATTTGTAGTCCGGGCTGGGCTGGACCTTACTATGTATCTCAGGCTGGCCACACACTCAAAGTAATTCTCCTGCCTCAGCCTTCTAGGTGCTGAAATTACAGGCGTCAGCGACCATGCTTTTTCTTTTCTCCTCTCTTCTTTTCTATCACCACCATTCCAGCTAGCCTGGTGGCCCTTGAAATCTGTAAGGTCACCAACTTCCTGCCTCTGTCTCCCGAGTGCTGGAATTGCAGGCATTTATTGTAATAGTCTATCCTCAGTGTCTTACTTCTCCGTTAAGGTAAGGGCTAAAACAGAAGGTTCCTGCTTTAAAAACGGTGCTTCTCATGGTAAACTGCACACAGCACAACATTCTCCATTAACCATTCAGTGGTGTTAACTAGTCATCACCAAAATTTTTCATAAACTTTGAGTGAAATTCTGTGCTCTTCACATTTTCTTATCTCTGTTTCTGGTAACTTTTGTTTTCCTTTCTGTCTCCAAAGATTTTTACCTATTTTAGATATAAAATAGAATTATATGATTTTCGTTCTTTTCTGTTTGGCTTATTCCATTAAACATAATATATTCAAGAATATCAAAATATCTATTTTCATCACTTTTATTTACTTAAGTATATGTGTGAGTGCCAGCTCACATGCATGTGTACCACATGTGTGCCCAGTACCCAAACTGCCTGTAACTCGATGAGCCAGCATGTGGGTGTTAGGAACTAAACTGTAAGAATAGCAAATACTGTTAACTTCTGAGTGGTCTCTCCAGCCTCTTTATTGCTATTATAAAATAAATTTATAGAAAGCAAACCCTAAAGTTAAAAAATACTTAAGTTCATCAATCAGTTTAGAAGTTCATGACCCATAGGCTGGGGAAGATAGTGGGTGAAGTATTTGTAAGAGAGCCTGAGAGTGAGCCCAGAACCCATATAACAATCCAGCTGCCCTGGCACACTTACAGTCCCAGTGCTTGAGAGACAAAGACAGCAGGGTCCCTGGACTGCTGGCCACCCAGCCCAGCCTGCTTGGTAAACTGCAGGCCAATGAGAGACTCCTAAGCAGTGACACTGAGTTTGTCTTCTGGCAACCACATGAACACATATATACGCATCCGCACAGACATGAACACAAACACACACAGAGATCAGTAGTGAGGGCTGGAGAGATGACTCACTGATTGAGAATGCTTGCTGCTCTTGCAGAAGACCTCATTCCCAACACCCATGCCCAGCAGCTCCCACCTGCTTAAAATGCTATCTCCTGGAGATCCACTCTTCCTAGCATCTGTGGGCACTTGCACACACATACACACACATCTATTTTTAATGTATATTAATCAGGAACATACTTAGATTATTATAGTTTATTATTTGAATCTATTCTATACTTTCAGGAAGTTTGAAAGATAATTTTTTTCAAAGTGAGTGATAAAATCCTTAATTTGATGTGGTAATATCAATGCGGAACTCAAACTTTATGTCTTGTTTTTCTGCTGCCATGAAGTGACACCTTGACAAGGCAGCTTATAAAAGAAACCATGTCTTGGGGGCTTGCTTTCGAGAGTGAATTCATGATCATAATGGCAGGGAATATGGTGGTAGGCAGGCATGATGCTGGGACTGTAGTTTTAGCCCACATCTGATCCACAGCTTCAAGGCAGAGAGACCAACTGGAAATGGTGTGGATTTTTGAAAGCCAACCCCCAGTGACACACCTCCTCCAACAAGGCCACCTCCTAATCCTTCCCAAGACAGTTCTACCAGCTGGGGACCAAGCATTGAAATACAGGAACCTATGGTGGCCATTCTCATTTAGACCAGCACACTGTGGTAGGTTGGACTACTTCAAGGGTGCAAAAGTAATTACTCTAGACACTGGTGAGGGGTTGAACAATGCTGCTGTTAAGCAACAATTGGAAAGGTTGAGCTAGTGTTTCCTTTTTGCTTTTTACATGAGAACCTCTGTATAATTGACTACAATTAACCAAATAATCCTAACACTATATTTTGCTTAATTTACAGTCATTATTTTTGGTAAAGAACTATTGTAAGGTTTTAGGAACAAATTGACTTAATACTTGGTTGTATAGCATGTGAACATATAGGTAAAAATTGCTAGAGATGAAAAACTTCTATGACCTTTACTTTCAGAAATTTTATTTTTAAATTGAAGCTATTAGTTGAAAGGAGCAGATTATTTTAAAAAATAAGATTTTCATCTTAAAATAAGACCATAAATGCAGTGAGATTAAGAAAATACTCAAGAACAGTTTGTTGTATAGTCATATGCCTTTTGGTGTTGAATTATTTTTATTTTTATTTTTTTTTGGTTTTTTGAGACAGGGTTTCTCTGTAGCTTTGGTGCTTGTCCCGGAACTAGCTCTTGTAGACCAGGCTGGCCTCGAACTCACAGAGATCCGCCTGCCTCTGCCTCCCGAGCGCTGGGATTAAAGGCGTGCGCCACCACTGCCCGGCTTGGTGTTGAATTTTACGTCGTGCCAGGACAGCTCCTGGAAGCTCAGCAGTCTGGTCTCTCTAGTGCTCTGTCACTCACAGAGGAACCTGCTTTTCCTTCTGTTGCCATTATGATTTATATCTTGCCTTAGATATTTTTATTTCTGACTTTTGCTTCTTTATAATATATGCCTACTTAAAATCAGCTTACTTTGTCCACAGTAGCTTGTCTGATTCTCTCAGCATTTCTTCACTTGCTGTCTTATGTGTGCTCTATATTTTCTGATCCAGACTCAGGACCTGAGCACTGCATTGCCCTCGCTCCCATTTTGGTAGAGCTCTTACAAGACACCTCTGCATGGGGTCAGATGCCCACTCGTTGTGACTGAGAGACTAAGCTGTTAAGAGAAGTTGTAGACTGGGCCATATTACTTTAGAAAAGGACTAGGAGTCAATTACCATGGTGGACAGTGTGTTCAGTATGCTGTGCAAATGTTATGTGTACCTGCACACCCTGTTCTCCATTTGAGGACAGAAATAAGGAAGTCCAAAGGTGTTTGAGACCTCCCAAGATAATGCAGAGCATTTGAATTTGGAGCAAGTGTCCCAAATATTAAGTTCATTTGAGACCAGACTATTTTAGTACCATCAGTTTGTATAACATATGAGACAGAAGTAAATTTATGTAAGAACTGATAACAAAAGGCTAGATATGTCACTGGTTTATATAAGGGGGTGTTGGTGTGCGCACACATGCACACGCGCATTAGAATGCTTTCTTAGGATACACAAGTTTGATCTCAAGCATCAAAAACAGTAGATCAAAAGTGGGACTTGGTGGTACACACCTGCAATCCCAGTAGTTCAAGGTCATCTAGGATTCATAGTTTCCTGTCTCAGAAACAACAGGAAAAATTAAAAATAAAAAGTGAGACATAGGAGAATCACAAGTTGAGGCTTGTCTGCTGAGTGAGAAGTTGTCACAAACAAATGACAGCAGAGAGCTAGAGCCTGATGGAGAGATATCATGGCTTCTGAGTGTCAGCTGGGCAAACCGAGGACCTAAGTTTGTATCTTCAGCAACAATATAAAAGCTATGTTTGGTGAAGAGCAATCAAGGAAGATACCCAGCATTGACCTCTGACCTCCACACATATTATACATAAAGAGAAAAAGAAATACATAGCAATGCTATGTTACATATGACAGAGAAGCAGTTAACCAAATATGTCTACCCATTCACTCTTACTTTCCCAGTAGCCTGCCAAACACAGGCAGGATTTTTACAAAGACGAGCTGCTGTCCCCATGAATGTGACCTCCCGCAGGTCTTAGTAGTATCTGGCTTCTCTGTCTGTTCTGCTGCAGCTGTGTCCCTGTGCTTTTTCTGTGCCTCCATCTGCTCCTTACTCCACCCGATGACCATGTCCCTCACTCCAGAGGTCAAGATGAAGGTCTGTGGACACAGGAATTCTTTCCATTTTACACCAATCAAGCCTGAAGCCTGCTTACTCCTCTTATCCACAGCAAACCTTATACTTCTGTTTTTTCTTCTCTTGCATTTAAATGGCTTTTAGATATAATTTATATACTTAAATATTCGCCCTCTTAAAGTGAACAATTCAAAGGGCTTTAGTATATTCATAAAGTTGTTTTTGTCCTGAGCAATACTTTCTTCCTTTTTTCCTCTACAGATTTTTTAAATGTTAACTAAAATTATTGGGTGCAGACATGTTCTGATAGGATTCTTTTCATATTCTTCATTATTTGCATATACCTTCTGTTACATTCTGAGGACAGAATCTAAATTCTAAACACAAATCTATTTATATTTTGTGTATGTTTGTGCATATTGCTGAAGATAGTTTCATGCAGTGTTTTTAGTATTCCTTCATTTTGACCGCCACTAATCACACGGAATCAAATGTGCAATTTTTCAGTGGTAGTTGTGTCATTGTTCAGAAAACTGGAGATTTTGGAGGTTTTCAGGTTTTTTGTATTAGGGATTCTCAGGGGCTTTGTTTTGTTTTCCCCAAAGACAGGGTTCTCTTTGTAGCTCTGGCTGTTCTGGAATGCTCTCTGTAGACCAGGTTAGTCTGGAATTCAGAGATCCACCTGCCTCTGTCTGGGATTAAAGACATGTGCCACCATGCCTGGCATGAACTAGCTTTTCAACAGTTCCAAGAGTTTTCATTGTCAAGTAAAAAGTTTTGGGCAGGTCAGGCTATGGTGGTGCACATCTTTACTCTCTGCACTGGGAGGCAGAGACAGTGGATCTCTGTCTGTCTGTCTGTCTCTGTCTCTGTCTCTGTCTCTCTCTCTCTCTCTTTTTTTTTTTTTTTTTTTGGTTTTTCAAGACACGATTTCTTTGTAGCTTTGGAGCCTGTCCTGGAACTAGCCATTGTAGACCAGGCCGTCCTCGAACTCCCAGAGATCCGCCTGCCTCTGCCTCCCAAGTGCTGGGATTAAAGGCATGCACCATCACCGCCCAGTTCTAAATACTCTCCTTAGTAGCATTTATATCAAAATTTTTATTTATTATTATTGTGTTTGTGTGGGTATTCATGTCACAGGGTGTCCATGCAAAGGTCAGAAGACACCTTTGTGGAATTGATTCTCTCCAAATACCTTGTAAAAGTGGCTCTGGGGATGGAATTCAGGTCTTTAGGCTTGCAGAATCATCTTGCTGACCCAATTGCATTTTCTTTAGTATTCTTCTTAAAAACTTCTAAGAAAGTTATTCATATATACAGTCTTTAATGGTGCTAATCGCTTTAACAGTTACAAATATTTTGTCTGCACCCTGCTTGTCATCAACTCTGTAGCTTATGTTCCTCCCACCGCCACCCCATGAAACTGGAGGGATATATATATATATATATATATATATATATATATATATATATTTCTGTTCTGTTTGTTGCTTTCTTTCCCTGCTAATTTGGATAAAAGCAGTGAACAGTAACTGTGCCACAGCCTGCATGGTTACTGTTCATGGCTTGAATTCAGCCTAGCTCAGTTTTTCAGAGTTAGGCAGAAGACAGTGAGTTTCCTCTGTCCATAATATGGATGACCTGACCTTTGGCCTATAGAGGTTAGTTTCCAGTAGAGTTTTTGTTTCTTTGGCAAATTTCATTAGCACCATCTTAATTGTTCACATTTCTACCAGAATTGCAGTCTTTACTCCCAGCAGAATAGCCCATTGAGATCAATTTACAGAATCCCAGGGTTTATCTAGCTTGTAGATGATGCTGATTTTTGGTTTTTTGAGACAGGGTCTGTATATAGACCTCGCTGACCTATAACTAGCTCTGTAGACCAGGCTGGCCTCGAACTCACAAAGATCCACCAGCCTCTGCCTCCTAGTCCAGGGAATAGAGGTGTGCACCACCATGTGGGTCACAAACCTCATAACCGAACATAAGAGAATTGTGAAAATGTTTCAACATTGAAAGGCTTCTAATGTGTGGTGACCCAAAATTAGTTGATGGTTAAACATGTAATAGTGTTCCTGACAGCGTTTGCCTGTTTGATTTTAAAATTGTTGTTTGACTTGCTGGCTGAAGTTGTATTTTATTTTTTAATTATTAAATGAAAATTTTGTGCTTGGAATGAAGACAGAATTTCCAACAATTTCTGAAATAGCCCTAAACATACTTCTGCTATCTTATGCTTGTATTTTTGCAAAGGACCTTCTCAGCACTGACAGCTTGGAAAACAATGCAGGTGCTGAACATTCTGTGGCATCAAATGTTTAGCCAGTATTTAGTTCCTGATGTAGAGTAAACACATTTTACTCTAGTTCCTAATAAATGACAATATTATATGCATGCAAAATGGTTTTAAAATAAATTCTTTATGGTTTATTATCAGTAAATGTTTGGTTCATTTGCATATTTTATATAGCTGTATATACAGGGCCATTAAAAATTTGCTCAGGTGTAAAGGGGTTATTAATGGATAAGTTTTAGGAGCCCTGCTGTAGCCTGCAGCTCTGAACTCTTTCTCATCTCTTCTATAAACTGGTTCCAAAGACTTAGGAACTACATGGTGAGGCAGTCTTGTGCACTGATTACTTTTCTTGCTGCTGTAGCCAAAACCCTGACAAGAAACAACGTAAAGCGGGGAAGAATTTATTTTAGCTCTAGTTGGAGAGTTAGTCTTAGTCTATCACCATGGGAAAGGCCTGACAGTAAGAGCAGCTCCAAGCCACACCCACAGCAGTAGGAGGCTACTTGCTCATAGCTCTATGCATCAGGAAACAAATATAGACAGGACAGAAAGCATATCTGGGGTCTAAAACCATAAGACCTTCTCCCAATGACCCAGTCCCTGAGCTAGACCCTACCTTCTGAAGTTGCACAGCCTCGACAGCTGACTGGGAACCAGGTGTTTAAGGATGTGGACCTGTGGGAGACAGTTCACATTTCAGTCATAACAGCTCTCCTCTTGATATAAAGTCTTTCCCTATATGGTCACATCCCTGTCTGTGGTTCCAATTCATTGTCTAATTACAGATAAGTTCTAAATTTGTGTCTAGCCTTGATCTATCCTCTGAGCTCCAAATGAGTATATTTAATTCCTGACTTGATTTCCCTTTGATTTTTTTCAATCAAGGTCATGCATCTAAAACCATGTGCAAGAGCACTACCTCAAGCCCACCTTCCTCCCTTGTTTCTTAGTGTACTGTGCTAGCATCAAACCCAAGACCCTGTGTATAATCCGTCATTCCCACCCAGCTACATCTCCACTTTCCCTAGTTGACCCTTTTTGTTTCCATACTTAAGCATATCTTGTTAGCTCTAAGATTTAGTATACTTATAAAACTGCAAGCTAATACAAAATTCATATGACAAATTTATTCTTTTGTTTTATTTTTGGTTTGACTTGGTTTGGTTTGGATTTTTGAGGCAGAGTTTCTCTTAGTAGCCTTGGCTGTCCTGGAACTCATTCTATAGACCAGGTTGACCTCGAACTCAACAGTGATCGCCTACCTCTGCCTCCTGAGTGCTGGGATTAAAGGTGTGCATCACCATTGCCTGGCAAGTTTATTCTTAATTGTTGGGACCGTTTGGAGTCCTGGCCTCTAGCTGCTTTTCCCTGCTAGAGATATTCACTTTCCTTCTGATTTGAGTCACTGAAAGCTGTGTCAAAGTTGTTTACCAGCTCTGCTTCACGAGCACGGGTTGCCTTGGCCTTGAGGATCAGAGGATAAGGTTTTCACCTGTTGGCCCACCTGACTGTTGGGTGTGTAAGCCTCTGTGGGGCTATTGAATAGGGGGCTTCTTACCAGTTACTAGAGGTTTATGTCCCTGTCTCTCTGTCTGTGTGAGTCTCTGTGTCCAAAGGTCGACCCCTTGCCCGAAGCTTGCGAACTGTGTGGTGTGCATAGAGCACAGACAGGCGGTGTGCGCTGCCCTTAATAATGCACAGAATATACTTTTAAAATGAAATGTTAGATGGTTACAAAAGCAGTCCAGGTTCATATTCCAAAATCTGTATTTCTACATAAGATAGGAAAGGTATATGAGATCATGGGCTCATCGGTTAAGAGCACTGGCTGCTTTTAGGAAGAACCTGAGTTCAGTTCTTGACACCTCTTTTGGTGGCTCACAATCATCTGTGAGTCAGGTTCCAAGAGATCTAGTGCCCTCTCCTGACCTCCATGGGCATCAGGCACACATAGCACACAGACATATATACAGGCAAAGCATTTATATTCATAAAAAGAAATACTATGAAATTCGAGGGACTAAGGGGATGGATTTTTCAGTGTGTAGGAATATTTGCTGTTCTCTCAGAGTACTTGAATTCAATACCAGCCCGACTGTCAGGAGGCTCACAACTGCCTATAACGCCAGCTCCAGGGGATCCAAAGCCCTCTTCTGACTTTTTGGGCAACTGGACACAAACTGACACACATGAATAAAAATTTGAAATACGAAATCTCAAAATGACTTAAATGTATTAGAGATCTAATACAAACGGATTAGTAATGTTTTTACTATGTGCTCATTTGCTGAATGTGGGTAAAGTACATACACTTCAGCTAAATAAATGTATTTAACTGAAAATCATTATTCATTTTTTATGTATTAATATAGTATATCTATTAATATGTATGCTTATATACAAGCATAAGGGAAACATTTACTTAGCCTATTATACATTTTATCTCATGCCCTTTTGGTCTAATTAGAAATTTTTTAGATAGGTTATAACATTTAAATTTCTTAATTAAAATTAATTTTTCTTTTATATAAGAAAAGAACACACTGTTAATATAGCATCTACTGGTTATTTATGTGAAATAATGTTATCTGATTGCAATCTACTTCTGTTTTGTCTTAAGGTAAAACCGGCATGTTTTAGTAACCTAACACATAACTGTGGCTTCTAAGGAAAATACTGTTGGTGAACTTCACGTATGATTTAATACTCTTTATGTAAAACTGTAGTGCTCCTATAGTCTGAAGGAAAAAGCTGGAAACTAGTGCGCTAGTGCTTCTGTGTCTGAAGCAAGAATCTCACTACTTTTAAATGAAGAGCAGCCCTGAATTCCTTCACTGGTGGTCAGCCCTTGAGAGACCCTTTGGCTTTGTAAAAGTGCTTATTGTCACAGAAGTATTTTATACTTTCATATGATTAAAATTAATTCCCTCCCTTATTTTTGAATTGGCTTTCTATTGTCTGGTTTTTTTTAATTGGAAAAGATTAATGGAACGAAGTATAAGATGGTACCTCTGTTTCTTCTTTTGTATAATCTTGTTGCGTGTCTCTACATAAGCTGTTCTGGCCACTCGTCACAGTAACCAGCTGGGCCATTTCACCTGCTGGAGCCATTAAAGAGGACTCTCTCCCCCCAGATTAATCCCCTCCGACATTAGTTTTTTGCACTGACAACTGCAGCAGGCATTCAGAATTTGCAGGTGGCCAGTGTGACGCACATAATTGCCTACAATTTTAGGCAATGAATAAAAATGGTCTACATTACTTGTCAAAGGTTGTATATGCAGTGCCAAGTGAGATCTATGGGAAGCCTTTTAGGGTTTAAAGAACAGTTAATAGCAAGGCTGCACAGGGCTTTTTTAATCATAATGCATTTGTAATATAGCACTTTGATCTTCTCCTTGTAGGAAATGGTGTTGCATTAGCCACTTTTAAACATTTATGAGTGAAATTTAGTTGTAGAAGAGTAAAAGTGATTATTCTTAAGCAGAACATGTTAGATTTCATTAAAAGTTTTCATCTTGCCCCTTCCTTGTTAAAATCCATGGGAAGTCCTTTCCCTGGAGGGCTTCAAATCAGGATCTAAGGCTATTGGGCCTTTTTCTTATTTTTCTTGTTGGTAACAGTAAGATTTGCGAGGAAGGTATACTAAATATTGAGATAATTTATAAGAGAATAACTGGTCGTGGTTAAAATACTCTCAGGAAATCTATTACTAATGATTGTGCTGCAACAAATTTTAAGAAATGAATATTTAAAACAGGCCCATAAACTATCTTTACAAAAACAAAACAAAACAAAACAACAACAAAAATTCCCCCCAAACAAAAAGCCCAGATGACTCTCAACTGTGCCTCTTCTGGTAGAGCTGAGTCTGACCTTTGGGACCTGAGAGCCTTTTATTAGCACCTGCTTGTAAGGAGAGCCTTGCCACACGCAGCTTTTAGATTCAGACCCACAGGGCTGATGAGGAAAGGCTTGAAGGGTTCAGTTTGTGTCACTTGCTGTTTGCCGTTTCCATTTCACAGATGATTAATCTTTCTGTGAAGAAAGGCCAGAGAAACAAAGCCCATTGGGCTCCTCCCGCAGTTACTCCTTCTGAATGCACACTGGCTTGCTAACTAAAAGGCCTTTAGATTTCCAGCAGAGAGAGATGTTCCAAAAGAGAATGCAGCTGGTTGGAGGTCACCAGTGCAGGGCTCTTGCCATTGTGTAATGGAGGCTTTGGCAGGTTGGGGTGGGGGAAGCACTAGAGAAGTGGCAGGGAGAAGGTGTTGTCAGAAAAATTAATTCATAAGAAAAAAGGTTTTGGTCAGTTCATTTAATATTTTGTAGAGTAAATAATCAATAATAGGTTTAAATTAGTTACTTTGTTTTTTCTTTATAAGGAAAAATATATTTTAGTCTCTCTTCAGCATACTCCCCTCCCATTTCAAAATAATATGTGGAATCACTAGATAATATGGACTCTTAAATTCTGTCTTTGATGTGATTGAATTATCTTGCAGTTTTTCATATTGTTATGTTAACTAATTTTGCTAACTTTGTACACTAAAATAATGCTTCATCAAGAGTTCATCAGGGTTTTTTTGAGATACAAAATATTGTTTGTGTGGCTTAGTTCTCCTTTCATTACAAAAGTTATTTTTATTTTGAGGATTTGAAACTTTTAGTACATAGTATCAAATGCTTAAGTGTTCATCTTGAGTTTTTTTCCTTGATCATGTACAGGATATAATGTGCAAAGTCAAATCCTGGGTTATAGATCAAAAGAAACCTGTACGCTTCTATCATGATTGGAATGACAAGGAGGTAAGTTGTAAATACTCTTGTCCGTTACTGCCTTTGCTTTGATTTCTTAGATAACAAAATGGGCTGCTCATTATCTTATATCTAGTAATATATACAGTTAAGCTTTGATTTCTGTTAGCTATTACAGATTCCTAAGCTTATATTTTCCTTTTCCCCATCTCTCACTTAAATATTTCATAACATCTAATCCTTTACAAACAAAGATTATAAAAAGGAAAATGTTTACTCCATTAGTGCTTATGTTCAATGTTTACTCCATATTTACTCAGCATTTGAAAGGGTTCTTTCTCTGTCTCCCACTCCTAGATTGAAGTGTTGAATAAGCACTTATTTTTGACCTCAAAGCCAATGGTCTACTTGGTTAATCTTTCTGAAAAAGACTATATAAGAAAGAAAAACAAATGGTAAGTTTTTCTTTGGATATACATATACATATCTATATATGTACACATATTGCTAACACAAAGCATATAGATAATATATATACATATAATATATGTGTATAATATGTTTACTATCTTTTCATTTTAAAATGTTGAAAATGATAAGAAAGTTTTGCTTCATGTTACATTTAGAGATGAGTCTCCTAAATAATTTGTTTGCACTAAGAGAACATTAACAAAACCGAATTAAATCAGAAAATTTTGAAACGTGCATGTTTGCTTATCCAATTTAAGTTATGTAAACATTGTTTGTTTTTTGCTACAAAATGAGACTAAAATGTTATTTGGTCAATAAAGTGTTTTAAGCCATGAATTTCTAGCCACACTGATACTGCAGGTGACCTTTAAACCTCTACTAGGGGTTATAGCCTGGCATAAATTTTAAAATCCAGATTGAATAGTTTTTTTGGAAAAGCTAAACCTGGATGCAAAAAAGTCCCAGATACTGGCTTGAAACTTCCAAAAGGTATCAAAGTAAAAAACTGCGTTTAAATGTTGCCATTCTAATATGTAACTAAAATGTGCCAGATTTGTTCCTCTTCCTTAGAACTCTGAAGAGAGCTGTTGAGTTCAGGTGGGCATGGAGACCCTGGCTTCCTGCTTACTGTGGCTTCCCTCACTACCTCCTCAGCATGCTGTACTATTGAGTCATAGAGATAGATCAAAACTGTACAAGAAAAAGACCTGAATTCTCCTAAAATATATTGTTGGTTTCTCCCTGTACTTCATTAAGTACTTAGATGCACATGGTTTCAATTTTCCATTAAAAATTCTCATTTCCATATGATATCAAAGAGTGAGAAGGCTTTAAACTGAAAAATAAACATTCATAGACTGGAAGCCAAAACAATAATTAATGTCAGATGGTTAACTCCAATAAATCATTAGAATAAATTCTGTGAAATTACTGCAACTAAAAATGCCCTGTTGATATTGCTGTAAGACATTTTGTGTCCCTGATAGGAAACTGAGTTTAACCTCTTTATTGGCAATGTTCTAGAAAACATAAATTTAACATAAAAATGAAGTTCAGACTGGTCATTGTCCTCTAGAAAGTAATTAACTTTAAAATATAATCAGTTCTGTCTTGTTTCAAACTCTAATAAATTTGATGATTAATGTGTCAGAAATTGTTTTCTTTAAGAAAGGATTTTAAAATTTATTATTTGACTTCAGCTAATCAATCTTCTCCTGGAAGTATGAATGGTGAGTTTTCCTGAGGCTGAGTAAAACAATACAGACATCAAAGTTTACATGAGAAGGGATGAGTCTGTTTCCTTGCCCAAAGGGGCTTCTCACACCTGTATTTCAGTGATTACAGGTAGAACTCCCTGGCTCTAATTGTATAGTAAATACCATTTCCCAGACCCTGATGGTAGACAGACTGCTTAGGAGACGCCAGCCTGTGATTTAGCTGTCGCCAGACACCCCATGTTTTTTGCAAGACCAGTTGTGATGATGATATGGTTATAGCCCATTGAAACTGCTCTTGTCTAAATAACAAATTTTAATTTGTAACAACATAGATGTATGAATGGTTTTATTTTATAAAACCAAATTTTCGTAGGTTTTATGTATAGCTAATGATTTGTTCTGAGGTTGGGATATGTGTGTTGGGGGGAGGTGTCCAGATCTTGTGGAAGTTAGTGTAATTGGAGCTGAAAGATCAAAGACTGGGTAACTGAGTG
This sequence comes from Microtus oregoni, assembly GCF_018167655.1. Classification (NCBI taxonomy): domain Eukaryota; kingdom Metazoa; phylum Chordata; class Mammalia; order Rodentia; family Cricetidae; genus Microtus; species Microtus oregoni. Next base: position 25,850,767 of record NW_024543096.1, on the reverse strand, counting down.
ATGTTCCAGAAGAGAATTTACCACATAGCCATTTTCTGTACAGTTTCTGCCGCCTGCTGTTCCTATTTTCCCTCAAGCTAGCCATTGACTACCCCCTGTGCATCCCTGCTCGTAAAACATGATTGAGGAAGTATTTGTCATGTATTTATGAGTGGGAAACACTGTGTGATAGGGAATGGCATCTACTGGAGCCAGAAAGATTGCCACTTTCCTTCCATTCAGCCACTCCGCTGCAGCTTTGAATCCTCTGTTTATGTAACGTAGCCTGCGTATTAAAGCACAGAATAAATTTTTATTATGAAGGATATGAGCACTAGGTTTCACCATTTGTAATGCTGCAAGCAGATGTAAATAGTTAAAGTCCATTTTAACTCCTAAATCCATTTGCTTCTGTTAGCATCTTGTTTTTTTGTTTGTTTCTAAGTCCCATTTGCATCAGTTGCTCCTTCACCAAAAAAAAAAAAAAAAAAAAAAAGATTTTGTTTCAAGGTTAACGTGTAATACTACTGTAGCAAATTAAGATTGATGCAGGAAGCAGTAATAAACATGCTCACGGGACTGGGAACTGGTCGGTGCTAAAGCACTTGCCTAGCCCTGGGTTTAGTCTCTAGCACCAAAAGGAAAAAAAGTTTAAAATACACATTTGCACACACATCTATGCACGTGCATGTGTGCGTGCGTGCACACACACAAACACCTGTGTTTTAAATGTAGAAAGTTATTATTAGTGGTTAGGAAAGATCAGAAAAGGCCCGTGACTTCGGCTCCAGGAGGAAGACTATCTTCATTTTAGTAGGCCACATTTCTAGAGTGATAAACATTTTGGTTTCTGCCTAAAATTCACCATAAATTAAAATAGTGGCATGTTATCTTTTCATGCCAGCTTCTTTAAAAGAAGCGTGTGAAAAGATCAGGCTAGTGTGACTAGAGCACACTGACCTTCTGGAAGGTAAGAGCTAGAGCGAGTCCAAGTTTCTACTGCTTCAGCAGTGCTGGATTCATTCTCTCACTGGGTCCTGAAGAGAGGCTGATGTGGCAGCCGGCCTGACTGGCTGTGTTACGATCAGATGACAGCAATCAAGATACTGAAGAAGAGCCACAGAGACCACTGATAGTGTTACAAATGATTAAACAAACGTGTTTAGAAAGTTTTGTTGATTTGGTAGGTGCTAATGAGTTTTTTTAACAATTCATTTTCTAAACATGATCAGTTGTTACAGCAAGATTATACATAGTATTAATTTTCATCTTAGATTGCATGGTGAGTCATGGTGTCAAGCAGGTATGGGACATTCAAACTGTCAAACCACAGCTTAATTGGAGGTTTAAATTTCAATCTTTCACCTTTGCTGCTCTGTTAGTAATATATGCTGTCCAATTATGGAATCAGTAGAACAAACTCATCTTAGATATTTTTTACACCTAATAGCTACCAATTATGTTTCACTCTGTGCTATCCTGTCTTTACTGTTCTGTAAACTGTTGATGAGGGCACTTGGATTTTGTTGTTGTTCTGTTTTTGGTACCATATAAATATTTTTCTAGAAATACTAGTACATTTAAACTTTAAAGCATACACACTTCTTCATCGATCTTGGTTACTAAGCCATCACATTGAATGATGAGATTGTTTGAAGACTCATAGGTAGGCACCTGGAAATCTTCCCAGCTTTAGAACAGTCACAAACAACATGTCAGGTTCAGATTTATTATTAACCTTTATATTATTATTATGTATGATTCAAGTTTTTGGGTTTGGGTTTGGTTTTTGGATTTTCAAAGCAGGGTTTCTTTGTGTATCCCTGACTGTCCTGGAATTTGCTTTGTAGACTGGGCTGGCCTTGAACTCCTGCCTCTGCCTCCCCCGTACTAGCATTAAAGGCGTGCGCCACCACACTTGGCTTTGGTGCAGGTTTTTTCTGCCCAACTTTCTTCTTTCGTTAGTTTTTTATGTTTGTTTAAAAAACCAAAAATAACTTCACAATGATATATCTTGTGTGATTGCCTTAGGGGAAAATCATGGAATATATTTAATCTTTTCTTATTTTACCTTTACATTTTGCCTTTGTTTTTTGTTTGTGTATTCGAGAGTAAGTTTCTCTCTGTAGCAGTCCTGGCTGTCCTGGAACTGCATGTGCAACTCTTCCTGGCACCAAATTATTTTTTAATGTAAATTCAGTTTATTTATTTGCATATACGTGTACATGGTTGGTGCCAGGGCATGCTTTTGTCATCGGGTCCTGGAATGAAATTCAGGATGTTAAGCTTGGAGGCAAGTGTCTTTACTCACTGAGACATCTCACCAGCCTCTGAATTATTTTTCCATGTGTATTTTTGCATTTTAATACAATTTTCATGTAATAATATTTGTGAATTTCTGTTTTTATTTTTTTATTTATTTTTTTATTGTTGTTGTTCTTTTACGAAATCCAGATTGGCCTTAAATTTTAAGCAGTTCTTTTGCCTTACCCGCTTAAACACAGTATTTATGAGCCAAACTTCTGTTTGGTTTTCATTAAATGTTTTAGTTACTCTTTCAGAGATTTCAAATTCTTATCAAGTGGGATTAGTATATTAGTGTACATCATAAGAATGGTAATTATAGAACTGTGTCTTCTGTATAAACAATAGATGCATATGTGGAGGCCTGTTTGCACTTTGTTCAAAATGATTTATGGCTAATTACTTCTATTTGCGGGGTAGTTTGTTAATTTTTTTTAAAAAAAAATAATACATTAGGAACATGAGTTGTAATTTTTATAAGCATCATCTACTAACAGAATTTTCTGAATGGCATAATTCATCAAATGCATAGGATTAATTTTTCTATATAAACAGGATATATTTCATATTTTTTTTCTATCTTCAACAGATTAAAAGGTTTAAGCCCTTATTAAAGACAGCAAGTACTTCTTAGCACTACCTCCAATGGTTAAGGTGTGCATTCCTCATACTCTAGTGCTTCTCAGCCATCCTAGTGTCGCGATCCTTTAATACAGGATTCCTCGTCTTGTAGGGACCCCAACCATTGCGACTCTGTAACCAATTTAGCTATTGTTATGAGTCATAAAGCAAATACGTGTGTTTGTGACCCTTGTGAAAGGGATGTTCTTCCCGCATACCCCCTGGGGGTGCCGTCTTGACCTACAGGTTGAGAACTGTTGTACATGTACATAGACACCTATGATCTGGAAAATGAAAGAATTTTGTTCATAATTCTGCAGTATTGTTCAGATTACTGATGATTCATGTTCATGAAGAATTTCCCCGATGCCCTGTCTGTACTCACTGGAGGGTAATTCAAGATAAACTGTTTAAAAACCTTTATACCAAGATCTGATTTTGTTTTCAAAACAATGTATTGAGATGAGCTGTAATCAAGAATGGGAATTAAAGGGACAGGAGATGGCTCATTTTCTAGAGGCCCCAGATTCTCTTCCTAGTACCAGTGTTGTAGCTTATAAAATCTGTAACTTCAATCCCAGGGGATCTAACCCTTTCTTCTGGTCTCCAGTGACATCAGGCATGTATGTAGGCAAAACGTTCATACACATTAAATATAATGATAATAGAGAATGAGAATCAGTGGTTGGGAGAAGTGGAGGAGAGTTTTGAAGTTCAGAAAGTGGAAGACTGTTAGAATTGAGAGACAGAACCTTATGCAGATAGAATGGAGTCTTAGCTGGTATACATGTTTGCCTGGGACAAGGTGAAGGTGAACGCTAATTTGAACTGTCTTAGGATTTTGTCCATTATGCCCTGCCTATGCAGAATAGGAGAGTGCATTACTTTCTCTGACCTTTGCCCCTGCGCTACATATTCTTCATGTACCAGGCTTACATTTAGAGTTGCTAATTCACCAGACTTTTGAAGGCTATCCCAAAATGCTCGTGCCATTAATAACATTGTTGAGTGAGAAAAACAGACTTTCGGTAACTCTTAGGCTTTAGTTGTAAAAGAGGTAATTGTAGCTGTGATCACCAAGTTTGATTTATTACCTTTAATCTCAGGATTAGGAAGACAGAGGCTCGTGGATCTCTGAGTTAAAGGCCATCCAGGGCAACCTAGGGAGACTGTCACAAGACGAAGAAAAACAGAAAAGTAATTACAATTTGAAATAATAATGTTGTGATCTTTGCTACTCAGTTTTTTTTTACTTTAGGGAAATTACATAGACTTTCCTGTAGAGAACACTTGTTCTATTGTTCTTGTAAAATGTATTCTATATAAACGAACTTCTCCAAACTCAATTATCATAGCTCAGAATTAATCTAGTAGCAGGAAAAAGGATTTGATTGTCCTGTATTATCTGCTGGATACTGATGTGTCCCTTACTTTTTCTTCTGTTGCTGAGTAAAGAATCATACTTCATCATATGCCTTGTAGCTCAGGAGCTCAGTGAGACTCCTGTAGCATAACAGTAATCTTCATTCGGTACGGCCCTGCAGTTTTACTGTGGATAGCTTAGAGGATTTTATTGTCGTGGCTTGACTTCCATTAGTATACTCTTTTTAAATTGTCATTGCACCATCTTTTTTAAAACAATTAAGAACTTGTTCATTTAAAAGCCCTTTAAGACATGTCCTCAGTTTCTCTGTGTATTTCCAGTGAGAGTAAAGAGTGAGGCTGCCCTCCCTAGAGTGATGAGTGAGGGGTGGCCCTGAAGTGCCAGAATTGTGGTTTCTTTTCCTTTTGCTTAGCATATGCAAGGCATGTGCTCAATCACTAAACTATTCTCATATACCCTCTGAATCTTGTGGGTTTTTTTTATATGAAATACTGCAAATTTATAAAGAAAAGGATGCTGCCCTTGCTATATATTTAATAGCTTCTCAATCTTTGCATTCTGATTTGTAGACATCTCCCCAGCTGCGACTTTCACCCAATTAGGAGCATCTTTTCTGGCCAGGTTGGAACTAAGACCCGACTTTTCCCTTAGTCTCATTTTCTCGCTTCTTCTCAGTTCTTGAAAATAAGGTTTTTGTTTTTTCCTGAGTCTTAGCAGGTGTCATTTCATCTTCCCTCATAGTGAGCAGTGGTTGATCTGGCTTGAGCTGGGGGAAAGTGTGTATGTGAAAATAAAATGTACATACAGAATTGGCATGTCTATATTTGAGACTAGTAATACTGCCTAAACTATTATGTTCTCTTATTTTGAAGTTTTCAAGAAAGCATCTTCCCATCAGAAGTATTAACCTTGTGATATGTACCATAAAAGCTTATTTAACTCACATTATAGCAGATAGTTCAATTTAGGTGAGATGTACTTTGGTGTCCGTGACCATATTTCCGTTTTTCTGCTCAAAAATAGGCTCTGAGATAATTGACATATCAACTTTGAGTATACACTTATTTATAAAGTTGGGATTTCATGTAGGTATCCATTGTCTTTTTAACAATGAAGCAAGAAGAGTAATTAAGTTCATAAAAGGTGTCATTACAATCTTCAGGTGGCTGGAAAGAGTGCTTGATCCTGTTCCATCCACACCCGGGAAGGCTCACAACCATCTGTAACAGTGCCTCCAGGGAATCCAGTGCCCTCTTCTGGCCTCCTCAGTTCCGCAGGCGCCCACACACATACCTATACGTACATACACATAAATAAAGAGAAATATATTCTTAAGTGTCTATATGTGTGCATGTGTATGCATGTTTATGTGTGTGTTAGAGCTGGAGAAATGGTTGGCAGTTGACGGTTCTTGCTGCTCTTTGGGAAGACCCAAATTTGGTTTAAAGCACACACATTGGGTGATGTTTTTTTCAATGGCCTATAGCTCTGCCTCCAAGGGACCCTGCACCCATACATATATGTAGCACACACACATACACTTAAATAAAAAACAATTTTTAAAAGAATACACATTTCAAATATGTGTTCTTTATGACAATTTGAGCTCACTAAGAGGATAAGTACTGTGTTTTATTTTGCATTTAAGGTGCATTTAAAGGTGATTTATCTAATTCTTCAGATTCTCTGAGAAAAGCACACGAGTGTGTGTGAATACACTTGTCAATAAGCCAGTATGTTCTCTTAATCTCTGTCCTTGTTTAAGTACATTAAGCTGTAGCTTACTGCCCGATGGGCATTCAGGACTTACATGGAATGGTAGCCCTTAGCAAATCATGCTGTGTCCCCTTTTTCACCGATTAAAAGTTGTCCCTATACCTTTCTAACCAATAGGAGTTTTGAATCTTAGTCCTCTGTATTTTCTTTTCTAGTCAGTAACTACATTATAGTACTGAATAACTTGAAGTAAATCACTTAATATATTAAATAACTAAGTTATGTTACAAGACAATTCTTAAGATTGGAAAGGAAATCTGTAAGAATACTTTTATTATTTGAAAATGGGACTTCTCCCCAATTATATTTTAAGGAGTTATACAGAACCGTTTCTTATATCATAGAACTTTAAGCTAATTCAGGCCAGATCTATAACAGAGACAAAGAGAACAGAACAAGAGAATACAGTGATAGCAACCATTGCTTTCTTTTCTGTGTTCAGAGATAACATGTGGTTGTGTGAATCAAGAGCTTTTAAGGGCTATTATAACACAGCTGCAAAGCCATATCTGTAAATAAATCTTTGAACCAAGGATGATTGAGGAATTATCTGTTTTTTTAAATTTACACAAAGCATGATTATTATATGTACTAGGACATTTTATTTTAAATGTTATTAATTTCTTAAAACATGTATGGATTGTCAGGTATTTATGTGTTATTATGTGGACATTTAGAATATATAGCTTCAAGACCACCAGGTTAGATTGGAGGGGTCTGTAAGCTTCGTGAGCTTGAGAAAATGAGACAAAAGGAGAAGCGAGGCTAGTCACCATCCTTAGCTGTGTTCAGTGGCCATGTGTGGCTTAGCGGGAGTGCCTGCTTCCTGCAGTTACCCCTCGGGACTTTTTACTCTATGAAATAGTTCATAGTTATGGTTTGCAGTTTTATGGCTTATTTTAGTGCCCTATTGACATCAAGGGTTACTGATTGTTGTATTAGGAGTTCCTGACAAACAGAAATTATTTTATATTCTCACCCATCTCTGACAGAAGATATAAAGTTTTGACAAATACGTATGGCACAGCAAGTGTCCAATTCTACAGAGCAAAATAAATGCAAACCACCATTATGGCGAACACAAACAGCCTGAGAGCGAGTTATCAGCAAGCAAATAATTGTTGAACTGTTATGAATGGAGCAGGCTGCTGAAATGGGGCATGATTGGCTGATGTTACATGTGTCCTTGATTACCTTCCTTGTGCTTTTATCCTAATAAGTGACATTCTTTGTATTCCCTGAGATGGCTAGACAGTCTGACACTGAAGAAGAATAAATATTGCATGTGGTTCACATTAAGCTGTCATCCAAGACAGCATTTATAAAAAGTAACTGGAGAAATTCTTAAGAAATTCTGCAGTGCTACAGTTTCCTGGCTCCAGTCATAATTGTCAAAGTTCCTGACACATCCAGGTCTTGAGAAATGATTTAGGTTTACAGTGGTTTGGCGCATGAATAATTGTCATGGGTTTGTGTTCTCACACTGCCTTCGGATGCTAATGTTCCTCCCCAGAATCTTTCATTTTCTGGTCATTTGTATTTTAGGAAATGTCTGCACTGCTGATAGTGCCCTCTCCTTCAGCTTTGGCGAGAGGGTTTTTTGGTATTTTGTGCATTTAAAGGCAGAGTGTGGGTTTAAACGTTTCTGTTTTTTAATCTTAAAAAATATTGTTTGCTTGTGTTTAATGCTAGCAAATGACCTTGAAAATAGTATTTGTATTTTTCTTCTCCAGCAACATTGGAAAGCCTTCAAACAATCCAAATAAATACCATTTTTAAACTGTCCCACCCCCCCCCAAAGCCTCAAATCACTACTTGATGTTTCATTTAAAAATATTGTGTGCCTTTATTCACATACTTTTGTTATTTTAATATCGTTCCTTGAGGCCAGGCAGTATTTTATTTATCCCAGTCATTGTTTTCTCTTAAAATATCCTTTCAGAAGACAGCATAGTATTGTCCTGAAGAAAGCAAACCTAGTCATGAGGGAGATCGTGGCTCCAAGGACAGTGTCTTCACCCTGCAATACACATCTTCTTTCCAGCCTCTCCCCATGCAGTTATCTGAAGGACAGAACACACTTGTAGACATGTATTCCTGTGCTCTGACACAATTATTCTAAACCATTTCAAATTAAGTAATTAGCATTGCTATTTCATAATCTTATCAAGAATGTAACATTTTATCAGCTGCTTACTGAAAAAGTGTGATTAAGTATCAGAATGATTTTGAAGCCATTAAAACAGGATATAATGTTTTCAGTTCTCAGCCTTTGTTTTGGGTAGTGAGAAGAAAGTGAGATACGCCCCGTGTAACAGTTGTGTTTTGCATTTAGTCTTTAAATTTAAAATATTAAATTGGGGGTTGCTTTTAGGATATTCTTTATGCTTTGAAATCTAAACCATCCATTTGTATTGAAGAAACTTTTCCCCAAGTATAACACTTCTCAATGTTACCTATGGCTTTTAACTCTCTAGGCCACTACAGAGCACAAAATATTTGCCCAACTGGTAAATTGAACTGTAAGTCCCACTGTGGGAAATTGCTTTGCTGTGCACCAAACAGCAGTTATCTTAGTAATTGTACCCGAATTCTTTGTGGCTAATAGAGCGTGGACGTCCATTTTAAAAGCAGAAAATTATTTGTCTTAAATGCTTTTAATTGTGAAGCACCTCAGTAAAATGAGAATCAGCAGACTATAATGAGGCATTAGACTGCTTTATTTTTAATTGTTTGTGCAGAAAAGTGAAATTCTTTTCCCTCTCAGTGTAAAACTGTGTATGTCCGACATTTCACATTCTAAACCGGAGCTCCCAACAAGGAGCTTATCAGAACAAATTGTCTAGTCCACCCCCTTCCTCACTCAAAACCTAATGACCCTTTATCATCATGGTTTAGATTGCTGGACACAGATGTGAGAAAATACAAGTAATCTACAGGTAACTACAGTAGCTGCACTGATGTTCTCGGAGAACTGACTGCTGGGAAGATAAAGAGCTTCCCACAGAGCCTGCGACTTTCCGGCCGCAGAGCACATCATGAGCTCATACATGAAGTTTTATTTGCTCAAGACTCACAATAAGATGCATTAGAACGTTCAGCAGGGACTCTTCTTAGATGAGCAGAGACATTCTGGAGGGTTATTAGTTGATGCACCCGTGCATAGCATCACTCTAAAAAAGTTCAGTGATATTAATTCTTTCTGCGGACAAGAAGGATTACGGCACAATGCAGCACTCAAGTTGAATTCTTTTCTTGCTATTTATATAATCTACTCTGACTCTAATCACTTTCTCTGCACAGAAGCCTGAGCTTCTTACTGAAAAGTAGTTTGCTTCTGGTGTTTAATACGAAAGTAGAACAGCAATTTTTCAGACGTTAGCATATATCGCATTCAGAGGAGTTGCTTATGGCCAGGTGCTCTGCTTTTGTTAGTCAGCTGCGTAGATTATGATCAGGAGGTAAACTCATTTTTCTGTTTGCCTGCAATTGAGTAATTTACCATGAAAAGGACGATCGGGCTTGGATAAGGTACTGCACCTGTAGTTGAAGTTTTATAATTGCTACTTTGTTATTTGAAATAATCATAGTTTCATATTGTCTTAAACTACAATGCAAACTGTATCTAATCTTTTTGTGTATGAGATGTTTGTTTTTAGTTTAATAAATTTTGTGTGAGTTTACTAGATTGCGGTGAGTCAACATGAATTAGACTGCTTGAACTTCAGGTGTGGGCTTCTTTTCAGAAACCCTTTGCTCATTATAGCCTTCTAAAAGCTAACTAATTGTATTTCAGTAAAAGCTTAACTCCTAAATTTGGGCTGCTCACATTGCATTTATATGTCAGGGTGAGTTATGTTCCTCAGACCGCTTCTAGGAATTACCGTGTCAGTAATTGAAAGATAATCTTCTACAGACAGTATTGGTTAAGCAGTTTGCAGTCAACAAAAAGGTAGTGAGGTATTCAGTGCAGTCTTGTGTAGGTATATGTGTTATATCCCTCGCTACAGGTTACTTATGGAGAATACTGAAATGCTCTGGAAATTAGAGAAGATGCTGATCAAGTTATTTGGGCTTGGCTCCTACTCATTTGTCTCTGGACTATTAGTGTGTGTTGTCACAAATGGCCCTTCATAGATGGAGCTTCAGAGTTACTCCATATGCCCATGAGCTTAAGGATTAATTCAGCATTTGGCTCTAGTATAGAATGTCCAGTAGGCAAAGTAAATTTGGAACCAGAAAATAGAAATAACAAATGATCTGTATGTGCTGCTGGTCATTAAAACCCCTGTCACTCTGCTGATAGCAATTAGTGTCACTTCTTCTGGAGATTTGTATCATGGTTTTTAGTTTATCTTTATGCATCTGAAATACTCGTGGTGTATGGCATAGATTAAAATAGAATACAGAACATGAAGAATTGGTTGAGGCAGAATTATGCATTAATTCTGTTTTTAGTTTGCTGTAAGATCTAAAGGAAAAAAATATTTGTTTCCATTTAGCAGCAAATAGGAAACACAGAACTCAAAATTCTACAAAGTACATTTCTTACCCACTCCGTGTTTAAAAGGAAGGGGACCAGAGGAGCATGTGCGGCATGAGCTTGTTTTGCATTCTTGTTTTTACATCACCAGATTAAATATAATGAAACCCATCTGCAGGCTGCGGAGCTGCTCATTGGTTTTCCTTTCTTCAAGGACTGTGTCTTCTGTGAATTTTTTTCTCTTCTTCTACAGTTTTTTTTTGAATTTCAACAAGATATACATAAAATTAAAAACCTTGTCTGTTATAAAGTTTTGTTTGAGCTTTTTAAACTGAGTGATTAGCAGAAATAATGACCCTGTCAGCCTTAATCACATTAAAATGTGGTTAACATCATTTAATTTTTTCCACTTAATATGCAAAAATTTCCAGTAGATTTGCAGTGAAGGCCATTGAAATTCCATTAGAACAAGAATAAAAATTTCAGGCATCATTTATTCAGAGAAGAAATAAAGGTCTCGATTGAGAACTGCTGAATCCTTCTATTAGAGACACTATGAATCATTGCATTGAACTGTACCTTACATTTTGATAGACCTGTATCTGACTTTTCAAATGGTTGGAAATCATGTTTTCTCACAATTCATAAGGAGAAATCATCCAGAATTGCCTGCTTATTTTATAAATGTCTAAAATAGTTGATTTTCATGCAACTTCAACGTGCTTAAATTTTAAGTAGAAAATTATTTGTACTCTAAAATTAAGATAACAAATTAATTTTAGGCATAGAACAAACTGGAAAGACAGTTTTCAAGTGTGCAGTTTCTGTTTTCAAGTTATGTTGGAACATGTTGAGAATGACCAAATGACACCAGCTCTCTTTCCAAGTTTATAGCTTATCATCTTTCAAGCTTCAACTGGTATGTTAGGCTGTATTGAATGCAATAAAAGAATATTTTGCTGTTTCTAGAATTATTTAATTGTTTTGTGTTTATAGAATAAAAGCAAAAAGGCCTGATTTTATTTTAAGCCATGGCTACTATTTAAATTTCATTTGTCGTGTTTGATTTGCCAGTGTCCTACATGTTTTTCCCACTATAGGAAAAAAAAAGTGTGTGTGTGTGTGTGTAAGTGTAAACGTCTTTCTGGAACCCGTCCTGTTGCTTGGTAATTAAGTGATGATGTGATGCTGCACTTTTTATTGTTTGTTTGTTTTGAGCCATTGGAACCTGTCACACAGTTACACTTGTGTGTACTGGGTGGTGGGAAACACCCCTGGAAATCTCGGAAAAGTAGTCTGAGCATATGCTGCTCACAGTGTCATTTCCTGTAGCCTGCTTCTGGGGCTGGGAAGTCTGAAAACATTTAATTGTCTGCTTTATCCATACCACAGCCTCCCGCCAAGGTTCCTAGAGCCTCCTCAAAAGAGGTGTCTGGAGTAACTCCCAAACTGCCTCCTGTCTGTGGTGCTGTCTTGTGTGTCTTCATTGGAACCGCTATAGAATGTGAGCTTGCTTTGCTGTCTTGTTTTTGTCTTTGTGAATAGGGGGAAATTGCTTGTTTGTTTATATTTCCAGGGCTTGACGATGGACTTAGAGCGTAATGAGTGAATGAAGAATGATTAAACATCTATTGATTTCATTTTTGCTTTGGTTTAGTTTTTTTTGTTTTTTAAAGACATAGCTTCTCTGTGTAGCCCTGGCCATCTTGGAACTCACTCTGTAGACCAGGCTGGACTGAAACTCAGAGATTCACCTGTCTTTGCTTCCTGTGTGCTGGGATTAAAAATGAATCCCCCACTGTGCCTTTTTTTGTTTGTTTGTTGGTTGGTTGGTTTTTTGTTTTGTACCCTTGGCTAGCCTGGAATTCACTATGTAGACCCCCCTGCCTCTAAGTGCTATAATTAAAGGGAAGGGCCACCATACCTGGCCAAATACCCATTGTTTTTACTGCCTTTATTTCAACACTTTTTTAAAAGTAATGTTTTCTTTAGTGTTTGGGAACTGTCAGCATAGTCATCCTTTTCCCAGTTCCTCCCAGATCCTCCTGCACCCTCCTGACCACCCAACATCAAGTTCTCTGTCTCTTTCCATCAACCCCACCCCAAGAAAGAAACCCACCAAGTGCATTTCCTACTGACCAAATCCTCCTGCATGTGGGGCCTGCCCTGGAGTGTGGTCAAAAGGTGTTATTCCTTGAAGAAAACCATACTTACCCTCTCCAGGCAGTCGTCAGATGCCAACACCTCCTCAACTAGGACTGAGCTGTCATGCCTACCTCACTCCCATGTGCTGGATTTTTGACTGACTTAAGCATGTGTAGGTGTTGTGAGTGCTGTCAAAATCTCTGAGTTCATGTGTGCACTGCACCTTTGTGTCTGGAAACCACTTTTCTCAACATCATCCACCTCCTCTGGCTCTGTGTGCCCCTCTTGCACACTGCTCCCCAAGCCGTGAGGGGAGGGATGTGCTGTAGACATCCCGTCTAGATGTGATAACACATCCAGACCTCTCTGGTCTCGGCTCTGCAGGTCTGGGCTCCCTATTGCAGCGTCTTAGTGTTGTTGCGCAGCTAAAGCAGTAGTAGACTATGTGTACCCAAGCAGTCACCATTGTTCCATGGAGTTTCATTCATAGGTCCTGAAATTTGAGTGAAGATCATGTAATTTTACTGGCATAGATTATTCTTTAAGAAGTCATTTGATAATGTGTAAGGGAAACATTGCAGTGATTTGCCAGCCCCAAGTTCCACCTGGCCATCACTAGCCTTTGTGCAGTACCTGGGATGCGATAGCCCATTCACCTACTGCAATAATGCTTTCTCAATCATCAGTTTGCCTTCCTCAGTAGAATTTTTCATGAAGCACATAACCATGATCTTATTTTTCCATTTTGGGGGGACAACTTGTTTTAACCTCACTTGTCTTTTACCCTGCAGCTCATTTGTCCTTCCTCTTTAAAAGCATTGTGTATAGTTGACCCTCCCTGTCTGCAGGTTCTACACCCATGAATTAAATAAAATAGATTTTTAAAATCTACTTTTTAAATTGAATCACTAGTAAACATAAACAAATCTTTCCCCTACTCATTATTCTCAAAACAATACGACAATTATTAATATAAAATTTATATTAAGTATTTTTGAGTAACCTAGAAATGAAAGTATATGGGAAAAACATGTAGGTTATGCACATATAATACTGTTTTTACAGTGAGACACATAACCTTGAATTTGTGGAATTCTTAGAACCAGTCCCTCATGGGAGACAATAATGGCTATAACCATTGTCAGTTCAGCAGAAAAAACAATAGAATTCAGCAGTCTTCGGAGTATAAGTAGGTAGTTGATATCTTTTGAAAAATATAGTTCAGTCCACTGCTTGAGCTTTTAGAAATGAGCAAACATCTTGGGTTAGTGGAAGAATCAAGAACTTTGTGGTTGAGTGGACTTGAATCTTATGACCACTATCAAACACTGAACAGATTATCAATCCCTAATCATTCTTAAATATTAAATGAAATTACAAAGGAAAGTGGCTATCACTTCTTCTCTGTAGGACAAATAATAAAATCCCAGACACAGATATTGGGGTTCACCCTGAAGATCAGAAAAGCAAAGCAGCCAGCCAGTAACTGTTAGCTCTACCTCAGTCCAAAATGGCGATCCTGCCTCTTGGAAACCTCAAAATGAGACTGAGTGTGAGACCTATCTCCTCCATTCCTATATTCCTCTATAGTACTGGGATTAAAGGCGTACACCAGCACTGCCTGGCTGTATGGCTGTGGCTACTTTGCACTGATATTCAGGCAAGCTTTCTTTATTAAAACACAAATAATATACCATTGTATTTCCCCTTTTTTGTCTAATATTTAAAAAGGCTATAACTAATTTAAGAAAATCTTGGGGCTGGAGAGATGGCTCAGTGGTTAAGAGCATCGCCTGCTCTTCCAAAGGTCCTGAGTTCAATTCCCAGCAACCACATGGTGGCTCACAACCATCTGTAATGAGGTCTGGTGCCCTCTTCTGGCCTGGAGACATACACGCAAAACAGAATATTGTATACATAATAAATAAATATTTAAAAAAAAAAAAGAAAATCTTTATACAATAAGTACAGTAACTATGCACAATATATACAGGCCATAAATATATCAGCAATGTCTAGTCCATTTGCATTCATAGAATGCAAGTTCAGAAAAAATACTCCATATCTAGCCTATCTTGGTGAGTCCAAATAAACTTGCTTTCTGTGTCTGGTAAACAGGAAAACTGTAACTATCTAGTCTTCAATTCCCTCAGGGACCCAAGAAGGAAATAATATTAACTGAGTAAGCTGGAAGTGCAAGTAAGTGACTTCAAAAAATGAGACAAATTACAGAAACAGCTGTCTGCCTGGACATTCACCCAAAGTTCCTCTGCAACTATGGGACATCCATCTTTGGCCTACAGGCCTAACATATCTGACAGACTTTTCTGTGAAGTAGGATATTCTGAAGAGCTGTCCCTCCTTGTCCTGACAATGTTTGACAGTCACTTTCTTTTGTGTCCTGTTTGTCCAGTTAAGACAGCATACTGTCAGCAGTTTAGGCAAGGGAAGATTTATGAAATTTTATCATGTTGGAAATGGCCAATATACTCTTTTTCATGAGACTTTTTTTCTGGTTGATTTTTTTTTTCTCTTATTTCAGATATCTCATTTGTCCAGTAGTCTTCAGATTCCATATCTGGGTACCTTTATTCTCCTGAAAAGACAAAAACAAAACCCTTCTCCTGTAGTAATAGGAGCGGTGGGGCTGCGTCCCAAGCACCCCGGCCGCCTGCTAGTTTATGCCCCCAAATAATTACACGGACACTGTATTCTTTTAAACACTGCTTGGCCCATTAGCTCTAGCCCTTACTGGCTAATTCTGATATCCCGATCAACCCATTTCTAATAAACTGTGTAGCACCGGTCTTACCGGGAAAGATTCAGCATGTCTGACCTGGCGGCTTGCTTCATCGCGTGCGTCTGCCCGGGAGAGGGGAGCATGGCCTCTGAGCTCACTTCCTCTTCCTCCTCCGACCTATGTTTTAACCTATGAGGCCAAGCAATTTCTTTATTACTTAACCAATGACCTTCCTCCATCATTCTCCTACCCTAATTTTAGAGAGATTAACTTTTGGCAAGTTATAGCTGATCAGATGAAAAGCATTTGTTGCTTTTATGGGTTAGATTAGATTAGATTAAATAGCCATGCTGTTTGATGAACTATCATCTCTTCTAATTAAGAGCTATCTCTTGTTCAAATTGAATCTTTATCAATTTTAATGGTATCCATAGCTTTTCTTCTTCTGTCGAAATGAAAGCAGAACCCCTTTCCCAATATAACACAAATCCTGACATCACTGCATCTTTGAAGTATATCAGCTGATTTTATTCCATAGTTTTTTCTGCTCTTCATTGTCTCTCTTTAGCTGTTGTTCCTTTCCCATTAGCATTTAGAAAATTCAGAATTAATAAAGCATTATGCACTATATTTCTGGGGGGTCTTTATTATTCCTTTCTGTTTGTTTAACATATCCTTTAGAGTTCAGTTTGATCTTTTTATAACTGCCTGGCCTATAGGATTATATAGTATACCTTTAATATGCTTTATATTATAATAAGCAAAACACTTTTGTTTTCTTACAAACCTATGCTGGCACCTTGTCTGTATTTGTACAGGTGTACACATGGTGGCCATAACTTATAGCAAATGTATGATTACTGAATCAGCCTTTTCCAGACTCAAATCCATTGCTCATTGAAAACCTGAATAAGTGTCAATGGTGTGATGTACATATTTTAGTTTTTCAAATTATACAAAATGGAACATATCCATCTGCCATATTTCATTCCTTTGAGTACACTTTGGATTACTTCCTGCAAGTAATGGTGTTTGATTCTATAAAGAACAAGTAGTACATTTCCTTATAATTTCCTTGGCTTGTTGTCATGTGACGGAAGAGTCTTTTTTTTTTTAAACCTTTGCTATTGACATGATGTTTTTTATGAAATTCTGAGGCCTTTAGTACATTTCAATCAATAATTGATCAATTTCTGCATTGCCTTGTGCAGGAGGACCTGTATGGGACTGATTGTATCATGTGACTAAATAAATAATAAATAATGTCAATTCTGTATCATCTGGTATAAATTCAGTGGTTTCAATATGCAGACTAA
Organism: Microtus oregoni; assembly: GCF_018167655.1. Classification (NCBI taxonomy): domain Eukaryota; kingdom Metazoa; phylum Chordata; class Mammalia; order Rodentia; family Cricetidae; genus Microtus; species Microtus oregoni. The sequence goes on along the minus strand of NW_024543096.1, from coordinate 25,834,019 downwards.
CTCTTACTGCATATTTCAAATCGGTAACTATGTAGAGAGGGTCTTTAAAATCCCTTAGTACTATGAGAATAGCATATACTTCTGACTTTTGTACAGAATTGTAAATGCTTTGATCCATTTTACTTAAATTTTCTGATTTCTATCCTGCCTTATTTGCATCAGTATAGAATGTTGGGGCTCCAATTATTGGTGTGTTTCATACAAAGCAAGGAAGGATCCAGTTAGTTCTCTTTATAAGTTGAATTCTCTTGCTTTGGGGATAGTTGTAGTTAATCTCTTCCAAAAACATTACTACATGCTTTTTGCCAGGATTCACTGTCTTCCCATAATTTGTCAATTTCATCATTATTAAAAGGTACTATAATTTCTGCAGAGTCTATTCCTTCTAATTGACAAAGTCTTAATTTTCCTTTTAGAATTAAATCAGAGACCTTTTCCACATAATTTTTAATTTCTTACTCAGTTTATATGATAAAAAAAGTTCCATTCTAAGCTAGTATTTTCCATGTGCATTAATTCATGTAGGGTAATGTTTGGAGGGTAATATTACCAGAATGCAGTTACGATTCAGATCCACACAATCCACGTGTGCCTTTTGTAATTTCTCTTCAATCAAAGCCAATTCTCTCTCAGCTTTAGCTAATTATTCCCCAGGACTATTTAAGTTCTTGTCACCATCTAAGGTTGTGTTTAAATTAATCAGGTCATCAGGACCTATCCCAATAGTATGCCACAGATGGGAAATGTCTCCTAGTTATCATTGGAAGTTATTAAGAGTCTGCAGTTGATCTCTCCTAATTTCCAGTTTTGGATCCAATTTTTTGTAAACCTATTTTATAGTCCAAATAATTAATAGAATCAGCTCTTTGTATTTTTTCAGGAGCAATTTGTAATCCCCAACAAAACAAAAAAAAACTGGTTTTTACTTCTTCAAACATATTTTCTAAAGTTTCTACATTTTAATCAGTAAAATGTCATCCATGTAATGGTAAACTATAGATTGAGGAAGTTGCTTACATTTTATTTCCAATGGCTGACTTACAAAATATTGGCACAAGATGGGGCCATTTAACATTCCCTTTGGGAGAATCTTCCATTGACATCTCTTAGCAGGCTGAGAATTATTCTAAGTAGGCACTGTGAAGGCATATTTTTCTCTTTTTCTTGTAAAGCAATAATGAAGAAACCATTTTTTTTTAAATCAATAACTATATGAGGCCATCCTTTAGGCAATAGAGTAGGCATAGGAATGCCAGACTGTAGAGAGCCCGGAGCCCATTAGCTGAATCACCTTATTAACAGCTCTTAGATCTGTTACTGTTCTCCATTTTCCAGATTTCTTCTTAATAACAAATACAGGAAAATTCCAAGGGCTGGTTGATTCTTTAAAATGCTGAGCATCTAGTTGCTCCTGTACCAGCTGTTCTAAAGCCTGCAGTTTCTCTGTTGTTAAAGGCCATTGCACAACCCATACAAGTTTGTTTTTCAACCATTTTAAAGGTAGGGTTGATGGTGCCTTTATAAGCTCAGCAGCTGAGCCAGGCGGTGGTGGCACACGCCTTTAATCCCAGCATTCTGGAGGCAGAGGCAGGCGGATCTCTGTGAGTTCGAGACCAGCCTGGTCTACAAGAGCTAGTTCCAGGACAGGCTCCAAAACCACAGAGAAACCCTGTCTCGAAAAACCAAAAAAAAAAAAAACAAAAAAACACATCATGACCATGATAAGATCAGCAGCTGTCGTGCCCTGTTCTTATACAGCCTGAATGTTCAATGACTGTTCTTTATATCGTGTAATATTTTTCCAGAAACATATATTAATTTATGGTTTGTTTTTCAGATTGGGGGAATGTTCATTTAAGTATCCCATTGCTGTTGCCAATCACATCCTCACAAATTCATTGCTATGTTAGCCACATATGGTTTTAATTTTCCTCTCTGCCCTTCTGGCCCTGTACATTTGACTCCTATCACACTCTGCTTTACCTGAGATAAGGTTCCAATTTCTAAAAACTGATCATTTATGTACTGAAGAGGCCAATCTGGCTGTCAAGATTCTGATGAAATTTTTGTTACATCCACACCTGTGTCTACCAGATTTTTAATAACAATGTCACTTACTCATATTTTTTATTTTGGTCTGTTTATTTGTAGAATTTGCCAAACTCCTCTCTTTATAGTTTTTTTTTTCCTGAATTTTTGTTCTCTCTTCTATAGTTGTTCTATTTTCCAGAGCAGTATGGTTTCTTACAATAGGCATTAGGTTCTTTAATTGCTCTGGGAAGGAATTTCCTCTACAATAGCAGGAAACAACTGAACCAGATGCTGTGAGAGGCCCCTGGAGGGAGTTTCCTGAGTGGCAAAGGATTACCTTGAATATTCCTCGATGATATACATTCATTCATTAATCCAATACCTGCCTTTGCCACACCTCCCACATAATCCAGGAGGTAAGGGCATTCTGAATGGATTATTCTTAGAAAAAACATTGTTTATAGTAATGCCCTGTCTGCAGTCCCTTTTAAGGTGATCTTGTTTGCCACAATTATAACATTTGACATTTCCCTCAAATGTCTAGAAATCACCTCTCCTATCCAAGTATCATTATGGTCACCAGGTTCAATATTAACTGTACCTCAGATCCATTACTCCAAAGGCACTGATCTTTCCTTTAACGGCCTGATTATCATTTTGCATTAAGACTTAGCATTTTCAAAAGGCAGAGATTCAATTATTATTTGTCTAACTTCTGAATTTGGTATCATTCTATTTACTGCTGAAGTCCATCTTTATAAGAAATCTGTAAAGGCTTCTTTGCGCCCTGCATAACTTTAGTAATTGACTCAGTTTTCATTCCTATTTCTCCAATTCTGTACCAAGCATTCACTCAAAACTGCTTTGTGGCATAAATCCAGAGTGTGGTCATCGTATACCTATGCCTTTATATACTAGTAGCAAATGTGGATTGCCTTTATATAGTAGCATATTTTCCTTTTCCAAGAATTTGTTCTTGGGAGATTTCCATACCTGTAGCTTTACTCCATTGTTCAATAGTCCTAGCCTCGTCTCTGAACCAGGTGCTCCATTGCAACTGTGGACCAGGCTCTGAAACACCTGTAAGCACTCCTATCCAGTATTTAGGGATAATTCTATTACAGCCTGACCATAAGTTTAACATTTGCTTTACAAAAGTGAATGCATGCCATATGAGACTATTCCTTCCTTGAATATCCTTAAATCTAGCATTGGCACAGGAGTTCTGTTAGCTGTAACAGAGCCTCTGCCATTTGGCAATTCCTGTGGTTACTGGATATATTAAGGTTGGTTGTTTGAAAACCTTAGGCTAATGCTATTCTCCGTTAAATTCTTTGTCTGGACTTGAATATCTCTGTAATCTGTTTTATTAGGTTTTTCTATGACTTGTATCTTACCACTCAGATTAATCAACCTTTTTAGTGATAAAACAAAGATGATAATGCTGATAATATTTACAATTGATATTACTTAAATCCCGTCTATATTAGTTATCCTTTCATTTAATCATTCCGTTTTTAAACTGTCCAGCGTATTACTATACAGAGACATGAGTTCCTTCAGTGTAATGGTCTTTCCCATTTTTAAATGTGGGGGGAAACTCTATTTTAACTAATTCCTCCCTTGAAGAATTCTTATTTGTTTGCCAACGATATTGACAAAGATATGAGGCTTTAATATAGAACAGTAAAAGCCTGACTGGATTTCAGTGTAGCTACCTAGTTTGGCAGCATCCCGAGAAGGGGGTTCAGGGAGAGCCCTCCAAGAGAGAAAAAAGAAAAACCTAGCTGGCTCGGCAGTGACTCTGGCTGCATGTGGCTCCAGGCTGTGCTGGTGACTGTAAAGCCACAGGCTAAAGGCTTTTTTGTGAATTCGTACCACAAATGTTGGGCACCTAATATAGCAAGCATTATAAAAACTCAGAGACAGATATTGGTGCTCAACCTGAAGATTAGAAAAGCAAAGCAGCCAGCCACTGGCTCTTATCTCTTCCTCAGACTGAAAATGGGCGATTCTGCCTCCATGAATCCTCAGATTGAGACTGAGTGTGAGACATGTCTCCTCCCATTTTATCCTCTCTAGTGCTGGGATTAAATGTGTGCATCATCACTGCCTGGCCCCTTTGGCTAACTAGTGTGGCTGCTGGGATTAAAGGTGTGAGCAACCACTGCCTGGCCTGTGTGGCTGATTAGTGTGGCTGCTTTGCACTGATCTTCAGGCAAGCTTTATTTATTAAAACATAAATAATATATCACTATACTTCTCTTTCAAATCAATGTCATATAACTCTATGTTTTTATTATAACTATACAGCTTTCCTGTCTTTGAATGCTAGTATGGAAAGTACACCAAGATCAAAATTTCTTGGGTGACTCCGAGGCTGGAGATTGGGGGAGATCTATAGTGGATGAAAGAATACTTCTGAGACTTGTCTCTTTCTCAGAATAAAACAGACTCAGAAACTTCATGGCATTTTGTTCTGCTTGTCTTTGAGGGCAGTGAGAACAGTCATGAATTGTTGTAAATAAAAAAACAGCACAAGCCACCTTAGAAAGCAGCTTACACCTGCACTGTAATCAGTATCCAGCTTCCCACTTCGAGTGTGTTCTCAGATGAAATGGAAACGTGTTTTTTGCAGAGTTTTTATTATACAAGACTGTGAAGAGCAGCTTCATTGTAGTGTCCCCAAACTGGAAACAGCACATGTGCTCATCAGTAGTAACAAGGGCAAAGAAATTAGGAGATGTCAATTTTCTTGTGTGGGAGGAGCAGTATGTGTGTCGGGTTAAAGGAAAATTTGCAGAGATGATATTCTCCTTTCTCATAGGTTCTGGGAATCAAACTCAGGCTGTCAGGCTTGGTGGCAAGTACCTTTACTCAGTGAACCATCCCGCCAGCCTGTGGCTGTCATACACCTCACCAATAAAATACACATAGCAGCATAGAGAGAGAAAGGGACTGACTGCAAATGGAGCAAAAGAGACTTACTGGAGAGATAAAATGGTCTGCTGAATTGTTATGGGACAAGGTGTGTGTGTGTGTGTGTGTGTGTGTGTGTGTGTGTGTGTACTTATACAAAATTCATCAAACTGAACATTTAGAATATTTGCATTTTAAATCTTTGTTAATTCCACCTCAATTTAAAATAATTTTAAAAAGAAATGTTTCTGCCAAGTCTGTAAATACACAGTCATGCATGGCATAGCAATGGAGACATTCTGGGGAAAGTGTAGCTAGGCAATTTCATTGCATGCAAGCATAGAATATATTTCTACAAGCGGAAGTATCTATGATTTCAGTATAATCCTGTGGGCAGGCGGGTAATCCCCATGAAGAAAACATACTATCTCTGGCTAGCATAGTGCCTGACACATAGTTAAAGCTCAACAATAAATTGATTGTATAGCTGAATATTCTCAGTCTTCTAGTACTGTTTATGATTGCTGTGTGATAGCATATTAAGGTTTATCCAAATCCTCCATTATTTTCCTTCTTTACTTTCATCCATTTAAAAAGAAATAAAGTGTACGGAATAATGTCATGAAGCCATTCAAATGCATTGTCCTCAACCCATGCAGTGCTGCGGATTGTTGTGCATTGTCCTTAACCCCATGCGATGCTGTGGATTGTTGCTGTTTTCATCTTTACTAATTTGAAAGACAAACAATGATGTTACTTCTGTTATTGTTGATTGGATCACAATGGAGAGATGATGCATTTAATGACTAGAAGATGAATTATTAGAAGATGGAAACCTGTTTTATACCTCTACTGGAGAAGAAAAAATAAAAATGGATTTAAGTTAATTGCATAGCACTTCTCATTTGTTATTATTTTGTTAAAATTTTGAGCAGAAATGTTACATAAAGAGAAGATATTCAAGAACATTCATTTAATTATAATACATCTTAATACAATTACTTTGGCAGTTGCTTTTCACATGAATTAGTAAGAGGCAGTGTGGCTGGGTAGTCATGCTGGCTTTTTATGTCGTCGTGCCATGAGCTAGAGTTTTTGGGAAGAGGGAACCTCACTGAAGAAAAAGCCAGAAGGCAGGCTAAGTGGTGCATTTTCTTGGATTGATGTAGGAGGAGCCAGCTCACTGTGGGTGGTGTCCCTCCTGACTGACTTGTGAGAACAGTCTGAAGAAGCTGTGGCGTGCAGGCCAGTGAGCAGGGCTCCTCCACGGCCTGTGCTTCGGTTCCTGCTGCCAGCCTGCCTTGAGATCCTGCCCTGGCTCCCCTCGGTGATGGAACTGAGATATGGAAGCGTAACACTAAAATAAACCCAAGTTGTCTGAGGGGTAGAGTGTTTTATCGCAGTGGTGGAAACCTGACACAGTGGTAGAGTGAAATTTGTGCACCAGGAAGACAACAGAATAGAATTTATGAGATCACTGAGTATGTGCAGAGTCAAGTAGCGAATGGTACCATGTGATAGTGTGTTCAGACTTAGAGCAAAGTGAAGTGTACTTCCTACTTATTTGTCTCAACTCTAGACTTTCTGAAAGCCTCTTAGAAGCTTTGGGGTATTTAGCAATATTTTTATTTTTACACTTACATATAAACTGAAGGTGTCATGGCACTTTCATGAGTGTGCCATTATACTTCTTTCTTGTTCATTGCTTTCCCATTGTACTGGTTTGAATGAAAATGGCCTCCATAGGCTCATATATTTGTGTGCTTTCTAAACAGTAATGAACTGTTTGGAAGGATTAGGAAGTGTGGCCTTGTTGCAAGAGGTGTGTGGTACTTGTAGGGGGGCTTTGAGGTTTCAGACACTCACACCTGGCTCAGTGTCACTGTTGATCAGGGTGTAAAGCTCTCAGCTCCTGCTCCAACACTATGCCTGTTTGTTCCTTGCCGTAATGATAATGGATTAACCCTCTGAAACTGTAAACAAGCTCCCAGTTAAATGCTTTCTTTTATAAACGTTGCCTTGGCCATGGTGTCTCTTCACAGCGCTAGAACAGTGACTAACCATAAGTAACAGAAACAGCCATCCTGGCTTCCTGCTTCCATGTCACCTGAATTCATCTTTTTCCCTTCTTCCCCCTTTTTAAATATCCTCCTCCCCTCTTATAGTACTTTACCTTTCTCTCTCTCTCTTTCTCTCTCTCTCTCTTTCTCAGGCACACACGCATACACATTTAAATTTAGATCCCACATAATTCAAGGAAACATGATATTTGTCTTTCTAAATCTTGCTTATTTTATGTAATCTCACTTCATTTGTTTTCCTGCAAATGTCATAATTTCATTTTTCTTTAATAATGGAAAAAACAGCATTGCATATATGTATCACATTTTCTTAGCTCTCCATCTGGTAATGGACACCAAAACTTGCTCCATTTCTTAGCTGTTGTGAATATTGCTGCAGTGAATGTGGGTACATAGTATCCTCAAAGTGTGCTGCTTTAGAGTCCTTCAGATTTGCACCTGGCATAGCTGGGTTATGAGGCCATTTTTAGTTGTTTTCCATGGTGACTGGTGGTGGCAGCAAGGGTTTGTGTTGGTATCAGCAGTGAATAAAGGTTCTCCTTCCCACATCAGCAGCAGCATCCGTTGTTTCCCTGATGTTCTGGCTGGGCCGAGATGGAGTCCTAGTGCTGAGGATGCTGAGCACTTTCGCAGTATTAATTGGCCGTTTGTATTTCTTCTTTTGAGAATTCTGTTAGACTCATTCACCATTTATAGTTGAATTTTGCTTGTTATTGGTTGCTTTACTCTCAGCTCTTTTGCTTTTTGCTCTTTTGGGGGGCCTGCCACCCATCTCCCAAATAAATCACACATGGAGGCTCTATTCTTACTTATAAAAGCCCAGTCTTAGCTTGGCTTCTTCCTTTCCAGCTTTTCTTAAATTATCCCGACTACCTTTTGCCTCTGGACTTTTTTCCTTTTCTTTCTTCTTACTTTCACTCTTAGTCCATGGCTGCTGTATGATGGCTGCCCCTGATGTCCTCCTCATCCCTGTTGCCCCTTCTGTCTATCCTCTCTGCCTTCGGCTCTTTATTAGGACCATCAGGTGTTTTAGACAGGCAACAAAATCACAGCTTCACAGAGTTAAACAAATGCAGCATAAACAGAAGTCACACACCTTAAAATAACATTCCCAACACTTACTATTCAGTATTTTTAGTTTTTGTCTGGGGGTAGGGTGGGGAGAGAGACAGAGGTAGGTTCTCACTGTAAAGCCTAGAACGCACTGTCTAGATCAGGCTGTGCTCAAACTTACCAGAGATGTGCCTGCTTCTGCCTCCCAAATTCTGGGATTCAAAATGTGTACCATCACTCTTGGCCTAGTTTGAGTTCTTTATAGATTCTAGGTATCAATTCCCTATCAGATGTATCGTTGGCAAAGACAGGTTGTTTTATTTTGTTTTTGCCTATTTTGGCTGGCTATTCACTCTTCTTTGCTACACATAAGCCTTTTCATTTTTTGCAATCCCGTTTGCTTGTTGGGATTGAGTCCTGTACTATTGGAGGTCTTTTTAGAGAGACCTTGCCTAGATCAGGACGTGTTTACATTGTTTTCTAGCAGCATCAAAGTTTCAAGTTTTACATTGAGGTCCTTCATTCAGTTTTTTAAATGATTTATTTACTTTCTGTGTCTGAGTGTTTTGCCTGCATGTATGTGCACCATGTGCATGCCTGGTGCCCACAGAGGTCTAGAGGGCACTGAATACCTTGGAACCTGAGTAACGAACAGTCATTGAGCTGCCATGTGAGTTCTGGGAACCAAGCCTGAGCCCTCTACTAGAAAAACAAATACTCTTAGTTTCTGAGTCATCTCTCTGGCTAGGGTTCTTGTGGGGAGGGGTGCAGGCCAGAAGTCAGCCTCAGGTAGCATTTCTCAGGAGCGGGCCACTGTGACCAGGGCTTGCGACTGACTGGGGTCCATCAGTCAGATTCTCAGCACTGGGGTATGGGAGTCGTCACCTGGCCTTGTACATGGGAGGTCAAACTCCGGACCCTGAGTTTGTGCAGCAAGCACTTTACCAACTGAGCCTTCTCCCCATACTCCTTTGATCCATTTTGAATTATTTTTTTGTACAGAGTGAGATAAAGATCTATTTTCATTTCTCTACATGCAGACATCAGTTTTCTTGGCACCATTTTGTTGGTGAGACTGTCTTTTCCAATGTATGTTTCTGACACATTTGTTCAAAATGAGGTGGCTGTATCTGTTGACTTATTTCTGGGTACTCTATCCCGTTGGTCTTCATCCCTTTTCGGCAGTTTTTGTTACTGTGTTTGTGTATTATATAATTTGAAAGCAGCTACACCTGCAGCGTTGTTCCTTCTTCTTGGGATTGCTTTGGATGTTTGGAGTCCTTTGTGCTTGCATTTTTTTCTAGTAATTAGAATTTTGATGAGAATTGTGTTTAATCTGCTTTTATTAATAAATAATAAAGCCTTTTAATTTTATTTTTACAGTATTCTGACAACTCATGAGCACTGGAGGTCTTTGTACATTCTAGTACCTTCTTCAGTGCCTTAAAGTGTTCATCATAGAGGCCTTCTGGCTAGGTTATTCCTAGGTGCTTTGGTTTGTTTGTTTGGTTTTGAAACTATGGTGAGTGGATTTTTTTCCTAATTTCTATTTTTAGAAAATTCGTTATTGGTATATTTAAAGGCTGCTGAAGATGAACTTAAACTTATAATCCACTTCCCAAGTGTTGTAGCATCACACCTGACATTTTAAAGGAAAGGCTAAATTCTCCATTTGTCTATGCAGCAGAAAAAACAAAGGGATAAGACTCTGCCTTTGAAGTCGATAGTGCTGTGACTTACTTTCTTGAATAAATTTGATTGTCACAGGTCACAAATAGATGTGAGATAGTTGTACAAGAAATTGTAGTCTGAGCATTGAGTTCAGAAGAACCAAAGCCATCCTTTCTTTATAGGAAGCAATGCTTACCATGTGTTAAGGATTTCCACTGTGTTCAATACTATGCTAAGCATTTTATATATACACGTTTAATCTACACAACTACCTTGTGAAGTGCATGTTGTCTCTGTATTGCCTAAGGCTTAGAAGACTCCCTGCTAGAGTGAGGATGCCTTCTCTGTCTGGCCTCAGTGTTCTGCAGCCATGTATTGTATACGTCCTCCTTTGCAAACTTCCTGTCTTAGTCAGCATTCTATTGTTGTGAAGAGACACAGTGACTACGGCCACTTTTATGAAAGAAAGCATTTCATTGGGGCTTATTTACAGTTCCAGAAGTTTAGTTCGTTATTGTCTTGGTGGGGAGCATTGGTGGCAAAAAGGCAGACATGGTGCTGGAGAACAGCTAAGAATTCTGCATTCAGACCCTCACTTAGCAGGCAGAGAGAACCACTGAGCCTGGCTTGAGTTTTGGAAACCTCAAAAGCCCAAACCCAGTAGTTTTTCCTGCAACAAGGCCACACCTATTTCAACAAGGCCACACCTCCTAATAGTGCCACTTCTTGATGACTTGAGCATTCAAATCTAGGAGCCTGTGGGAGCGTTTGTTTGTTTGTTCAAGACAGGGTTTCTCTGTAAGTTTGTAGCCTGTCCTGGAACTAGCTCTCATAGACCAGGCTGGCCTTGAACTTACAGAGATCTGTCTGCCTCTCAAGTGCTGGGATTAAAAGCTCGTGCCACCACCCTTCTGGCCCCCAGAGCCGTTATTATTTAAACCACCACATTGACTATCCTTGAGTCGTTTAGTTGTTGTGTGAGTTCTAATTGGTCCCAATAATACAAACCTGGAGCCAGATATCAGGGTAAATGCTGAATGATTAGAGACAAAGGAGTAAGCCACAGCCAACTCTTTACTTTGCTAACTCCTCAGCCAAAAAAGGACTGAGCTCCGTCTCCTCCTGCCTTATATTCCTCTCTCTGCCCAGCCATATCACTTCCTGTCTTCCTGTACAGCCCTCCAGACCTCTGTGGTTAATTAGTGCCTAGCTCCTCCCTCTGATCTTCAAGCAGGCTTCATTTCTTAGAGCACAAATGAAGTATCACCACATTTAAATATAAAGTTTGTTCACTTAAAACAATTAATGGATTTAGAGAGATGCTCTGCAACTAGCTAAGAACATTGGCTGCTCTTCTAGAGAACCCAGGTTTGATTCCCAGCACCCCAATAGCTCAAGCTTTCTATAATTAACTCCAGTTCCAGGGAACCCAGCCCCTCTTCTGACCTCCATAGCACCAGGCATGCGCGTGGTGCACAGACATGCAGGCACAACACCCATACATATAAAACAAAGTTGTAGAAAAAAATTAGCAGCTTATTTTATTTACAGATTCTTTTTTAAAATAATCTTCAGTAAAACCAGACTGGCTCCTTGTTGGTTGCTAGGTCCAGCTATAAGCAGTAAACTAAAAGCTGGTAGCTAGGATTCTTCTGTGTATTCCCAGTGTTTTTTCTCACGCCACAGTTTTCACTCCATGCCAGCTGGTGCTCTACATAAGACTAAATGGAGGGGCACACATTCCTGTTAAAGACTGAATCATCGCAGGAGCAGTTGAATGTTGTGTGGCAGGTTGCATGCCATTGATGGGGAGAAGGCTAGAGAGTGGCTTGGTTGTCGGTTTGTTTTAGGATGCCTCGTTCCCCATCGAACATGGCTTCAGTTAACTTCTCTAAAGCTAATTATGCTTGAACAAGAGGAATTTCGTCCCCTTCAGAGTACAGAAGTCTGAGTGAGAGCCACCACTCATTTTTTAGAATTGATACAGACCGATGACCATCAGCCTTGCTTTCTCTTTGTGTCCACTGCTCTGTGAAATGCTCTGGTAATGGCCGTGGGTAGACGACACGGATAAGTGGAATCATAAGGTGAACTCTGTTAGACTAGGAACATCCCCAAGCAGCTGACTTACGAATGACTTCAGAAGGACACTCATTTGTCTTTCCCTTGGACATTCCTTACTTCATTCCTGGCCCTATAAAACTTTATTTTATTATTTTTATTTACTTTATTGTTACTGCTGCTTTCTTATTCTAACCTCAGTGTTGTAACTATGTATTTGAAAAGATCACCGAGTGTGTTTGTCCTCTTATCTCCCTCTTTTCTGTGTCTCAAGTGCCTCATTTCCACCTGTGCTAAACTTATCATGCTCTTTCGCAGTTTCTCTTTCTCTCTCTCTCTCCCTCCCGCCCTCCCTCCTTCCCTCCCACCCTCTTCCTTTCTCTCTTTCTTTTTTAGCTACTCCCTACATTTCTTTCCCAAAGTTGTATTCCCCAAGATCTGGCATAATTTCATTTACTATAAATAATTTTTCACTGTGTATTTCTGCAGTTAGTGTACCTGACGTTGACGTTCTCTCCCATTCAACTAGCCACCTTCCTTTTCTACAGATTCATTAGGCAAGATCTCTTAGAAATTTAGACCTGGTTTTAAAACAATTCTTACACTGTTTTTATTTGTTTGTTTGTTTTTGGTTTTTTTTTTTTTTTTTTTGAGTCAGGGTTTCTCTGTATATCCTTGGCTGTCCTGAAACTCCCTCTGTAGACCAGGCTGGCCTATGTATGGAATATTTGTTTACACTGTGGAGATGTGTCTCTGCCTAAGGTACCTTGTGATTGATTTAATAAAGAGCTGAATGGCCAATAGCTCGACAGGAGAGAATAGGTGAGACTTCCAGGGAGAGAGAGGAAGAGGAGGAGGAATCAAGGTGCTCGGATTCACCAGTAAACTTGGCGCCTTACTGACGTGCCTTACTGAGGAGAGGTGACTGAGCCAGGTGGCAGAATGTAGATTTTAAAATGCATGTTAATTAAGTTATAAGAGCTCATTGGAAGCAAGCATAACCTAAGGCCAGATTTGGTAATTAACAATAAGTCTCCATGTTGTTATTTGCTGGCTGCAGTTCAAGAAAGTCTGACGAGAAAGCTTGCTATAAACCTCGAACTCAGAGACCTGCCTGCCTCTGCCTCCCGAGTGCTGGAATTTAGGTGTGCGCCAGTAGTATCTGGCTTCAGTTCCCATTCTTTTATTTGTGGACAATCTAACAGTATTTTGGCCCTCACTGAAACAGGGATTTGAAAGACTCTTCTGTTTAGAGCCCTTTATCGCAGATGTCGCCTGCAGAAGCAGGTGATTTTTGTTAGAGGGGATTAAGGTGATGCTCGGAAAGCTCATGGTGTCCCAGGATAGTGGCTGTGCTTTCAGTTGGCGTTTGCACACTGCAGATCTGTGGGCTTCTTACTGGAGTGGACAGTTGTCATGGAAAGCTCAACAGAATCAGAATGGAGCGGGTTTAACTTGTTTGTTTTCTGTCTTTTTTTAATCCTTAGATTAGTTTTAGCTTTATTTCAGAGTTTTTTTTTAAACTTTCTTTTTTTATATATATATATTATTTATTTATTTATTATGTATACAGTGTTCTATCTGTGTGTATGCCTGCAGGCCAGAAGAGGGCACCACACCCCATTACGGATGGTTGTGAGCCACCATGTGGTTGCTGGGAATTGAACTTAGGACCTTTGGAAGAGCAGGCAATGCTCTTAACCACTGAGCCATCTCTCCAGCCCCTCTTTCAGAGTTTTAAGTAAGGGTTTTTAATCTTCCTATTTGTAGATATGTTTACGTGTGTATGTATAAGTATTTTATACGTGCATATATAAAATATACATATATAATGAATATACACAAAATTGTCCTTTTTTTCTATTTTTGGTTTTTCAATACAGGGTTTTTCTGTGTACCTTTGGAGCCTGTTCTGGACCCTCCCTTTAAGGTGTTTTTTGTTTTGTTTTTTGGTGTGTGTTTTTGTTTGTTTGTTGTGTGGTGTTTTTGTTTGTTTGTGGTGATCTCAGTGTATCGTCATCAGAGCAGTTTAATCACACTGAAGAGCAGTCCGTGCCTGATGGAGGAAGGTCATTGGTTAAATAAAAAGAAACTGCTTGGCCCTCATTGGTTAGAAGATAGGTGGGAGGAGTAAACAGAACAGAACGCTGGGAGGAAGAGGAAGTGAGCTCAGACTCCACAGCTCTCCTCTTGGGAGCAGACGCCTCAGAGAGACGCCATGCTCCCAGCTCCCAGGCAGACGAACGCGATGAAGCTCCGACCCAGGATGGACACAGGCTAGAATCTTCCTGGTAAGCGCACCTAGGGGCGCTACACAGATGATTAGAAATGGGCTAAATTAATGTGTGAGAATTAGCCTAGAAGAGGCTAGATAGAAATGGGCCAAGCAGTGATTAAATGAATACAGTTTGTGTGTTGTTATTTCGGGCATAAGCTAGCCAGGCAGCCAGGGTGCTGGGGACGCAGCCCCGCCGCCCTTATTACTACACGTGCCCATTAACAAACAGCCCTCCTTGCCTTTTCCACCAATCCCTGCAGCCCCTAGTCTACTCTCTGCCTATTTGAATTCACCTATTAAGCCTATTTTGTATTGTTTGAATCATGCATTATACAACTTATTTTTTTAGCATAATGTCTCAGTCAGTATTCATCTATCTGTATTGTTGTATGCCTTAAAATAATTTATTTCTCACCTTTTTGACTAAATAATACTGTTTTGCTCTGATATGCCACTTACTGTTTTGTGTGCTTCTATTTGTAACCTTCTAAATGACATAGTATCTCATGACAGTTTGTGTTCTAATAGCCAGCGTTGATCATCTGTTTATATGCTTATTGTTTGTATGTACTCCTTGGAGAACTATCTATTCAGCCTTTTGCTTGTATTTGTTTAGGTTCTCTCCTTCTATTGTTGAATTATAACAATAAAAGTTCTTTGTAAATTCCTAACATTTGAATGAGAAAGTGGGGGTAGTAATCCAGGGCAACAGAGCTGCTAATAGTTTTATTTTGTATATAGTCATACCGTAGTTGGAAGCTCTCTTGTAGCTAACAGAGTCTTTCAGTCTCAGTGTTTAAATATGGCTTCATAACTCAAGACAACTGTCTTTAGGTAATATTTAAAATTAGAGTATAAAATTGCAAACAACATACAGATTCAGTTGTGACTCTCAGCTTACACCCCAGAGGACAAAGTTTTATGAATTCTTACTTCTGTAGATAATTTAAAGCCCTGGATTTCACATGTTGTGCACTAGCTGTTCTGAGCTGTTCTGAGGTCTGAGCTGCTAATGACCAACCGTCTTAGTAACCGTGGACATGGAGAAACTCGAGTGAGTGTGTGCTGTAGACATGTGTACAGCCATTTCAAGGACCATAGTCTCAGACCCGTGGAAAATGGCGGAGCATCTGCCCATCTCCCGTGAGGCTTAGCAAAATGGCAAAGCTTTCCTGTGGGGTTTGAGTGTGAGTGTTGATAGTTAGGACAGAAAATGTCCACCATAGTGTTCTCCCTCTGGGTAAGATTAACTAAGCCTAGTTCCTTTATCCAGCCTTATACCATAAACTTTGCTCTGTATTTATCTGTATGTAATAATCTCATCTCCTTGTTCAGCTGTAGGCAGTATCCCTGCCTACTTACCACATACACCATTGGCAGTATATACTAACGTGCTGAGCCTCTTAGCCGCTGCCATTCTCCATCCAAGAGCAGAGTCTTCCTGACCCCAGCTTTCCAGTACATGTGTCTGTCTTTTCTTCATTCTTGCCTTCATTCAGTGCCTTGGCCAACCCCATCACTGGTGGTCATGCAGGGCACTCAGGGAGTAAGCATGAAGAAGGCTAAGCATCCTGGTTGTGAACTGTTCATTCTGATACATGCACAGTAAAACTTGATGATTCAAACCACAGATAAAAACTGGAAACAAATTTGACCCTACCGTTCTAGTTTTTTAAAATAAAAGGCAAACATCTTTTGTCAAGTCATAAGGAGGCAAAAATTACAGGGTAGGACTTAAACTACTAAGGAAATTAAAAGACATGTAAGGGAATCGGGTACAGGGCAGTTTGACTCAATGAGCACAAGGCGGAACTTGGAGCAAGGTAAAGAAATAATAGAATTTAGGTTTCTAATTCTTAATCTTGAGAGCCACATCATCATTGCCGCTATCTCTTCCTCGTCCTTGACCAGCTCCAGCTCATTGCTCCTGCCTGTCTCCATTATTACCACTCCTTCCATCTTGTCTCCGCAGAGGCGCTGCTTTGCTCTCTTCTGACCTCTTTATTCTTCACCTCAGTAGAGATGAGGACGGCAGGTCTGCTTGCTGTCTGCGTTCGTGGCCTTGTTACAGTGAGTGTGTTGTTGGAGGAAGTGTGTTACTGCCTTTGAGGTTTCAGATGCTCAAGCCAGTCCCAGTCTGTCTCTTCTGCTGCCTAAAGACCCAGATGCAGAACTCTGAGCTACCTCTCCAGCCCCATGTCTGCCTGTGTGCCACCGTGCTTCCCACCTTGAGGATAATGGACCTCAATGTAAGCCAGTCCCAGTTCATTTTTTTTTCCTTTATAAGAATCGTCAGGGTCATGGTGTCTCTTCACAGCAATAGAAACACTAGCTAAGACAGAAGTTGCTACCAGAGACTGGAGTATTGCAGTGATAGGCTGGGCCATGTTTTCGTTTGGAGGAATGTGTACTTTGGATTAAAAACACAGTTGAATGCTTCAAATGGGGCTTAATGGGCATCCTAGTAGCTACAGGGAAGACAGTGGTGCTGAGTGTGATTTGAGCTGTGAGGGCCTGGCTCGGGAGGTTTCAGAGGAGAAGAATATAAGTCTGAGGCCTGGAGACCATTCTTCTGGTTTTTGATGAATATGGCTACTTTCTACCCCTGTCCTAAAAATCTGCCGAAGGCTGAATGGAAGAGTTTTGGATAAACAGCTTTGGTGGAGGAAATCTCCAGACAGCCTGGTGTTGATGGTGTTGCTTGCTTATTAGTGGCCAGTCTTATGCAGATCTACAATGAATGGTAGCAAGCTGAGCAAAAGAAAGCACAAAATATATACAATTTGAGGAGAAAGGGAGCACCAGGAAGTGAAATAGATCTAAATCCTGTATTTAAGGAGAGAAACACATTAAAGAAAATTCTGATGTTACATGGAATAAAGGGAGTGGTAACCTTAAAAGCTTAGAGCCTGGTATTGTGGTGCATGCCTTCTGTCCCAGCACTGCAGAGGCAGAGGCAAGCGGATCTATGAGTTTGAGTCCTCCCTGTCTACAGATCAAGTTTCAGGACAGCCAAGCTTAGGCAGTGAAGGAAGCTATGGAGAACAGAAAGCTGGTGAAGATGGACTTAACGAGAGGGCCATGTTCCAGCCCCAGTGAGCAGCAAAGCTTGGCAGCTTCAGAGTCTTAAGACTCTGGCTTAAGAGTCCTGGATAGAAGGAAGGGGTTATGGAATCTCCCACCATGACTAGTTAGGAGATTGCCTAACTAGTTTTTCCAGGGCTGAAACCGTTATAGACTATGGGGACTTGTAAGCCAGCCCCAATGAAATGATTTCCTATAAGAGTTGCCATGGTCACAGTGTCCTTCACAGCGATAGAACACTGACTAAGACACACTGTGTACCAGGTACTGGGCTTAGGAATGCTCTCTGGAGATGACAAGAAGCAAAGACACAGTCCTGATCTTAAGTTGTTTCTAACCTGGCCTGATGTTGCAGGTCTGTGATCTCAGCTACCCAGGAGGCTGAGCCAGGAAAATGGTAAGTTCAGGGACTGCCTGGCACAGTAATAAGACCAGGTCTCAGAGAAGAAAAGGACATGAATATAACTGTTGGCAAAGTCTGTGTTTATTTAGTGCGAGTGAGACCCTGCTATGGGGGTGGGGACATCTAAAGCCAAGTGTGGGGGCATACACTTGTTATCCCAGCACAGTGGTGGAAAGATTACAAGTGATGCCAGCCTAGGCTGCATAGCAAGACTCTGACTCCCTCCGATAGTTTTTCTATAGTAGGGGGAGAGAGAGACAAGAAAAAGGGCAAAATAAGCTGTTTATAATATAGATAGAATGTTGCTCTGGTTCTTACCCGTGTGGAAGCTCGTTGAAAGGAGGGAATATATTTTAAAGAACACATTGGAGTTACCCTGGTTAAGCGGTCACTTAAAGCGGGGTGATTCCCTAGGAAGCAGCAGTATCAAGATGCTGCCAGGTACTTTAGCAGGGATGGATGGTCCTGACACATAGGAAGACCAAAGGAGTCAGTGTCCTGAGGCTTGGGTCAACGTCCCCATGCTATCATCTAGATCAAGTGTCCATTTCACATGATGGCTGCTTGTGTGCCAGTGCTGAGGTCCAAGCCGTGGCCTCAGAGCCTCACGAACACTTTGAAACCTTGCCCTGAAGCTTCCTGGAAGGCTATTCCAGGCCATTCTCTGTGTGTCTGCTAGGAAATCAGCTCTGATTGACTCGAGCTGATATGAATTTACCCTGATATTTTATTTCTGTTATTATGTGTAGGTGTCTAAGTCTACATATGGGTATGTGTAGGTACATGCAGGTGTTCCTGGAAGCCAGGGCTTTAGATCCCCTGGGGCTGGTGTGGTGGTTGAGAGATGCTAAGAACCAGACTCCAGTCCGGAAAGAGCAGCAAGCCTCTTGCCCACTGAACCATCTCTCCAGTCCAAAGAACTCTCCTTTTTTTTCTTTCTTTCTTTCTTTTTTTTTTTTTTAGACATAGCCTCTTTGTTAAACAAAGAAGCTATTTTCAGACATTGATTACAAGGCCTTCACAGATTAGTTACATGTGTTCCCACGTGTATTCCAATTTTTCTGCTTTGTTTTTATGGTTGCCTACTCATCCTAACATCTTTCATTTATTTGGTTTTTGTGATCGCTTTCTAGTTGTTAGTAGAGTCAAAGGGCTTTTTATCCTTCAAAAAGGAATCAAAGTAGATTTTTATTTGCTGCAAAATTAACACTCATTTTTCTTGAGTTTGTTGATTTTCATAAGCACTCACACACCATTGGGTGAGCGCAGTGACCTGGATGTTAAGATGCTGGCTCTTCATAGGGAACAGTTTGTAGCACTGTTCCTTTCATTTCACCAAAGTCCTTTGCTGAAATCGCTCCTAATAGAATATGGACCCAAAAGTTAATGTACTACAGATGCTTCAACAGGTATTGAGGCTCACAGGGGACAAAAGCTATAATTGTGTCTTAACAGAGTACAGACTGCTAACCGTAATTATGTGTCTGAATTAGGTCATCATTTTACTATGAATCTAAAACTGTCTTGACATGGCATGGCATTCAGACAGAACATCTTAGACTTGTTGACATTCTAGTGACCTTCTCTGTTTCTGGTTTTGAGCCCAAGTGACATATTGGCAGGAATTCTCCTGTCACTCTTGTGCTGTAGGGTGGACTGGGTTGCATGTTGGTGCTGCCTTGCTTGTTGTTCTACAGAATCGTTGCATACATTACAGCAAATGCTCTTATTTTCACAGCCCTCAGGGTTAGTGCAGCTAAAATGTAGTATGTGCATGAATGGCCTGGGATCTCATTAAAAACTTAGATTCTGCCTTCGAGCTAGAGCTGACGTCACAACATGGCGCTGCAGTGACGGGCCTGGAGCTGACTTATCACAGCTGCCGTTGTTCTGCTACAGCCCCATGAAGTCAAGCAATAACACCAAAATTTGAGATCTCTTCCTGTGATGACATGAGGCTCTCTTTCAGATTATTTGAGTTTCAGACACTGCGTAGACTTCTACACACTAGTCAAAACTGGGTCTTGGTATATCTTCTTTCTTCCACTCTCTCTTTTTGTTTTGTTTTTTTGAGACAGGATTTCTCTGTGTAGCCCTGGCTGTCCTGGAACTGGCTCTGTAGACCAGGTTGGCCTCAAACTCACAGAACTCTGCCTGCCTCTGCCTCCCCAGTGCTAAGATTAAAGGTGTGTGCCACCTTCAGCCAGACCCTATCTTTTTTAAATTACAAATTTCCTTTTGTTGTTGTTTTTGTTGTTTGATTTTTGTTTTTTCAATACCAAGGATCAAACCCAAGGAGTCATGCATGTTAGGCAAGCATTCTACCGCTAAGCTACATATTTTTATTTTGAGACAGAGATTCACTCTGTTGCCCAGGTTGGCCCTACACTTAATAGCCTTCCTGCCTTAGCCTCCTTAGTAGCTGCTGGGATGACAGACCTATATCTGTCCAGATGCAATTATATAGCTTCTGTGCAGAGACTAATTACCAATAAAGTTGTACTGTAGTAATTTTACTTTAAGGTAGAAAATTGGAAAAGTTGATGTCTACATTTCCAAAGCTCAGTGTTATCAATAATACATGATATAATTCAAGTTCATATGTTGCTATGGTGCAAATCTGATTGTAGGTCCCAGTATTACCTACAATGTTGTCATTTGTTTATAAAATAATCTTTAAGAAAATAACTTTACCTTTTCATTAATTGCTCTTATCTTTTGGTTTAGAGCACTACTAAAGCAGCCTGAGTCTGCAGTGGTCCTGTCAGGGAAATGAGGACTATCTTGTCTGGAAGGCGTTCTGGGGGCCTCTGAAGTGTGTGCTAGAAGAGTAAAGCTGCAGGGAGAGACGGCATGGCCATGGTACCAGTGCCAGATTAGCGGCACTTCCTCACCGTAGACATGCCAGAGCTAGCTCGCCAAAGGCCAGGAGAACTGCCTGATGGTGGCTAAGTCACTGCAATCTCCTTTGGTAAATTGCCACTTTTTCTGATTATTGGCCTTTGGCTCTTACTACCAGTCTTTTTCAGTCAGAAGCAGGCTGTCACTGTGCAAACACATACAGAAAACCATAGAAGGCATGAGTGAGAGTCTAATAGTACCATATGTCACCTTTTTTTTAAAAGTAAATAAACATTAATATTGTAAAGGATAGTAAGCAAATCTGAAAAAGTTCTGTTGTTGAGCAAAGATGTCATGATTATCAGTGTAATTTGGCCCTAGTGCTGGACTGGTCTCTTAAGTAGTTTCAGAACATACAATCTGAATTTGAATGGGCTAGAGGAGTTGAAAAGTTACAGGGACATGAGGTCTAGAAAATAAGACGAAATCCTTATTAAAATATGCTAGAGAAGACTGGCTCAGGCATTTTTTAAGTTGCAAGAATTTGGCTTTTATGGAAAATATCAAATAGCATTATTGAGATTATCCTGTTCCTTTTGTTAAGGAAAATATTGTTTGTGAATCCTCAGTTTGGATATGTAAAAGATTGTGTGTGTGTGTGTGTGTGTGTGTGTGTGTATACACATACATACATACATACATACATACACTGCCTGGACAGTAACCCATGGTTCCTCTGCAACATTGGGGCATCCACCTTCAGCCTACAGGTCTAGCATATCTGACAGACTTTACTGTGAAGCAGGATATTCTGAATGGCTGTCCCTCCATGTCTTGACAATGTTTGGCAGTCACTTTCTTTTGTGTCCTGCTTGTCCAGTTAGTACAGCATATTGTTAGCAGTTGAGGGAAGGGCATTTTCTTGCCCAGTGACTTATTTTTGCCACAAAGAAAGTAAACTCCAGGGCTGGAGAGATGGCTCAGCGTTTAAGAGCATTGCCTGCTTGTCCAAAGGTCCTGTGTTCAATTCCCAGAAACCACATGGTGGCTCACAAACATCTGTAATGAGGTCTGGTGCCCTCTTCTGGCCTGCAGGCATACACGCAGACAGAATATTATATACATGATAAATAAATAAATAAATAAATAAATAAATAAATAAATGTTTAAAAATGTTCACAGTTAGTGTTAAAAAAAGAAAGAAAGAAAGTAAACTCTATGTGGAGTTCTTCAATGCTCATTATCTTCTCTGAAGTAGTATGGTGCTGCCAGGAACAGACATGCCTCATTGTCATAAAAAAAAAAAAAAGCCTGTGTTATTAAAACATCTTAAATGCCATATTCTGAAGATCTCTAAAGTGTTGGAAGAAGACTTGTCTATCTAAAATATATCTTTTTTTGACTTTGAAAATATATATCATGTGACTCCAAGTTCAATTATAATAGGTGATTAATTTTTAACCTGCATCTCAAGTCCTGGCTAGAATAGTCTGTTAGGCTTGTTCATCTCAGCTAGCCATCTTGAAATTGGTCTGACCAGTTTGTAGTCTTTAAGTGGTGCTATAAGCTGAATGACATCATATGAACCAGATGGAATTGTTGTGGGGCCCCATCTTCTTCCTGGAGACTTCAGAGATTACTATAGGGAAATTTATTGTTCACTGTGGAAAACTTAAACATTATTCATATCAAAACAGAAAGTGTGAATTTCGATAAACATATATTCAAAAAAAGGTACCATAGTATAGAGTTTTTAATTAAGAAACTGAGCTACCTGAGCAGAGGTGGTGGTGTACATCTTTAGTCCCAGCACTCAGGAGGCAGAGGCACACAGTTCTCTATGAGTTCAAGGACAGCCTGAGCTACAAAGATCTCTATGAGTTCCAGACAGCCAGGACTACACAGCAAGCCCTGTCTTTAAAATAAATAAATAGACAAACAAACAATAAAAAGAAAGAAAAAGAAACTGAGCCAGCACAGATAGTGATGGATGCTCACAATTCCAGTACTCAAAAAGTTGGAACTCTGTGGAAATCAAAGCCAAAAAGGAAACTCAATGACAGTAAAGAGTGAAGCTGACCGAGCCTGCTCCTCATAGACCAGGGTGGAAATGTGCACTCAGCACAACTCACTTACAAAGTCTTGAAGAAGCGACCCTGCCACGATCAGATATTAGGAAGTGTCTTAGGGTTTCTATTGTGAAGAGACACCATGGTCATGACAACTCTTATAAGGAAAACATTTACTTGGGTGGCTTATGGTTCAGAGGTTCAGTCTATTATCATCATGGGGCATGGTGTGCAGGCGAACATGGTGATGGAGAGGCAGTTGAGAGTTCTACATCTTGCACAGGCAACAGGAAGTCGTCTATCTTACTGATCGTGGCTTGACATATGTGAGACCTCAAAGCCTGTCTCCACATTGACACACTTCCTCCAACAAAACCACACCTACTCTATCAAGTGCACACCCCCTAATTGTGCCACTTGCTTTTGGGGGTCATTTTCTTTCAAACCACCACAGACAGGTAACCTCACCTCTTCAAGGCAAGATCTAAGTAGCTTGACACTTGTCCTGCACCCTGACATTGCCCATAACCAAGTACAGAAATACTAAACTTAAAAATGAAAGGAGCTCAAGGCCTCACCTTTCTAGGCTCAAAACTAGCTGCTCCTTCTTTGTCCAGGTAATTGCTGCCTGGGGCACAGTACAGGTGACTGCAGTGCTTCCCATGGTCACTTAGGACTTGGAGGAAATCAAACTGTTGAGGCTCTCTCGGGGAGGCAGGTTCCTTCGCAGCTGAGCCCTGCCAGTCTGCTGGCCCTGCTCCTGCTTGCTTCTCCCCCACCCATCGCGTCATTTGACATTCTGTGATATTCTCATGTCCCTGTTTGGTCACTGGCAATTGATGGCTTTTTTGAGACATTTATTGTGTGGGCACTCTGGCGGTGTGCTTAGAAGTGTATTTGAGTAGTGACAATTGAGCTCAACTTTGAATTTTCTGTGTCCATCAGGTGTCAATAGCACACATTTTCCAGATAACTGGCTATAGTTTGGGGCATGGATTGTATGTAACAAGAGAATAGACATTTCTTTCTGCAGAAGGTCCCTATGGGGATCAAACTCGTGATCTTAGCCTCATTATCACACTTTTAGAACCATCAAACCTAATAAGTGTATCATATGTATTCCCCTCTGTAAGCTTGAATTGAGCTTAATGTTTTAATTACCCAAGGCTTAGTTCAAATACACAATTAAAAACCATGTCGGACTGTTTCACTTTTGTTTGATAGTGAAAGTCACAAAAGTAAAGCAGCCAAAGAGCCTGTCACTTTTCATCTTCTCCGCGCTCTGTGACAGTGAAGTCACACAAGTGGAGCTGCCGGGAAAAGAGCCGAACTCACTTTGCGGAGTGCAACGGTACCTTTCTCCTCGGGAGGCTGTCCAGGTCTGCTGTCAGTCACTTTGGGGACCTTTAGACCTCAGCGCTCATTTACCGCTGAACGCGACCGCTCTGCTTCTGCATTATGAAGATCATCTGTCAACACTTTGAGATCGTCCCCTTTGTTATTAAGCGTCTGATGCTCTACACTGTCAGGTTTTTTGCCAATTATAGTTAAGGTACAATGGTGTATTCACCAGATCAAAGTCTTCCATTGGCGGTAGAGAAATGATTTGTAAGTCTTTATTCATCTGAATTGTACAATAGAACACCTGAGGAATGCAAATAATCCCTCCGAGGGCTCTGCAGGAAAGGCTGCGAAATGACACGGCGGAACTATTGTTATTCCAAAGCGATGTTTTAGCCAAAGTAATTATTTCTCCTCTTGTTTCGTAACAGTTTTACTTTATTGGTTATGTTGACCATACTTAAGAGACAGATATATGACATTTTCCATTTTCCTTGCACGTGGGTTTGTTCTGTTTCCCTTTCAGCGAAGCTGTATTTGGTGTGCTTTTATAAATGACATATTTGATTCTCACTTGTATAATAAAGGTCTCTTACTATGCCGTTAATGATAACATTTTAATGTAGAAATTTGAATAGTTTGTCTATAAAGTAATGTCAAACGCTATAATATGCAAAATGCCTATTTAAATCCCCTTTTTGCTTTGTTATGTCCTTCATAATTTTCCATAAGAAAATACCAACTTTTAATCATAATTTGAGGCCATATACTTTATTCCAAAATAAATCTTAGGGGTTTGTGTACTTTTTAGAATGTAAAGAAAAGATTACAAATATTATGAAGATCAAAATTCACTAGTAACATATTAAATATCTAACTACCTGTGTATGATAAACATGCAAGCCCTGTAAGAATTTTCATTCCTTTTTCTATCCTGAATCCTGTGCAGCTGGCCATATTCCTTTTCTTCTCTTTTCTTTTCTTTTTTGAAGACAGGGTTTCTCTGTGTAGCCCTGGCTGTCCTGGAACTCACTGTGTAGACCAGTAGAACTCTGAGATCTGCCTGTCTCTACTTCCTGAATGCTGGCATTAAATGTGTGTACCTCCATCGCTCGGCTATAGTCTTAACTTTCTAATAGCTATTTGAATTCTGATGAATTTGGTCTTTGGTTCTTCCTTTCCTTCACCTTTAAAAGCGCCTTGTATGTTGATTATTTAACATATTTTTCCCACAGTCTTTTGCCATGATGCCTATTAAACTTTAGTCAAAATGCAGGAGGCTGGGCCCAGTGGGGCAGCTCAGTGGTAAAAGCGTTATCGCCAACCCTGAAGACCTGTGTGCGATCCCTGAGCTGTGTGGTGGAGGAGCGAGCTGACTCCTACAAGTTGTACTTTGACTTCCATGGCATGCGGGTCAAGTCTGTGTTCACAAATAAAAAATAAATGCTGATAGAAGGACCCCAGTTAGTTAGGTTACTTTCCCAAATCTGTACGCAGACTGGGTAAAACCCCCTAGACTCATAGGAGAATATGCTGTGATTATCTAAAAATGATGAAGATACTACCTGTTTATGTGTGTTATTTTCCTGGGTTTTTACAATATCATGCATACTATTATTATTTCCATTTCCACAGATGAGGAAACAGGCACCTACCCAAGAATAAGAAACTATGAGAACCTTTAAATTATATTTGTTAAATTTGTTTCACTTAAGTTCTAATTACTGCTTTTCAAAGTTGCTCACTTTAGATGAGGGAGAAAGACTCAATAGTGCTTCTCCAGGCAACCACTACCATGTGTCCTCCTGGACTTGACTTTCTGTAATGTTTTGCGATTAAAGGAGTTTATTTCCTCTACGTTTCTATTTATGATCCTGCCAGAGTTTGGATTTATAAGAGTAGCATGTGGGGATACATTTGTATATTGGCTACTTGTATATCTGTATTTTGTGTTTTTGTTATTGTTGTTACTAATGTTAGCAGAAACCTCCCTGGAAACCAATGGCAACTCTTGGTTCTGTCCGTTCAAGAAGGAACTAACCCAGTCAATAGATGTTTGGATGGGACAAACAAGTTTTCAGAGATGCTTCAAAATCAGTTGGCATTTTCTGGTGTGATTCGTGTATAAGCAACTTTGAGTTCTCTTTCCTAAAATTTACTTTCTGAAGGACATTATACATTATAAAATAGTCTTATTCAGAAGTACAGCTGTTAATGCTGAACAAATTCAGTTTAACTTTAAAAAGTTGGTAATATTTGTGATAGAGTTTCTATAGATAATGTACTAAAGTAAAACTAAATTACAATAGAAAATTCCCGCATTTACCTGAAGAAATTGCTGCCTGCTAATGCCTTGACCTTGGAAAGCTATACACAAAAAGATGGCATCATAAAACCGTGCAGTTCTTATGAATATGTATGTGCTACTTGATAATAATGAATGAGGTACAGTCATGCATGCACTACAAGATAATGTTGTGCCCTCTTTTGTCTACAGGTTGATAAAAATTAAAGACTGGGTGGACAAATCTGACCCAGGTGCCTTGGTCATTCCTTTCAGTGGGGCCTTGGAACTCAAGTTGCAAGAATTGAGTGCCGAGGAGAGACAGAAGTATCTGGAAGCGAACATGACACAAAGGTTAATTAGCATTCATTTTCCCTACACTTTATTATCAACTATTTCCTTGCAGTAATTTAATTGCTTGCGCTGATAGAATAATAAATGACAGAGTAATTACCATTATAAAGAGGGAATCTTCTCCTTTCTTTACCATGAGACAGAGTGAAAAGATTTATTTTAAATTAAGTTTTTAACTGTCATCTGTCATCTCCGTACAGTGTTTTAATTATAACATAGGTATTAGTTCTGTATATTTTTGAGGAGGGATGATCACCAAAACTCTTTCGTCATGTTCAGTGGGGGGAGGGGAAAGGGTGAATCACTTGCCATAATTTTTTTTCTGAGTAACAATAATATATTGTTAGGAGATTGGGTTTCAATCAAATAATTTTGCTTTCATGGCTCAAGTTCTGGAAATAATTAATATTGGATGAAAATAGTTATAGGCTGGGAAGATATAATTTTTCGTTTTTTAATAGTAAATAGTTAAAATGCTTCCGGCTTATGCAATTAAAACCAATTTTAGAAGGGGTGCTTTAAGAAATAGCCCAGCTATCTGACCTCTGTAAGTGTGTTATGAAAGATGAATGGTCATTTACAAATATCTTTACCATTTGCAGCTTGAGATGAATGGTTTTAATCCTAGACAGGTCCCTGGCAGAGTCAACTTAAATGTTGAGTGAATTTGTTTCATTTTATTTCAGCGCTCTGCCAAAGATCATTAAGGCTGGGTTTGCAGCACTCCAGCTAGAATACTTTTTCACTGCAGGCCCAGACGAAGTGCGTGCGTGGACCATCAGGGTAAGATTCATACTTATTCATCAGCTATATCCAGTTCCACACTATTGAATTCAGATTAATATCACTGACTTTGAAGTTTGTCATGGTGGCGGTTAGCTAGTCATTACAGATGAGGTTTTTGTCCGGGATAACTTTAATTATTTGTGAGCTGCTGAACGGTGAAAG
Source organism: Microtus oregoni (assembly GCF_018167655.1). Taxonomy (NCBI): domain Eukaryota; kingdom Metazoa; phylum Chordata; class Mammalia; order Rodentia; family Cricetidae; genus Microtus; species Microtus oregoni. The sequence goes on along the minus strand of NW_024543096.1, from coordinate 25,806,601 downwards.
TGGAGCGGCATTGATTGAGGCAGGTAACAATTGATTCTGCCTGTTACATAGTCTGAATTTCTTCATCCTGGAGAATCTGTCTACCCTCCTCCTGTGGTCAGAGATAAGACGCACCCGCATTGTGCTTGCTTAATCTGTGTGACTGGGTTTGTCTGCGGTGAAATTGATGTTGCTTTTCATTTTGTATTCGCCAAGTTTGTTTGGGTTGCGGGTGGTTCTTTCCTCCTTTGCTTTGCTCGGATTACATTCCAGCAATAAAAGCAATGTGACATCATTATGCTCTTCATAGATACACAGTTGGGCTCAAAAAGCTAAACTCAGTGTGTAATAATTAATTCCTTTCTATTGAATTAATAAAAAGTGATGTTTATTTTCACTGTTACATGTTCCACTTCTTCAAGAATGTGATACATATTTTAAATATTAGTATATACTGAAAATGACTAAAGAGAATGACTAATTTTTTCCCAGAGGACAATAGACTGAAATATAATGATTTGCTTCTGAGTGTAAATATATTGTAATATAGTAGTTCCTATTGAAAAAATCTTTTGAAATATATGTAGTCATAAATTGCGTGTTACAGAATATAAAAAGGTTGGAACGTTTAGATTCAGTGTTTAGCCTGCTGTTCAAATACATGCTTTGTGGTTCTCGATGCTGTCCTGACTTCTGTTACATTTTAATTTAGTATAGATAAAAATATGGATTTGGTCAAGCACAGTGGTAGACAAGACTCTGAATCTGAGATACTCTCCTTTATGTCTCCTTTTAAAGAAGAAAAATGCCTGATTGGCTTCTAACCAAGGTCCTTATATATAAACTTTAAAAATAATGTCAAAGCAAATCCAAGTTTGTAAACAAATTGCCAGTGTTTTTTGTTACTGTATATTTAAAAGAGGTATTTTAAAGCCTTATAACTTCAAGCTGAAGTATGTGAAGCAGGAGAGAGTATCCCGTGGGTTTGAAATGTGGCAGCTAGCTGGCTTGTCTTAAGACTGATTGTTAGTGCCGTGATTTACTGTGCTAAGACGCTCGGTCAGGTAAGCATCAGTGAGTAGCCACATTAACCCAATACATCTTTTATTATAAAAACTGTGCTGTCTGGTGTCAGGATCCTTAGCACTTTAACATGCTTTATTAAGCAGCTGTAGGTCACCATTATTCCTCAGATTTCTTTCTGTGGTTGTGTGTGTCTGGAATGTGTGTTCTTGTAATTTAACATATGGGGTAATTACAAACATTCCTCTTCCCATCTCGGCTTGAATTTCCTTCATGATGGTCAGAGGCACGCTGCGTTATGCAAAATGTTCAAAAATATTACTGTTGACATTACTTGATTATGTCAAAATTATTTGCTGACTATCGCTTATCTGATTCACTAGAAATGCCTTTGAATGTCCCTTTATATATTGACTTTTATATGTTCCTTAGATGAGCTGAAATTTTGAAGGCTTTTTATCTTTTTTAAGCCTTTTATAATTCAACTTGAAAGTTACTTAAAAATCTTTATTTTTTTTCCACTGTGAGGAATAGAAAATCGAAATGAAACCCACACCAGTGAATCTAAATCAATAGAAGCGTAGATGACTGTTAGGAAAACAAAGCTGTGGGCTGTGTCTCTGACACCTGCTGCTGTGCCCACTGAGGAGCTGACACTCTCTCTGGCATCACACTGAAGGTTGAGTTGAGCTACTGCAGATCAGAGAAAAGAAGCTTGGTGCTTGTAACCAGTCATCTTAATGCAATTCTTTTTCTCTGGTCTTTCCCAAAGAAAGGAACGAAGGCTCCTCAGGCTGCAGGAAAGATTCACACAGATTTTGAAAAGGGCTTCATTATGGCTGAAGTAATGAAGTACGAGGACTTTAAGGAGGAGGGGTCTGAGAACGCAGTCAAGGTAAGGAGTGACTTCTTCCTTGCAGATGTCGTAATTGTAGCTCTCCTGTGACTATCCCATGAGAAATGTGAACTGTCTGCTGTAGCCTGCTAGCATCACGTGTCCACTCACGAGGAGCTGGCCGTGTCCACGTGCTCTCGGGTTAGTTGTAGATGGCTGTAGGGAGGAGTTTGGGGGGGTTCTTTTTGTTTTTTTTTTTTTATTTGCTTTTCTCTAACTGAAAGTAAAAATAAACATTTAAGTCATATTAATAAAAAAATTGTTCATTGGTAGCTAATGAAAAAGTTGTAATAATCCATTTGAGTATATGAACTAGAAATAAACCCCTGTTAAATCAGGGAAACAAACGATGGTGCCTAGTCAGATAAACCCGCTGGTTCAAACTTCATGGGTTTCTTCTTCTTTTTTTTTAGATCTTTGGAAATTTGATTTGCTTTTTCAACACTAGAGGGCAGGTCCAAAATTGTGCTTTATTTTACCTAATAATTATAATTTGATTTACAGATAAGCAGTGTTAAATATGAGTACTAAAATAGGTTTTAATATAAGTTCTATTGCAAATTCATTTTTCTAGCTTGTTTGCCTCTACACAGAGAAACATTAATGTCCAATAAGTGCATGGTTCACCTAACTGCCGTTGACCTTGCAGGAAGCTACTTTAGTTTAATCTGAAAACTGTCATAGAAAATGTTACACGATTTAAACAGGACTCATGTTGACCGTTTCATAACTGAAAGGAATGTCTATTTCAAGTTCGGCTTATTCTTAGCAGTATTACTGCAGGGCTTTCATGGGACTGTTGGGACCTTAGAAGCAAGAAAGGAAAAATCTCCATATAATTGGCTCAGTATTGAGAGCCATTTTGATTTACCAAAAAAGAGTAAGTTACAATTTATAACTAAACAAAGCCATTAATTTCATTAGATATAGAGAAGTATGCAGTTATTGATGGTGAATTTTGTTCAGAATGTTAGTTAAACTTGAAGAATATCTGATTTTTTTTGTCAACATGTTATATCACATTAGCATATATTTCTTTTCATACAAAAGATTAAAAGGATATTTTCTCTTTCTAGAATTCAAGATGAAAGCTTTATTTTTATATTTACATGTACTAAGTCAATTTTTACCAATTCTTAGTAGTAGATTTTTGTTATAATAAACTTAGATGACGTGAATTGCAACTCCTTTAACAACTCAGAAACTATAATACACAGTACGCAATGATGTTTCCTGCTTACAATAACATGTAAGGCGGAGTGCTTTCTGTTGTAAAGTAGGAAAAGTCGGCTTCCGACGTTTCCACCTAAAATATCACTAACTTCCAAAACTAACACTTAGAATTTTGAGCTCTGACTAATTGAAGGATTATAAGCTGCTTTATATCCTTACAATAGTGTTTACTTGTACATGGCAAGAAGTTTGAGTTTGAGAACATGACTCTGTGTGTGTGTGTGTGTGTGTGTGTGTGTGTGTGTGTGTGTGTGTGTGTGTCTTCCACCGGTGCAGCATAGCTAATTGAGTGCAGTGCTGTGAACTATATCCTGAATAGCACGGAGGGCTTTGTAGTCTCGGATGTCACACTATTAGCAATCATATCTGCTCAGGCAAAGCTGCCTTCTACAGATGGCTGCTTTCAAGTGCAAATGAACTGCCCCGACGTGTCTTGTTTAATACACACTTAAGATTCACAGATGGGCGTTGATTCTTTCTCAACCAGTGTTTCTGATAGCAGTGGAAATGGATTAAATGGTCTCTAGAGAATTTAAAGAAACACTGTCAGTATTAATAGTAAACTTGAGTATAACAAAGTGTATAAACTTACACTAATATGTCTTGTCAGTGTGTGTTTCATGTAACTTGTCTGGATAGTTTAATAACAGTAGGCCTTAGATTCTAGAAAGAAGTAGCATATGGCTTTCAGTACATCACATCTCTACAAAAATCTTGTGACTATTTAGTTATATCTTTTAGAATAACACATTGTCTTTTTAAAGATAAGCTTCATGTTAGTAGCCTATTTATTACCAGAAGGCAAAATCCTTTACATAGTACACTACCAGAAATATGCTCATGAGGGTATTTCAGTCTGGTTTGTTGATTTTTAACCCTCATGTATGATCTTTGCTAGTGTTTTTACTACTGAGTAATATAATTTCATTTGACTTTGAACTTTCAGTATTGTTAGCAGAAGTACATTGGACAAAATTTTCATGTTCTCAAGAAATTCTAACAGAAGGAAAAACACTTTTGAGAGTTTTTTTGAAAAGATCCTCAGGCCCCCAATGAGTAGCTGGTGCCAGGGTCACAGGAGACTGCTAACTGTGAGGGTCAAGTGTGGATGCCTAGGAGCCCGAAGTGTGTGCTGGGCCACAGGATGAACTGCTCTGTCTGTGCAGTTACCGAGAGCCTGTCTGGATCTGCACACCAGCAGGTGGAATCAGTCGCTTTGTGGACTGATTCACAAGTGGGAAAGATCTGTCTGCAGTTCCAACCTGTTAGAGTCTGCTTGTCACCGAGTGAACGCCTGAGGTAATGTCAGAATGCACAGTGCTTTGTCAAGATTAAAACTGGGCTACCAGAAGTTCAGAATACGTGCCACAACTGTGCTCAACTTTTCTTAGAGCAAACTGTCTTTAAGATGTCACCAGGGTCACCAAAGAATTCTTTAAGCAAACAAAGCACTTGTAGCTTTTCCTGATCAGTTTTCTTCAAGTGACTTGCTGAGTGTTTGCAGACACATCAGAAATGCGCCATAAACAGTGTATCAGGAAACGGAGTGCTAGCGGTATAGTTGCGCTCGTGATTAGCAGCTCGTAAGAGTGCATTGTGTACACGCGTGGAGGCGCAGTCCTGCCTCGGTTTTGCTTTTCTTTGCTTTAGAGCTTGTGTTTAGAATTTCCCATCCTTCTCTTTCTCGTCGTGTTTTTTCAACGTGGCGCAGGGATCATTTCTTTGCGTTGGGTTTTTCCTGTGTGTTTGGTTATCAGTGATAAGCCTTTTCCTCGCTTTTTTCTTTTTGCAGGCTGCTGGAAAATACAGGCAACAAGGCAGAAATTATATTGTTGAAGATGGAGATATTATCTTCTTCAAATTTAATACACCTCAGCAACCAAAAAAGAAATAAATTTTAGTTATTGCTCAGATAAACATACAACTTCTAAAATGCACATATTGGGCTTGGAGATTTTGTTTTTTAAATTAAAGTTTCTGAAATCTAAAGAGACAAAGTTAGGAGTGGGAATCTTCTACAAACAAATTATTTTTATTTGTTTTTAAATTATAAAATACCGTGTACCCTCAATGAAATGCGGATTGCTAAGCGTGAACAGCTTTGCTTCTCACGTGATTAAGACCCTACTTCAAACTGTAGAAGCTTTTCAAGAACCATATTACTCTCCTGATACTTCATTAATCTCCATCATGTATGCCAAGCCTGACACATTTGACAGTGAAGACAATGTGGCTTGCTCCTTTTTGAATCTACAGATAATGCATGTTTTACAGTACTCCAGATGTCTACACTCAATAAAACATTTGACAAAACCAGCCTTGGTGTGTTTGGGGATGTCTGTATTGACTGCCTGTGGTGTGCTGAATGCGATATGGCACCTGCTGGCTGCTGATTACAGAATTTTAAGGCGCGTGTGACACAGGAGCTGGCAGTGGGGGGCAGCTGCAATTGTATCTTAAAAGTGAGTCCTTCATGGGAGTTAGAAGAATAATATACAGCGATTGCCTCAGAAAAAAAGTTAATTAATTTGTAGATGGACATTTATTGAAAGATGATAGCAGTGCTGTTTCAAAGTTATAACCTAGGTGACTCTGACCAGAAAGAAGATAATTTTGTTTTAAGCATTAGTGAATTTTGTTTGCTGTTATTGTTCTAACCAAATGGAAGGCATCTTTATTTTTGCTTTTCTTTAAAATTATTAAATGTTGAAAGCTGACCATTCTGTTTCTGAGGGCTTGCACTTGTATTTCAATTCAGATTCATACACTGGTTTAACAACTACTGAAAAATAATCCAACTTTGATCATTTTTGAACATCCTTCACGCTTGCTGCTGAAGTGTTTACAGCATGGTTACCTGGAGGTCGTTTGCTATCTCACGCTCTTCAGACAGAGCCTCAGCTCTGTCCCGCACCCCCCCCCCCCGTGCCCCTTTTCTGTGCTCCAAAGCACAAAAGGAGTCATTTCCAACAAATGAAGACTCAGACCCAGGCAAAGCATTATTCTCACAGTGGTAGTTTATCATGTTAGCCACGCAGAAGTGTGTACACAAGAGGGGAAGAAACAAGTGTTCCTTAGGGAGGTTAGGCTGCCCTGATTCAGTTACCTGGCACATGGTGCATGCCTGTAATCCCAGCACTCGGGAGACTGAGGCAGGAGGATGGTGAATTCAAGGCACACCTCAGCAGCGTAGTGAGAGCCTGTCTCAAAAAACAGACTGTAGCTGGCCAGCATAGCCATAATCTTAGCCATTTCTAAGGACAGGGTCAGCCAGAACTACATAGTAAAACTCGGGCCAAATTAGGCTAGAGAATAAAATCCAGTCTCAAAAATAATCCATCAATAAATAAGCAATAGCTCAAGGTACTGCAGAGTAGTGACCATGACTTAGAAACTGTGGTGGCTGCGAGACAAAGCAAAGCTACCAGCAGTGTTGGCCACGGTTGCTGGTTCTCCTCTGTCTGCATTAGCACTACCATAGCTTAGCACTGCCGGGCATTCTGGTAACACAAAGACAGTAACCTGCATGGATGTGTTAGAAGCTTGAAGACGAGCAGACTCAGCTTTCTAACTTCTAATGTGATGCTTGCGCACCAGGGGAAGGGACCAGTAACAGAAGACAGAAAACTGTTTTGAGGCAGCTACATTTGTTAGGGCGGAAATGAGATGCTGAAAATGTACAATGTGCAAAATTGGATTTTCTACTGATGTTTGGAATTCGAGGAACTGTTGCCTGTGGATAAAAAGGTATATGAAATGTTTTCAATATGTATAAAACATAGTTTGTGTTTTTAGAATGTTAGGTAAATGTTTTTGCACCTGTCTAGCTTCATCCCAAACAAATCTGTACCCAGGAGATTGATTGGTGCCAAAAGCTTGAAAAAGTGTTTTGATGGCTCTAGCTGGATTTTCTCAGGTTGTCTTTCTAACTTTCGCATGGCATTCGGCATGGCTTGGATCAGAACCAGGGCTGTTGAAGAAGCCAAGTCCTCTTCATGGTTCATGACTCATTTAATTATGAATAAAGGTTTTGTTTGTGTATAATACACCAGCAGCATGCTGGGTTAGTCTTCCCCCAAGTGTTTTATCAGTTCCGGTATTAGAATGCCGCCCACTGCTGATCACTGTGAGTTGGCCCTGCTGTATTGCCAGTGCTCCGAATGGTGACTACCTCGGACATCCCGAGTCAGGGCGAGTCACTTTGTCTCGTGTTTCGTAGCCTGTCTGCTTCATTTAATGCTGGTTTAACAGACCTTCAGACATGTTAGATCTTACGGCTCCTTAAGTTGGAAAAGTTGCTTCTCACACATTTTTAAGCTGTAGAAACACAGTATGCTAACAGAAGGGTTAGCCTTTGGAGTGATGTTGGTTCCTTACAGTTGTTTAGGGGCCTTAGAAAAACCAGCAGTTCTGAGCTAGCAAGATGACCTAGAGAGTAAGGCCACTTGCTGCCAAACCTGCCAGCCCCGGTTCAGTCAGGACCCGTGTGATACAAGGAAGGAACCAACTGCTTACTGCAAGTGGTCCTCTGGCCCCTGCATGCGTGCTCACACATACACACGCACACCACATGAATTAAAATGCAATTAAAAATTTTTTATTGACAATTCTTTCTGGGTTAGGTGGTGCACACATGTGAGGCCCGCCTGGGCTACAGAATAAGAACCTGCCTCAAAAGAACTAAAGTTATTGACAGTTCTTGAGTTACCTCCATGATCTGTAAATCCCCTGACTCACCTACAAGCTCACACCTCCGTGAAAAGCAAGCCCTGTGTTGCAATTAGTTGAAAACAGAAGACTCATCTCACAAACATACACACACACCCACACACGCACGCGCACATCTCAATACACGGTCTGGTCCTTGTCCTTGAAGGTCTAAGGAAGCCAGCTAAGGTTTGTATCCTAGCTGTTTGTGCTGTTTCCAACCTGTATGGTCTTGGTTAGACCAGTTCCTTGAGTAGTCTGAGTCAATGTAGGTCATTAGTTAGGATGGAATTTAGACAGCAAAATGACAAAAACCACTCAGCACCTAGTAAGTTCTCGGTTGCTTACGTGAGCAGGGTCCTTTCTCATGTCCATGCACTCAACAGACAAAATTACACAATAGAAACTTGCTGGGGCAGGTAAAGTTGGGAGAGAGATAAGTAGATGTTCTCTATTAAGGACACATTTGTCTGCCAGGTGGTGGTGGGAGACACTTGTAATCCCAGCACTCAGGAGACAGAGGCAGGTAGATCTCTGTGAGCTCGAGGCCAGCATGGTCTACAGAGCAAGTTCCAGGACATCCAGAGCTACACAAGGAAACCCTGTCTCAAAAAACCAAAGAAGAAAGGAAAGAAACATTTGTCTCACTTGATCAGTTCATTATTCTTGTCACTAAGGTCACAGTGAGTGATGAGCACAGATACTTTCTCAAAAGGCAGAAAGCCAACAATCACGCACAGAGCACAGCTCCTGGTAAGGCGGGCTTCCTAATGAGACGGGAGGAGCGTGGTCACAGAGTTGGGGTCCTCGGATCCAGCTCTCTCCCTCCAGTGTTTGTTTCCCAGGACTAAGGTTCACCTCCTGTGTCACCTCAGATCCTCTCCGTGCCCCCATACTCAGCAGCTAAGAAAAACGCCTTCATGTGGTAGCCTGCTTGTGTGACCTGCTCTCTTGAAGGCCCAAAGGCCAACCAGGAAAGCCAAGCCTTCTGTGGCCACCAAATACAGAAGGAAAGGACGGTGCTGTCTGTGTTGGCTCTTCTGGTCCCTGTGCATATTGCTATTTGGGGCAGGGGAGGAGCGTCTGTGAAGCCCCGTCTTGGTTGCCTTAGAGTGTGCTGAGAACGTGTCACATCTGGGCTGTGTTCCGTTCATTGTTCCAGGTCCTCTCCAGTTTTATTAAAAAGCTGCTGTGGGCCAGGTGGTGGTGGTCACGCCTTTAATCCCGGCACCCCAGAGGCAGAGACAGACAGATCTCTGTGAGCTCTAAAGTCTAAGGGTGGATGTAGATTCTAAAAGGTTGGCTGGCACCCTGCCCCTCCTGTTGTCCACCCAGTCCTTCCAGTCCCAAGATGACTGTGAGGAAGACCCAACTGCTGGTGGCAGCGCAGAAGAGGAGAGACTGGGCAGAAGGGAGCAGGAAGGGGGGTGCCAGAGGCCAGAACTGCAGCTGCCTGTCCCAAAGAAGTGTGCTGGGGGTCGTGTCTGTTTCTAACGGCCACTTTCTTTCTGTTTGGTGTGGATTTTGAGACAGAATCTCACTATGGTGTGGTTTAGAACTCACTGTAATGATCAGGCTAGCTTGAAATTTGGGAATCCTCCTGCCTCTGACCCCCAGGTGCTGGAATTACAGGTGTATCCCACCACACCTGGCTAGTAGCCACATTTTTAAAGAAGAGAAACAAAATTCGTCTTTATAATATACTTTATTAACCCAGTGTGCATGCCCGAGTTGTTATTCCAGAATGTGACCAACCTTAAAATTACTGATACGTTTTAGATTTTTTTTTTCCACACAGGTTAAGCGTCCTTAATCCAAAGTGTTTTGAACACTGATGGGAAAGACTTTTGGATTTGAACCATTTAGGGTTTGGGGTTAGAAATGTTCAATCAAGTGAGATCTATGCACATGTTCCTAGATCTGAACACCTCTGTAGTCTAAAACACGTGTGCTCCCAAATACTTTCCTATGAGGACCGCTCTCAGAAGCCCTGCAAATCTCACCGCAGGGCTCAGGCCACACCAGGCACATTCCCGATGCTCAGTAGTTCTGTGTGGCTGTGTAAGACCAGGGGTTTGCCTTCCCTCCAAAGGACTGCAACCTCGAGAGTCTCAACTCTCAACCACATCCTCATCACAAACACTCAGGCTCCCCAGGCTGATGGTTTCCTTTTAAGACTGAATCTCAGAAGTATGGTAAATCCTCGTGTCTTCTTTTAAGATGAAAGGGCTTCACACAAGAGGAGACCCAGCATAGTGGAACCAATGAGACTGACTCTGGACAGGAACTGAGCGGGAATAGAGGCAGCCTGCTGCGTCCGCTTGCGGCAGGAAGAATTGACAAGATGCGTAGAATGGATGTAAGTGGAATGAAGCACTCGGAATGGCTTCTGCAGTCGGGGAGAAGATTCCGTTGGTAACAAGCTTGCTGTGCAAGCATGAAGATCTGAGTTCAAATCCCCAGCTCCCGTGTAAAATCTGGGCATGGCTGCCAGCGCTGGGGACTCAGACAGGAAATCCCTTGATCTTGCTAGTCAGCCAGTCTTGTCAAATCAGGAACTTTAGGTTCAGTGAGAGAACTTGTCTCAAAAAATAAGGTGGAGAGAAATTAAAGAAGGCATCCAACCTTGACCTCTGGCCATGTGTGCAAGTGTGTACACACGCGTGCGCGCACACACACACACACACACACACACACGAATAACTCTGACCAGGTGTGGCTCAGGCCTGTAATCCAGTACTCAGGAGGCAGAGACAGGAAGCTAAGTTCAGGTCCTCCTTGGTGACAAAATGAGTTCCAGTTCACCCTGACTCAAAGAGACCCTCTCTCAAAAACTTACTTTAATTAAATTGACTTCTAGTTTTTTAACCTGAGCAGCTGGATACAGAGGCGTTGACTGGGGTAGGAAGGAGAGGGTGGAATGGCGGGGTTGAGTGTGTGAAGACGGAAGACAAGGATCTCTTCTGGTCGATCAATGTCAGTCAGCACCGAAAAGTCTATGACTCATGGCAGTATGGGTGGGGAAGGAAGGATTTAATATCAAAGAAATAAAATGGAATCCAGACATAGACCTGGTGTGGGAGGTCCTTCTGTCTATGTGTTGCTTTTATTGGTGAATGAATAAAAAAACTGCCCTGGCCTATAGCATGGAAGGAGGAAAGCAGAGTCAGAGAAGCCATGGAGCCTCCAGATACAGATGCTGGGAATTTTAGCTGGTAAGCCACAGTCACGTGGCAATACACAGATTAATATAAATGGGTTAAATTCATATGTAAGGGTTAGCCAATAGAAAGTTAAGAGTTAATGGGCCAGTCAATGATTTAAATAATACAGTTTCTGTGTGGTTATTTTGGTTCTGGGCAACTGGGACGAACAAGTGGCCTCCTCCCAACACAGACCCACCAGAGTTACTTTTTCTTGTTGTCTTGACAACTTGAAGAAAGGGTTTAGGGCTGCAGAATTGGCTCACCACTTAAGAGCACTGACTGTTCTTCCAGAGGACCGGGGTTCAATTTCCAGCCCCCACGTGGCAGCTCACAACTATCTGTAACTCCAGACCCAGGGGACCCAATGCTCTCTTCTGGCCTCTGAAGCCACCAAGTGTGTATGTAGTGCACAGACTAAACATGCTGGCAAAACCCTGTACACAAGAGATAAAAATAATCTTTTAAGGAAGGAAAAGTTTGTTTTAGCTCTCGGCGTGAGGTCTCTCTCAGCGGTCCATCATGATGGGGAGGATGCAGCTACATAATAAAGAAAACCTGGCCTCAAGCAAATGAACAACTTCAGGACTTTTTGACCCATGGTACTGGGATGACTAGACAGGAAAGAAACATCTAAACACAGACCAGAAGCCTGTAACAACAAGTCACTCAAAAGGGACCTCAAAATGCATCACAGACCTAAGTATAAAGTACAAGACTATAGAGTTAGAGGGTGTGGGGATAGCATTGCAGACAAACACCAAAGGCATGATCCTTCGAGAAAGAATCGGCAGCTGGTGTGACGCTGAAAGCCAGACGTTGTCGAGATGACTACAGACAGGAAGACAACATTTGTGAAGGATGTCTTGTGAAGATCGCATCTTCACAACTCCAGTGTGTTTGTTTGTCTAAATTCCAAGGCTGGCTCAGAACCCCAGGCACCTGCATTCATTAACCCTTTAGTTACTAGATGGTTGATGGAGGAAGGTCATTGGTTAAATAAAAAGAAACTGCTTGGCTCTCATTGGTTAGAAGATAGGTGGGAGGAGTAAACAGAACAGAACGCTGGGAGGAAGAGGAAGTGAGGTCAGACTCCACAGCTCTCCTCTCGGGAGCAGACACCTCAGAGAGACGCCATGCTCAGTTCTCCCGGGCAGACGCAAGCCGCCAGGTTAGACATGCTGAACCTTTCCCGGTAAGACCGGTGCTCACAGATTATTAGAGATGGGTTGATCAGGATGTGAGAATTAGCCAGTAAGGGCTAGAGCTAAAGGGCCAAGTAGTGATTAAATGAATACAGTTTGTGTGTTGTTATTTCGGGTAAAGCTAGCCGTGCGGGCGGCTCCTGGGCCCATGAGCTGCCCAGAGAAGAGCTGTGGTGACTGTAGCTCCCGTCACCCCTCTCTGACTCGGGGTCAAGGTGACCTTTGAGTTCTCTAGTGTTGTGCTCCAAATCAGAGCCACGTTTAGGGTCGCTCCCTTTCTAAAGGAGATACTGTCACTTTTTAGTACAATCCAGCCGGTCGAGCTGCTGTCATCCACAATACAGACTGCGTGTGCACAGACGGGTTCCAAGTGAGCACGTGGGAGCTGCCGTAGCTTTCCCTTTCAACCCTTTGAAATGCCCTGAACGCACCACCGAGAGAGACCACCTCTTGAACTTCGGAGGCTCTTGCCCACGTGGGTTAATGGAGTCCTATTTACTAATGTCTCTCTTGCGGCTCTGCGCACCCTCGCTTTAAAATTCAAGGTTTTCCTGACCTGTGGGGGGACGGGGAGGGAAATGGGAAGCGGTTGCAGGGAGGAGGCAGAAATCCTTGATAAATAAATAAATTTAAAAAAATAAAATAAAATAAAATTCAAGGTTTTCTTGACCTCTGCTCTCCTGCTCCTCTCAACACAGGATGACAGCAAGCTTACTTACTTTGGTCAGAAGTTGTGGGTTAGTGATTTCCGCCATTTGGCTTGCTATATCTGTCATTTGGGGATGACTTCCAGGAACTTTAGAACCTTATTCCTTTTCCTTTTTTTTTTTAACTTGAAAATAGATTTAATGAAGGATTTTATTTCTAAGATATGGGCCTGGCCAAACGGATGTCCAAGGAAAGGATCTGCTTTGACTTTAACTCCTCTAAAGCTGAATGGGATTGTTAATCCCACCGGGACAAGAATAAAAACGTTACAATTTTTTTTTTAACCAAATTTGAATAAAACAGTAGATACTGGCCAGGTTCATACCCGGGATTCCAAGAGAGTGCCTGGTGTTTACAAAGGGAAACTTTGTCCTGCCTTTGTCTGATTGGGCACAGACATACATCCTGACATAGTTCTGGCCTATGTATCCCCGCCTCCGTGTGATCAAACACTTCCTGTGCAGTTGGGGCTCCCATCCTTGTTTATAGAAGTGAAAACCCGTGGCTTGTTCTCTCACATGAACAACAGCCCCCAGCGTTCCAGGAAGTTATCTGTCGTTATAGATCTCCTAAGCACGGTAATTTAAACTCAAAACCTAACTTTAGCCCTCACAGGATTTGTGCTGGGACTGAGGTCTGTATTCCGCGTCTTTCAGCAGTAGTGAGCGGCTCCAGCTTTGGGACCAGTGCCTCGCTTTGCAGGAGCTAATGCCTCTGGGGACTGTTTGCTCGGAACGACCTCACGCGCACACGCGCACACCACCCCTTTCCTTTGCCCACAACATCTCAGTCAGTGAGTGAGCACCCCCAGCTCGTCTCAAGGTATTCTGATAGCCCCCTCCTTGTCAACGGCAGCTGCTGAGTGGGCTCCAGCCTGAGACACACATGTGAGGTCTGGAGAGGGGGCTTGGCAGAACTTTGGAGGAGATCCTCCTCCCCATTAGAGATACTCCCCCTCTCCTCCTTCTGTGAGGACCTGAATCCCAGAACTATCTGGACACCCTGTCTTTTCTTTCATTTGAAAACAGGTAGACGGAGCTAGGGATGTAGTTCAGTAAGTACTAGGGCGACTTGGACAGCGACCCCTGAACTGAAGAAAGAGACAGTGAGGGAGGAGGGGGTGGACTGTCTGGAGGTCCGCAAAGGAAGGGCAGGCTAAGGGCAGAGAGCCTGTCCCCGGGCATGAGTAACGAACTAGCTGCCTCTCCACAGACTTCTTGTTTTAGGTAAGAGTTACGCACCCTCATTACTAAAGCCACTTTTAGCGGAGTACACTGTCGTCTGCAGCTGGGAGCCTCCACGCACTCCTGACTCCCCAAAACTCCCAGCCCCCGAGGATTTCCAGCTACCACTCTGCATCCTGACTCCCTGTCCACCAATTGGGTGTTCAAGCCGTGGTTCCTTAACAACCTGTTCAATGTGTTGACTAGCCCAGAGCGCTGTTGAAGGGAGGTGTTTTCATCTTCCCATTTGTTCAGACATATTGGCTAAACGGAATGACAAGTAAATACTGTTTAGTGACCAACCTACAGAAGAGCGAACACCAGCATTCCTCTGGAGCCAGTGTAGAGCGCTCATCTTGTGTGTATATGTGGGTGGGTGGGTGTGTACATTTTAACTTTTTAGGTTAGAATTTGAGTTCCTAATTGGGTCAGCCTTTGGGAAGTACTGGAAAACCACCAGTAGTAACCTCTCCTAGTGCTCAGGATGGGCTTTTCCCTAATTGTTGTAAAGCACGCCATATTGTCAAAACTCAGAGCTTCAACTCATCTTTAAGATGGGGCATTAGTTACTTTATTGTCTGTAGTTTTAGCAGTCACTCACTTTATACTTAGAGGCTTAAATTTGTTCTATGGTTAATATATTTTTAATTTTTAGGCAATGATTTCCATGATGGCATTTTCATACACACACAATTTTACTGTTTGCCCTCCCCACTCCCTTCTTTTCTCACTGGTCCCCGTCTTCCTCCCACACAATCCCCCCTTCTGTTCATGTCACATACACATTATTTCCATTCCCTACCCTCTCTTGTTCCCCTCTCTCCTTCCCGTCTATCTTTTCTTCCCTTCTCAACGTTGTGTTTCTGTTATCACCACACAAGCACACACACGTGCCCAGATGTGTGTGTCCTTAACTTAATGAGTTGGGTTAGGGAGAAAAAGGGCCAATAGAATACTGGTCATATTAGAACAAAATTGTAGCCGGGCGATGGTGGCGCACTCCACCATCCAGCACTTGGGAGGCAGAGGCAGGCGGATCTCTGTGAGTTCGAGACCAGCCTGGTCTACAGAGCTAGTTCCAGAACAGGCTCCAAAGCCACAGAGAAACCCTGTCTCGAAAAACAAAAAAACAAAAAAAAAATGGTTAGAACAAAATTGTATGTGTGCTGTGTGCATTTAAATGTGGGTGCAGCACATGAGAAATAAAAATAAGGTGCTTTGTCTTTCTGAACGTGGCTTGTTTTGCTTAGCGTAATGATATACGGTTCCATCTACTTCCCTGCTTACGTCACAATTTCCTTCTTTTTTGCGACTGAATAAATTTCATCTGTGGATGACTAGCTATTGAAGGCGCAGCAGCGAGTGTGCTGTGCGCGGATCTCTGTGCCATGCTCTCTTAGAATCCTCGGGATGTTTAAATCGGGGGATATTTATTTATTTATTTATTTATTTTTGGTTTTTCGAGACAGGGTTTCTGTGTAGCTTTGGAGCCTGTCCTGGAACTCCCTTTGTAGACCAGGCTGGCCTTGAACTCACAGAGATCCACCTGCCTCTGCCTCCCGAGTGCTGGGATTAAAGGCGTGCGCCACCACCGCCCGGCGGGGGATATTTAATAGTATTACCAGTTTTTCTTCTTTTTACCCCTTTTGTGTCTTCTCACTGTGTCCCTGTCAATGTGGCAGCATAGACAAGCTTGGTGACCGCTAGGTCAGTTTAACAGATGACCAGTCTCTGGAGATTTAGAGAATCAACCACCAAATGTCTGGCCTCGAGCTGCCAGAACAATTTAGGAAAGAAAACAGCTTTAGGGGAGCCCTGATGCATTGTAATAAGCAAAACAGTCGCAATCTAGCATTCACCCAGGCGCTAGAATAAACCGTGTAACAAGTCTAAAGGATACACAATTTTCCTTCCTTCACAAGGGTCTTGGTTTTTTTTTTTTTTTTTTTTTTTTTTTTTTTTTTTTTTTAAAGATTTATTTATTTATAATGTACACACTGTTCTGCTGGCATTCCAGAAGAGGGCACCAGATCTCATTATAGATGGTTGTGAGCCACCATGTGGTTGCTGGGAATTGAACTCAGATCCTCTAGGAAGAGCAGCCAGTGCTCTTAACCTCTGAGCCATCTCTCCAGCCCCCGAGGGGTCTTGGTTTTTAATGTATTTGGGACAGGTTTAGTTTGGGGAGTCGGCATGCCTTACTTGCTTAGTATGATGGTCTGGGAGTAGAGAGGAAAGAGAGAAAGGTATACTGGTCAAGTTAGGACCAAAGCATTTTCTGTCAATTTGTCAGAGCAGAACTGTGGGCTGAGGAGCGTTGTATTGTGGGTTATTGAACTTACTTTCAAATTCCATGTAGAGCACAGACTACAGCAAGTGAACTGAATAATTCATCTCCTGCATCGCCAGAATGAAAGCTGGAAGTATGAAAGCTGTTCCTTAAATTTAGTAAACATGAGCCTAGACCCAGCAAGAAAGACCACCGCCGTTTCAGTCAGAATCTCTCGCATGCATGCTCTCTCTCTTTTCTGAGACTGGGTCTCAGATTCTGTGCAACTCTTTTATCTTTATGTTTGTCCCCATAATGAACTAGAAGCCTGAGTGTAGTAATATCTTTTGATGAGCTCAGTGTATCTCTCCAGCGTGAGTGTGGGGGTTTGAATGATAATGACCCCATTATCATTCTTGGGAAGTGCCATTATTAAGAGGTGTGACCTAGTTAGAGTGGGTGTAGCCTTGCTGGAGGAAGCATGTCACTGGGGGTGGGCTTTGCGGTTTCAGACGCTCAAGCCAGGCCCAGTGTCACTCTTTCCCTGCTGCCTGAGGATCCAGATGTAGATCTCTCAACTGCTTCTCCAGCACCACATCTGCCTGTGTGCGAGCCATGCTTCCCGACACGACAATAATGGACTAAACCTCTGAAATGTAGGCCAGCCTCAGTCTAAAGTTTTATTTATAAGAGTCGCCCTGGTCAGCCTACGGAATGGGAAAAGTTCTTTGCCAACCCCACATCAGACACAGGGATGATCTCCAAAATATATAAAGAACTCAAAAAACTACACATCATCCTTAATAAATAAATAAATTTAAAAAAAAAAGAATTACTAGATGCAGGTAATGGTGCCTTATAAAGAAAAAAAAACTAGACATCAAACTCCCAAACAATCCAATTAAAAAGTGGGGTGCAGGGGCTGGAGAGATGGCTCAGTGGTTAAGAGCACTGCCTGCTCTTCCAAAGGTCCTGAGTTCAATTCCTGGCAACCACATGGTGGCTCACAACCATTTGTAATAAGGTCTGGTGCCCTCTTCTGGCCTGCAAACATACACACAGAGTATTGTATAAATAATAAATAAACAAATAAAAAAAAAGTGGGGTACAGATTTAAACTGAGAATTCTCAACAGAAGAATCTCAAATGGCAGAGAAATGCTTGAAGAATTGCTCAACATCCTTCTCTATTAGGGAAATGAAAATTAAAATGACTCTGAGATACCATCTTACACCTGTCAGAATGACTAAGATCAAAATGTTAACAACAACCTATGTTGGAGAGGATGTGGAGTAAGGGGAACTCTTCTCCATTGCTGGTGGGAGTGCAAACTTGTACAGCCATTTTGGAAATCAGTATGGTGGCTTCTCAATGTACCTCAAGAACCAGCTATACCAAACTTGGGCATATACCTAAAGGATGCTCAAATCATACCATAAGGACACATGCTCTAGTATGTTCATAGAAGCATTATTCCTATCTGGAAACAACCTAGATGCCCCTCAACTCAAGAATGGATAAAGAAAATATGGTACATTTACACAGTGGAGTATTACTCAGTGTTTTAAAAAAATAAAAAACCAATGACATGAAATTTGCAGGCAAATGGATGGACCTAGAAAAAAATCATCCGGAGTGAGGTAACCCAGACCCAGAAAGACAAACACAGTATGTACTCACTCATGAGTGGTTATTAGATAAAAAGCAAAGGATAACCAGGCTACAATCTACAGTCCCAGAGAAGCTAGGTAACAAGGAGGACCCTAAGAGGCACATACAGATGTCCCTAGGAAGGGGAAATAGATGAGATCTCCTGGGTAAACTGGGGGTAGGGGGGTTGTGGAAACTTTTCCCATAGGCTCATGTATTGAACAGTCCCCACTATTGTAGTTGTTCCCCTCCCCTTTGGGGGCCCACCACCCAGCTCCCAGATAAATACACTTGAGACTTACTCTTAGGTATGAATGCCTGGCCTTAGCTTGTCTTGTTTCTTGCCAGCTTTTCTAACTTAAATTATCCTGTTTCTCTTTAACTGTGTTTTTGTCTCTGTACTTTCTACCTTTCTTTAGTCTGTATGTCTTCCAGCCATGAAAGGTCTAGCTAGAACACCCCAGGCACAAGATTAATATTAGAAGAAAGGCAGGCTTGAGGCCTCTGACATCAGCCTTGGCAGTCGGCTAACTCTGAACACTATTAATACATAAATAAAAATAAATAAATCAAACAGAAGAATCTTCCTCCTTCTATACCTTCCCAGAAGGCCTCCCTGCTGGCTGTTTATTTCTGGTTCTTCTGCATTGCAGACATTTTCTCCATAAATATAAGCACATATGTATGCATATTGTTATAGAAAACTATTTTAATCAGAAATAAGATTATGCTCCCCAGCATGGTCTGAAACTTCTTATTTTATGAGTGTTCTTCTTGTGCTCACATCTGGACCTACTTCTGAGCTTTTTGATGGCTGAGTGGTATTTCCCTTCATGCCTGCCCCATCAAAAGGCAAGAATGAACCAACTGCAAGGGCTCTTGGCTGATTGCACAACTTCATAAATCTATAGAAAATAAGACAGCACTATGTATTATTTGCTACCATTTGTTTTCTTAGCAAGCCCCGTGTTCTACACGTTGAGATGTCTAACTGATTATCTCCCAAAAGGCTGAAGGGAATGTCTTGAAACTTTTCTTCCTCGTACAGTCATGGCAAGGAGAAAGCGTGAGGAACAGAACTGCTCAGACAAGGGGTTTGTGCATGCAACGTCACGCTAAGGGTCCTCAGGTTGTCTGGAAAGATTCTGCCAGCTTACATCCCACCCACCTGTGAGTTACCTGGGTCCCCCTAGCTCCCACTGCTGAACGCTAACGAACTTTTTAGACTTCGTCCTTCTGCGACAGTTTTAGTTATTCAATCTCCCTACATTTTAGTCTGCACCTTCCCTAACTATTGATGAGATTGACTGTGCTTTGTGCGTATTTACTTTTTATTCGGCTGCTCTTCCTTCAAGATGTTTATTCATGCACTTTGATTTCCCCTTTGGTTTAAACAAGCTTCCCCAAGGCGTTGACTGAGACTCAGGCAGAATGAACGTTTTGTGGGCATGCTGATGCAGCCAGCGTTTCCACAGCCTCGACTTCGGCCTCCTTGACAAAAGCCAAGTGGAAACCGAGAAAGGACGTGGAGAGCCACTAATTTTCTCTGGTCAATTGAGGAGCTTTTGTTTGTTTGTTTGTTTGTTCCTTTCAACCAAATAGAAATCATCTATTTCTCCAGCATGGAAACCAACTCCCCAAGAACTGAAACTTCTGATTCTATCATTTAATCCAATCTAATAATCACCCTGACTTTCTGTGGTAATTAGCGATCGGTGATGACAGATTGCAGACTGGTAAGACACTTTTTAATTTTAGTTAATTTTTAAGTCTAGATGACTTTACAAGAGTAGAAAGAAAGAAAAAGAAAGAAAAGACTCTTCATCTAGTGTTCCAAAGATCCGAATCTGTTTTGTTGTACCTTTGTATATGTATGGGGTGTGTGTGTTTGTGTGTGTGTGTGTGTGATGTGTTGTTCTGAAGGGGGACACCAGCTACACAACTCAAAAGCAGAGTGTGTAGGTGGGGTGAATTGATGTGTACCGCACAAGGAGGAGGAGTCGGACTCCGCGTGAGGTCTCTGCAGAAGCAGTCTTGGGTTGCAGTCATCAGGGCCTCCAGAGGAGGAAGCTCACACTGGGTCAATCTTTGTAGACACTAGGACTTGAACCAGAGGAAGGCTTTGCCATTCCTCTGACCCTTGCCCAGGGAAGACTTTGCCATTCCCATGCATCTGAGGCGTTAGAGTCTTTGCCATGGCTGGGCTCATATCAACAACATACATTGCCTTAGGACGTCATCCACCTCCCACAGCTGAGCTCACGTGATCTTCCCTCGTCCGATTCCCAAGTGGTGGGACTACAGTGTTGCACCGCCGTGTTGGGCTTCAAGATAGACCCTGGGTTTTCCAATGAGTTTCACAGTTTTACAAAGACCATTAGGCCGGGCGGCGGTGGCGCACACCTTTAATCCCAGCACTTGGGAAGCAGAGGCAGGCCTCTCTGTGAGTTTGAGGCCAGCCTGGTCTACAAGAACTAATTCCAGGTCTGGCTCCAGAGAAACCCTGTCTTGAAAAACAAAAAACAAAACAAAATTACAAAGACCATTGGGATGAACTCAAGGTTTGGTTTCTGCTCAAAGGAGAGTACCCTACGAAGGGTCTTGCCTTTCTTTGGGCTCCTTTTCCTTCTAAAATAACCTCTGGAAAGCTTCGTAAATAAGCCTCTTGTTTCCCCTCTGTACAGCCTCCTCCCCCACCCCCTCTTAGAACTCTGTAACAATCAGGACATAATTATCCACATGCTGGTTGGCTTCACATATTTCTCTTTATTCATTTTCATCTTTTCTTCCCTTTTAAGTTAAAACGCTCCTACAGATTAGGTTTTGCATTAATTATATCATGTGGCGTAACAAATTACCCCCCAAATTTAGCATCTTAAAACAACATCATCTAGCAGATTCTCTGAGCCAGAAGCTCCAGCATGGCTGTGCTGTGGCCATGGACGGGCTTGACTGAGCAGCAGGCTCTCCCTTCTGGGGTGGGGGTGGAGTCATCCTTCCAGAAGCAAATTGAGACTCTGGCGCTGGCGCTGTCCTGGGAGTCATTCAGAAAGTCCGATGCTCAGCTCATCTTGACCTCCATTGAGAGAGCCCAAGCACGAACAGAGTAAAAGTGATGGATGCTGTCCCTCACGCAGGCTTCAAAGTCACACCGTGGTGCTTTCCCAAGCACCTTGGGTACATAACTGTCCACAGAGGCATGAGCAGTAACACACAGGACTGATGAGGCCATCATAGAGCATCGTCAATTCAGCACAGGGACCCTGCCTTTCCCACGTTCTTTTTGCCAGTCAGGTTGGCGTGAGTGTCGTCACTTAGAGAAACACGATGATGCACGCCCGTGCTCTCCCCACAACCCCGGAGGCTGTGACTGCAAGAGAAGCAAGGTCAGCCCGTTGTTGGCAGTAAAGGAGTTTCTCAAAGAAAAGAAAAAGCAAGCCATGTATGTGGAACGATTGCAATGAGCCTAGAAGCTGATGGTTTGCTTCATGAGAGCACAGGGTCTCAAGCCGTGTTACTGTCGGGCAAAGTGGAGTTTTGCATGTGAGTTCATTGACTCTGTCATGGAGAAGAGTCCTCTGGATCACCCCTGCTTGTTAGGATGTCAGAGCTGGGATGGGGGTCACGGAACGACAAAGTCCTCCACAGGCCCGAGGGGTTTCCACCATGGAAGTTGCGACACTAGAAATCAAGGCTTTTAAGCCCTGATTTAATTCTCAAGTTGGTCATTAATCATCTGCCAGCACTCCAGTGATCTACCGAATGGAATATTTTAAAATATTAAATTTCTGAGAAATCCTGCAAGAAAGAAGTCTGTCTGACTTTGTAAAATAAGCATTTCCCACACATAGGACACGAGTGTAAATCTCAGCCTAGGGACTGAAATCTACAAGAAATTAATTTTTGATTTGGAGTCCTTTTCTTCCAATTGAGGGTGGAAAGTACCTTAAGTTCCTTCTTTAATGGAATTCTCTCATGTACCCCAGGGATACCCCAACTTCTGGGATACCCAGGTAGTCTCACTTTGGGCACAATAGTCACTGCTCAGAGGCCCCCAAGTCCCTGTACATATGCTTCTGCCAAGTATGAGACCCAGGCTCGTCTCTTAGGATTTACTCAAAACAAAGGGATCCTCTGGCTTTGGGGTGGAATAGTGCCCTCTCCAGACCCCAGCCTTGCTGCTTCCTGTTCCTTCATCTCCTCTAACTCCCAAGTCTAAGGACTTGCTGACCGTATCACCATCCCCCTGGCCAGCCTGAGAGTCTGCTGAGCCACCCCAGACACTGTCCCTCCACTTCTGCCTCCCCCTCTTCTTGACCCTCCCTCGTCTTCCCTTCTCCCCCTCCTCTTTCTGACCCTCCCTCCTTTTCCCTTCTCCCCCTCCTCTTTTTCTTTCTTCTTCTGAGAGGTGAAGACATCTGAATCCTGCTGAGAACTTGGGTCATTTTGTCTCCTGCCACTGCAGAGGTCTTCCTTAGCACTCTATTTTGTCTGCTTACTTGGAAGAAAGTTCAGAGATGGAGAAGTGGCGTAGAGGGGTCACATCTGGAAACATCTGTCACCCCTCATACCAAGGTAATGGGTTTGTGGGCCATAACCTGGAAATTCTGCAAATGGCTTCTCAGTGACCTATTAAGGAGCCAGGTGGATACCAAGAGGGTGGCCCTACAGCCTATAGTCGGTGACAGAAAGAAGAGCAATGGGAGGCCCTTTCATCTGTGGATTCCATCTGCCCTGCTGGAGGATGGGCGTGAAAGGCCTGGACACAGCAGCTGGGAACCTCTGGGCTTGTGGGAGAAAATGCTGCTATTCTCAGTGGCTTTTGAACACCTTTTAAATGAGATTGCACGGCTCCCCAGCCATTGCACGGCCCCCCAGCCATTGCACACACCCCCAGCCATTGCACGGCCCCCCAGCCATTGCACGGCCCCCCAGCCATTGCACGGCTCCCCAGCCATTGCACGGCCCCCCAGCCATTGCACGGCCCCCCAGCCATTGCACTTGTTTTCTCGAAGGCGCCACTTTCTTCAGGGCTCTCTTTGAAAACCATTCAGCTCCCTCCTGTGCGAGCATGAGGCCCTGGAAAGCATCTTAAAGCCCATCAAAAACTTAACGCGTGGACTTTGAAGCGGGACCAAGATGTGAGGCCTCCCCCAGAATAAAATATCTCCCAAACCGGTTAAATAGGTGCCGCTTAATAGCCAGCCATTTCTAAATTGTTTCTTTTATATAGTGTAGCATTTACACTGGTGGTAACTATGGTAACAGATCCTAAGGACTCCATAAGATCAGCAAATTACCAGGTGCTAATTGTAAATAAGGAGACAAATAAATAGCTTATAATCTAAATGGCAGCGCCTAAGAGTGCCATCCCAAGCTTCATGGGCTGGTCTGTACCCTCTGATAAAATAGTGTCCTCTCATCCGTATTTAGCCACGTTTGCCTCTAAAAACTAGACTCATTAATGGACACGTCGTCCCTTTACTGTTGAATTTGAATGAGTAGAAAATGCTTAGACAATGCAATATGATCAACTGCATGTCAGTGACATATCACCGTGTCGCAATCACTTAAATACAGTTTCTCTGTGTCTGCTGGGGACAGGAGCCTTGTGGATACCAAAAACCCACGTGTGCCCAGGCCCCTCGTATAACATGACATGGATCTGCATAGACCCTACGGTGAGCCTCACCTGTACCTTGAAGCCATCTCTAGCCTGTTAGTGCCTCGTGCTATGCAAGCACTACATGCAGCATCGCCTACTGTGCTGTGCAGGGGGTAAACAAGGGAAAATCCCAGACATGGGCAATGCAGAGGTGGTTTCCTTTTTCCCCATTACCAACTGCCATCTTGGTTGCAGATGCACAACTATTGAGGAAAACCGCACAGATGTGAGGTTTCAGATCACCACCGGGTCATCTTTGTACTTTTCCAGCACAGGTGGCAGTTGTCATATCTGGACTGTGTGGCCCTGGGCTAGCACTTAGTACTACCTGCTCTTTCCTCGATGCTGGTGACACTTCTACATCACCTTAGATCAGTGGTTCTCCACCTTCCTAATACTGAGACCATTTAATACAGTTCCTCATGTGGTGGGGATCCCCAGTCATAGCTCTTTCCTTTGCTACTTCATAACTGTAGTTTTGCTACTGTTATGAATTGCCACGTAAATATCTGTGCTTTCCATGGTCTTAGGTGACCCCTGTGAAAGGGTCATTTGATTCCCCCAGAGGGGTCGTGACCCACAGGTTGAGAATAGCTGCATTAGACCGTCACATATATTCTATGCTGGTTAATATGTCTTAACTTTATCATGAATGTCAAGTGCTCCATTTCCGACTTGTCAGTCCCAAGTGCAGACCCTAACTGTTGAATATGACTCCCACATCAGTCAACTAGAGATGTGGGCACAGAACGCGAAGTGGCGTGAAGGGTTATTTTTTTTTCTTCCCTTTTTTGTTTAAGGCTCTGAATATTTGGCTGGAGAAGTGTTATATGGGAAATGTTAGTTTTCTCTCCCCTTCAATCACAGCGTGTCAAATGTGTTAGAAATGTCTAAGGACAAAATTGTGTCTATTCCTTGTTAGTTTCCATCCATCCACCCATCCATCCATCCATCCGTCCATCCACCCATCCATCCATCCATCCACCCATCCATCCATCCATCCACCCATCCGTCCATCCACCCATCCACCCATCTGTCCATCCACCCATCCACCTATCTGTCCGTCCATCCATTCATCCATCCACCCACCCATCCATCCACCCACCTGTCCATCCACCCATCCATCCATCCATCCACCCGTCTGTCCATCCATCCATCCACCCATTTCATTATTATTCTTTTCATGACTGCCAAGTTCCCTTGGTTTGGCCCATGTGCAGGGTGCTGGATGAAAGAACATAAATTGGCCACATCCTTCTTTCTGAGGAGCTGAAAAGAAGAGGCTCAAATTGTAAACCCGGAGCAGAGTCTAAAACAACACAGGTAGGCCTTGCCTGGCTTCGGGCAAACTGGAGAATTCCAGGGGAAAGACAAAAATGTACAGAGGAGAAGCAGAAAGCAGCCTCGTGCTGGCCTCCTGCCTGAGACCACCATGAAGCAGACCAGTCCGCTCCCACCTAGCTAATCCTGGAGAACCCTGCACTAAGGCTTGGCACTAGGAAGATGCTCCTTGCCTAGCCATCTTGTTGTCCTGGCAACCCTGTGATGTTCACATGGTGTTCAGCCCTTGTTGTTCTGTAGTGGAGAACAAGAGGGAAGGGTGGAGCAATTCTGACTGTTCCAGCCATTCTGCAGCCTGGGGAAGGGAGCTTCCTAGCCCTGAGCCTCAATTTCTTGGTCCGTAATGTGAGGAATCTTAACACTTCCTTCCTTCCGGTGTTGCTGTGAGGACTGGAATAGTGAATGGGTCCAGTAACCAGTGGCCACCATTACTCACTCCAGCAATTAAGCTTCCAGAGTATAATTAAGGGACAACCAAACCCAAACCTCTGTCTTCCCCCAGCGCGGGTACCACACCTGCGCTCACATTCGCACACCCCTTATCCTTACAGTTAGAGAGGAGGATGAGCGTTTCCGTTTGAGGGGAAACAGGTCGGAGATAGGAGGGTCGGATTGTCCACCTGATGGGCAGGAGGATCAGCCCACTGAAGTGTGGGTGTGGGGAAGGCGAAGGACCCTTTCTGCAAACCCTCCCAGGCTCGTTCCCAAGGCCGGGGGTGGGGGGTGAGGGGGAGACAGGCTTGTGGAGGTGATGGTGATAGAAAAGACTGCTATAAACTGCTATAAATCTTGAAATAGGCATAGACCAAGGGCCCTCTCGCTCTGCAGGGCAAAGCCAGCTTGGCTCCTGGTTGTAAACTATGAAGAGAGTGGAACTGGAATCTGCTTTACAGGATCCCAGATCCTGCGCAGAAAAGAGGAACCAACACAAAAAAGTGAGCGATGCAGCCGGCTGTCTATCTAGCAGAAGGCAGGAAACTGTTCACAGGCCTAGTGGCTCTTCAGCGAGGATCACACGGGGCGGTCACACATCCTGCCCAAGCTTTTAATTATTTAATTAACTTTTCCCTGCCCATCAGTTTAATTAACTTTTCCCTGCCCATCAGTTCCCTGCCAGAGCCACCAACCTGGGGATCCTGTGCCAAGACGGTGTCATTCTGAGCCTTATCTCGGTTGCTAGAAACGCGAGAGAAAGTGGGGTCCCCCAGGCGGTTGCCGAACTCGGGTCCCGCCCCAGCGGCGTGCAGGCTTCCGGATGGCTCCGAGGAGCCCCAGGGCGCGGAGTGGCAGCCGGCTGCGGGCCTGCCTTCCAAGCCCGCCAGCCTGTGGTCCCCGGCAGATGTCAGTCTGGGAACAGGAAGCAAGCCTGTTTGGGGTTTCTAAAAATAAATAAATAATAACCACAAGCACAAGAACGATCTTTTATCCCCCCCAAATTTTTTTTTAAAATGCTTTAATGACGCGGCATTTAGCACATTGGGGGTTTGCATTGTTTTCAATTATGCGCAGTTCTGAAAGGAGAGTACAGACCCTGAGCCTGAATGGGGAATTGTGGGACTGCGGGTCTTGTACTGTTTTAAACATTCGCTTTGCTTCTTTAAGGAGAGGACAGTAAAACAGAAATAATGATATATTATTGTAGCACTGCGGAGTAATACTAACATTGCCATAGAAACCTAGAATTTGAAATAAAGATGGAAATACTTATTTGTGCATACTTTTTGTTTTAGAAAAATGATTCAGAAAGAGGCAAAAGGCCTCCTTGAGAGTGCACGCCCCTGGCTAAGGCTTCTGTGATCCAAGAAGCCAGTTCCCAGATCCTGGCCAGGTGCCTGAGGACAAGGGAACACCAGCTCTCAGCCCTGCACGGGTCTGGCGCTCTGGTGATCTGCTCAATGCCACCAGGATGTTCTCCCCTTCTCTTTCTTGTTTCCTAAAAAAAGGGAGAAGACATAGAGGAAACTCGGTGGATCAAGACAGCAGGAAATAGATCTTAGGAAGACACACTTAGTTTGGTATGGGACCTGGATGCTTGGAGTTCTCTCGCCTTTGCCTTAAAAAAAAAAAAAAAGTAGCCTTTAAAAAGAAAATGTAACCAATAACAAGAGACTGGGAGATGGTTCAACAGTCAGGAATGCCTCCTGCTCTTCTGACCTGAGTTCTGGTCCTAACACCCACATGGGGTGACTCACAACCACCTGTAGCTCCAGTTACACACACACACACACTCACACACACACACACTCACACACACACAATTTAAAATAATGAAAATAAACCTTAAAAAATCTCATCAAAAGTAATTTATGCTTGAGTTAAAAAAGAAAGTGGATATATAATCGAAACGTGTTTTCATTAGGCAGTAATGTGTAGGAGGTAGGCTAGAACAAGGCTGGGTGAGCTAGCCAGAGAGAGGAGCAGATCCCAGCGTTTCTCTCCAGCTGGCAGGGTGCTGAGAATGTCGCTCAGTGTAGAGGGCCAACATGGCATGCACAAAGCCCTGGTGCCATCCCCAGGACCTCAGAAAACAGAGCCAACAGACCAGCTGAGCCACCCTGTTTGATGCGCTGTGCTGCAGTATTGGATCCACCCCCCACCCCCCCCCATGCTCCTCAGAACTATGTATTTTCAAAAAGAGCTTAAAAGTTAAGGCGCCTCTGCTGTCTTGGTTGTAGGAGGGGCTTTAGGTGCTTCAGGGAACAGAGACTGAATAACAAGTAGCGACAGGTGGCAGGCACACCAGGCCTGGTTCCCATCCGGACTTTCTCTTCTCCTTCTGGGAGGGAGAAGGTTAAGACCCCAAGTTTCCCTCTAGTTAGCTAAATCAAACATCACAGCTTACCATATTGGGAGTGAATGGCCTCTGGAAATGTTTCTTTAAAGGCACAATCACCCAGCCAGGCCTGATACTGCTTGTGTGTGACCCATTTCCTGAATATGGCGCTGCCCAGAAGCCAAGTTTTTTTTCAAGGTTTAGCCACATGCTAAACTCCTAAACTACCCAACATCTTTACCATGGAGCGTCCTTGCAGAAGAACAATCTTTTCTCAAAAGCACAGGCTGACAGCCCAGCTCCACAGCCTCCATGAAACCTAGCAGGGTAAGTCCTTACCCCATTATGGGTTGACCACAGGGCTCCCCCATTCCGTCTGAGTTCCCTGAAGTGACACGATTCAAACGTGCGTCATTGTCCCCAGCACGCACAATAATGTTTGAAGAGTGGATGGGTTGGAAGTGTGGGGAAAGGATTTATTCAGGACATTGTCACGGTCCTGTCGAGTGGGCACGGTCACTCCCACTTTAATAAACGACAAAACTGCGGGTCAGAGAAGTTCCGCCACCTGACACAGCCGGGAAGGGACAGCGTCAGAAGTGGAATCCAGGTCTGTCTGACTCTCCAGCCCACCTGCTAATGGTCTGATCACTGAGTTATTTTTCCCGTACAGAGTCTCACCATGTAGCACACACTGACCGGGCATTTGCTATCTAGCTCACGCTCGTCCCAAACTCATGATCCTCCTGCCTCAGCCTCCTTAGTGCCAGCATTACAGGCGTGTGCCACCATGCCCAACTGGTTTGAGTGTCTCCTCCAAAACTAATGTTGAAATGCAGTTGAGGTAGCAGCTCCGCCCTCATAGATGGTAGCCAACTGTAAGCCCATCTTGCCTCTTGCTCTTCTGGATCATCAGAACAAGCTGGCCCTCAACAGACGCTGGTATCTTGAACTTCATCTTTCCAGTCCCCAGAACTGTAGTCAATGTATTTCTGCTCGTGATACGTTGTCCAGTCTCGGGAATTCTGCTGTAGCTGCACACGTGGTCTAAGAACACACATTTTAAACTTTACCTGGTGGGGCCAGGGATGTCTCTGGCCGTCGCCGACATGTCACTGGGAACTACTGGTAGGGTGTGAGGTCCCCTAGTCTGGAGGACAGCCCAGCACCTGCCAAGGAGACTGGGATGCATTCCTGACAGTCATCCACACCTTCCGTCTCCACTTTTTAGTTGGAAAACTTTGAAGGCAGGGAAGTTCATAGCACAATGAATATCTAAAATGCTTATGCCTATTCTTGTTGCAGGTGCTCCTTCCGTTCCTTCAGCCAATAGCTGCTGAGATACCAGCCCATTGGGGCATGGTCTCTCTCTTTAAAAAAGTGGCCACTTCCCTCCGCTAGCTCTCTGGCTTCCGGCTCCGCTTCTGGAGACTAGGCTCCCTTCCTGATTGCGCAGAGGGCTGTTGTCTGGGACGGTGATCTGTAAGTTTTTCCCCCTTAAATAAATAGCCATTCTATTAAGCATAATTCCAAACTGGTGTGGGATTGTTTGTGACTTATGCCTTCATATTCTGTGTCAGGAGCCAATTTCCTCCTAAAAACATTACAGGAACCATCACCCTGGGGAGTCTGCAGAGAACCCCACACCCATAATTGTGTTAGGAATTGTTCTATTGACAGAGCCTACCCCACACCCAAATTGGCTGTTAGTGGAGAGCTATCTGTTAGCGGAACCCACCCCACATTCCAAACTATCTAAAGGACTAGGTGTGTCAACTCATGACTTCCTGGCCTAGGTGACCTGACCAAAGGTAACCTCCTGGCTACATGACCAACACGGACCATGTGACCAACGTGAACCACGCGGCAAGAGCCCAGGCCCCTGTGCCCATCCCCCAACTCCTTACCCTATATAAGCTGTACCCCATCTCTAATAAACTGAGGCTTTGACAAGAACCCCGCTTAGCCTCCTTCCTCTTTCTTAGCCCATTTATCTTCCAGATAGTGCCTCTCCGTGACCCTGGAATAACTGAACAGCCAGGCGGGTTACTAACCCTAGACTAAGTAACCCGCCAAGGCAATCAACAATTCTGAATCACAGTTTAGATTCTTTTTTCCCCAATTTACAAGCACCAACTTCTTGGGATTTGTATTTTTGTGGTTCCTAATACTTTTGTCTTGTTTTGAGTCAGGACCTCTCTACATAGCTCTGGCTGTCCTGAAACTCACTCTGTAGACCAGGTTAGCCTTGAACTCACAGAAATCCATCTGCCTCTGCCTCTCAGGTTCTGGGATTAAAGGTGTGTGCCACCATGCCTGGTGGTTCCTAACTCTTAACTCCTAAATTCTTTTTTTTTTTTCTTTTTGGCTCCCTGTCGGGGAATCAAACCCTGATCTCCCGCATGACAGGCGGGGATACTCACTAAATTCTTTTTTTAAGAAAGGGATTCTCGCCGGGCGGTGGTGGCGCACGCCTTTAATCCCAGCACTCGGGAGGCAAAGGCAGGCGGATCTCTGTGAGTTCGAGGCCAGCCTGGTCTACAAGAGCTAGCTACAGGAACCAAAAAAGCTACGGAGAAACCCTGTCTCAAAAAATCCACAAAAAAAAGGGGGGGGGATTCTCTTCCCTAGCCACCAAACCCCTGCCACACCCAATGAATTCCACACTGCATTCATAGTTTGATTAGGTGATCCGTGTTCAAATTATTTGATGATTGTATGTAGTGTGCCTTTTGACATAGGTTTCCATGGCTTCCCATCATAATGAGAAATTTTGTATTTTTCTTTCTTGTTGTTTGTTTGTTTTGTTTTGTTTTTGAGACAGGTAGCCTTGGTCTGGAGCTTGCTATATAGACCAGGCTGGCCTTGAACTCAAGAGATCTGCTTGCCTTTGTTTTCCAGTGCTGGGATCAAAGGTTTGTGCCACCAGCAGCTGGCCAGAATTTAATCTTCCATAGCTTAGAACAGCTGGATTTCTTTCCCAGTATGCTGACATCTTTAGAGTCCAAGGTAGCCATCTTATAGAATGTCCATATTCTACATATCCCTGACCCTTTCTTCCTCTCACTCCTGACAATACTACAGGATGATGATGTATATTTTCTAGTTCCACTGTATCAGAAGGCACATAATGCCAGTCTATTCCGCGATGGGTGATGCCTTCAACGGCCCTGAGAGTGGAATCTACACCCTTTGTGTCCTTCTTCCTTGAGTGTAAGCTGGACTTAGCAACTTTCTTCCCAAGATTAGAATAACTCAAAAGTTATCCAACGTTCATAGATGCTCTGCTCATTATAGCTAGCAAGTGGAATCAGGCTAGATGTCCACCAGCTGATGAATGGATAACGAAAAAGTGGCGCATATACACAACTGAGTTTTATTTGGTTGTAAATAATGATGAAATGGATGGAACCAGGGAAAATTTATAGCGAATGAGGAACTCCAGGCCCAGAAAGAAAAACACTGTGTTCTCTCTTATTTGAAGAGCCTTGCTTCACAGTCCTAGATCTGTGTGTTTGGTTGGAGCACCTGTAGAGTCTAGGAAGCTAGAAAGGGCCACGGTTAGAAGATAAGAACCTATTGGTAGGCCGGGCAGTGGTAGTGCACACACCTTTAATCCCAGCTCTCGGGAGGCAAAGACAGAGGCAGGTGGATCTCTGTGAGCGAGAGGCCAGCTTGGTCTACAGAGCGAGTTCAAGGACAGTCTCCAAAGCTACAGAGAAACCCTGTCTCGAAATAAATAAATAAACAAACAAACAAACAAATAAATAAATCTGTTTGCTAAAGATAACCCTGGATGCAGGACATCCAGCTGGAACCGAGCTGGAAGCCACTCCTGCCTAGGAGGAGAGTATTGTAGCCCTTGGGGTTCATGGCTGGTAAGATTACTGATGACTTTTCTCCCCCAGCAGCCCGCATAGCACTTTGTGGCTAGCCTGCAGCGAGGAGGATTCCAGCTCAGTTCCAGCTAGATGCTTTCCTCCTCTTCATCATTGCTGTCCTTGTTCTGGTTTGTGATACTGAGGGTAGAACCTGGATCTATGGTGTGCTCGGCAGGTGCTCTATCACTAACAGGCACTTCCCTACCTATGTTACTTTATCTTTTGATGCTCTGATTGCCCCCAAGGTTGGTTAGTGGAGGTTCCTTCAACCAGATGACTGTAGGTGTCTTTAGTTTTCTACTTGTTTTGTAGTTTCCCCGCACCAGAGCTGTGACCAGCCGTTTCTCCAAAGTGTCTTTTAGTGGGGGGGTTTCAGAAGTTTGTTCACTCGCACTTGGATGGTATAGCTTGCAGACTCTACAGTGCACAGAGAAATGAAATGCTTTTGTAGACATTGTTTTATGTTTGCAACACAATGGTTGTACCTAATCCTATTGCTTCCTTAGCTGCTGCCTCGCTGCTAAAGCCAAAGCCTGGGGGGAGCCTTCCTGTCCTGCAGCCACAGACACTGCTCCCAACTCTGCCACCTCTGCCCCCACAGGAGGAGACAAATGCTGGTTTAACTAAGTCCTTTTATTTTACCAATAAAGACCCAAGAGCCGGATTCTACGGTGTAAACCTGCTAGCTCAGAGAGGAGGAGAAAACCTTCCTCCTCCGCGGATCCTCCTCTTCTGTAGGCATCTCAGAGCTTCTCTTCCACCATCCCAAACCAAAAGGACCGTGAAACTCAAAGTCCCACCCTATTACTTCCTGGGCGTCTCTCTATCCATCTCCCGCCTCCCCCTTATTCTCTATGGCTACTTCCTGTCAACTAATCGCTTGCTCCCTCCCTTGACCTGTGGTTG
Organism: Microtus oregoni; assembly: GCF_018167655.1. Taxonomy (NCBI): domain Eukaryota; kingdom Metazoa; phylum Chordata; class Mammalia; order Rodentia; family Cricetidae; genus Microtus; species Microtus oregoni. The sequence continues at coordinate 25,773,940 of NW_024543096.1, read as the reverse complement.
ATTTTATTTCATCCTGTTTACAATAAACAGAACGCTCTTGGATTAAGGGTATGAACTAAGGCTGAGCCACACCACAGCTAAAGGTAGGTTTTTCCAGTAAATAACGCAATCACCAAGTGATCAAATCCTGCTATGTAAACACGTGAATGAGGCGGTTTTGTAAAGAAACTTCCTCTAGTTCAAATCCAGTCTCATGGCACTCTCCCTCAGCTTCGCATTCTGTATTTGACATTTTCCCTCCACAATGCTTGCTTCCTACCAGCATCAACATATTTAATCCTCCACTTTATCTGTAATGGCCTGAATGTTTTCAGAATTATTACTCCAGTGTCATCCCCAGATCAACACCTTCTGAAGACACTCAGCACTCCTTACTTCCGTGCAGAGTCAGAATACTGGATTCCCGAATTACGTGTTCTAGCCTTGTGGTTCCATCACCAATTTCATAAACAATTAGGTTCTTTATTTCTTTTCTTTTAGTTTTATATTTTTCCTTATTTCTTTTTTTTTTTACACCTTTTACATGCTAAATAACTTAGAATATGGGGACTGACTCAGCACTCAAGAGTGTTCATACTTGTTAAGGGCCTGATTTCAGTTCCCAGCACCCACGTTGAGTGGCTCACAACTGCCAACAACAGCAGATCCCAGGGTTAGGGAATCCTGTACCTCTGCCTCCATGGACATGCTGATGTCTGCACACTGACTTACACACATATGCTGAACCTAAAATAACAGTAAAACGAATCTTTTAAAAGAATAATAAATGAATCTTGTTGTAAGTCCATAAGAGAATGATTTCAAATGTGGAAAATTTTTATGCTGTATTTTATGTAGATTTAAAGGTATACTCACTAATTTTCCTCCAGCCTCATTCTTTCCTTCTATCTGGACTCCTACCAGTCCCTACATGCGTCCACTTTTTATTAGTGTTTGCTTTAGTCCTTTGAGGGTTTTGTTTTGTTTTATATTAATTGTACAAAAAGTAGACTTCATAGTGACATTTTGAGTGTTAGTTTATTTTTCCTGTATGTCTTTTACTTATATAAAATTAGTGTGCTCCATCTGCTCTTTATTACTTTGTTTTCTCTGCACTCACTACGTCCCGGAAGCACTCATCTGCCCGCTTCTAGTTCTGTGGCTCTTTATCACGGGAACCCGCCATCCTTCATCCTATTGGGTCTCATGAAACCGAGCATTCAGGTGGCTTCTGACGTTTTTCTGTGACAAACTCCATGCCATGAGTAGCCTTGAAGGTGTCTTATTTTGGGGACACACACTTGCAGGGCAAATTCCTGGAGTTAGGACCGCTGGGTCAAAGGTAAATACAAAGTGGTCTTACTAAATATCTCCAAATTCCTTCCAAAGAGATTGTGCCACTTTCTGTCCTCACTCAGGAAGAGGAGGAGGCCCCTTTCCCTGCAGTCATGCTAACAGAATGCCTTACACACTTCTGGCACCCTGGCGGGTTGATAGGCTAGGGTGCTTCTACTCGGCCTGTATGGCAGTGTGGGTGGAAGCTGACGCATTTCCATATTTTTTTAATATATATTTATTATGTATACAATATTCTGCCTGTGTGTATGTCTGCAGGCCAGAAGAGGGCACCAGACCCCATTACAGATGGCTGTGAGCCACCATGTGGTTGCTGGGAATTGAACTCTTTGGAAGAACAGGCAGTGCTCTTAACCTCTGAGCCATCTCTCCAGCCCACATTTCCATATTTTCAAAGTCTATTTAGCAACATCTATTTTATGTGCGGGTAAGCTATCTATGCCTTTTGCCTGACTTCCTATCAAGTTGTGACATTTTTCTCCAACATTTAAATGTCCCTCATATCCCTAATATCACAGCTAAACCTGTGCCCACGATAAATTTGACAAGAATTTTCTCACAACCTTTAATGTCCTTGAGAGGCAACCATTTCTGAATAAGGTCGTTGAATTTATTAACGTTTTTCTTTCGCTGCATTTAGAGGTTTTATTTCTCATTAGAAAACATTCATTTGAGTGTTAGGTTGCGCTCAGACAGGGTTTCATGCATTGTGACACTTAATGGTGTCCCCTCAATCCTCTCTTTTTGTGTTGTCAAGGTGCTCTAAGATTCTGGGGTCCAAATCCAGAGTCTCTAGAGGGGACTGAGGTATACATCACCATGACCAATAGACTGTCTCCCTTTGTGAGACACAACAATTTTAAACCTTCTGCCAAGCAGGAGACACGAGAAGTGGGCGCCACTAGCCTAACTGGTTTCTTCTCATCTGATCTCCTCTTTGGAGGAAAGGAACCCAGGTTAAGGATCCTTAGTCCTCGTTGGGGAGGGTGTGCCTCGTGTTCCCCGCTATAACCTGGAACGGCAGGTGTGTTGCACACACAGTTCGAATCATGGACTTCCCCCACACCCAGGATATAAATAAATCCTCCCGAGTTTCCCCCTAACATTTTTATGGTTTATGATTCACATCAGGATTTCTGATCCACTTGGCGTTTATCCTGGTGAACGACAAGAAGTATGGGCCCAGTTTTCTGGGCAAGGCGACCCCCCCCACCCCCCACCCCCCACCCCCTGTCCCGTGGAACAGTAGGAGAAATGAGTGTCAATCCTAAAGGTGCAGGCCTCAAAGTTCGTCTCTGTAGACGTTTGGCGAGAAACGTGAAGTCTTCAAAAGATAAAAGAAATGATTCCAGATGTAACCAACCTAGAAAACATCCTTCTGGAAAGTTCCCCTCATCCTCACATCCTTTGATTCTGGAGGTGAGCTTCGTGTTTCTCTCCTGCATCGGAAAATATTTGCCCCACATCTACGTTCCCACTGGAGGTCCACACGGACCCCGGTGTGTGTACTGCCTCCTTTGCAGGGATGTCACCAGGCCGAGGGGTAAATATGGGACAGAGAGGGAGAAAAGGAGCCCTGACCGGGGCTTCTGGAGGAACCTGCAGCTGGGAATGACAAGATGTAGGTTTTCATTCCAGGGCAGCGACCAGCTGGCCCAGTTACTGCAGGCACCTGATTGGCCGTCTGCCCTTTAGTTTCCCCATATATAAAATGGGGCAATATCAAGCCTGCCTCTGGGCAAAGCATGCCAAGGGGATAAGACAATCCATGTGTTGCAGAGTAAGAGCTGTGCCAACATGCTTTCCCCGTCAGCACGTGTCGCTTTGCCCTGTGTGGGTGTGTCTCTCTTGAATACAGAACAGACATTAGAACTGGTGGCTGAAGGCTGATTCCTCTTTAGAGGGTGAATTTTGCACCTCTATTCATTCTTTTGAGAAAACAGGCTAGGTTTTTTTTTAAAATAAATTCATAGTTTATGAGTCTACATTTTTTAAGATTTACTTATTTATTATATATAATATTATGTCTGCATATATGCCTACTCACCAGAAGAGGGCACCAGACCTCATTACAGATGGTTGTGAGTCACCATGTGGTTGCTGGGAATTGAACTCAGGACCTCTGGAAGAGTAGCCAGAAGCCAGTGCTCTTAACCTCTGAGCCATCTCTCCAGCCCAACAGGCTAGTTTAAACTGAGCTGCTGAAGAGCCCTAGGAGAATCACACAGAACTTTTATCACCAGCCCTTCTAAAGCTGTATATGGAATGTTGTATGTGTATGATTTTTCACATGTCCGAATTCTGAAGGGGTTCATGGGTCAAAGTGCTTAAGAACCATAACCATGGAAAGGGGAGCCAGGCTGGCCCCAGGGTTTCTCTCCAATCTGTTTCTGCAGCGGCTTAAGCTGGTGCTAATTTCCTCTCCTAACCCTAGACGGGCTTTTGTGTCTATTAATGTCACTTCTGGTTGTAGCTGATCTGAAAAGAAAGAGAAAAGAGATGTAGGCAGAACGCAGGGTCTCTAGGAACCAAAGACAAAGTTCCAAGGCCAGATGGCTCCAGAGACAGCCTGACAAACAGGTCAGAATGCCCCCTAGATGAACAGACCATGCCACAGTGGTGTTCTTTCTATTCCCGAAGTGTGTGGAGCTATACCCCAGGGCCTTGGTTGACTCTCTTTTATTTAACTAGAATATGTTGTCCAAGATCTCCTTTAAATGGCACCTTCTCATCCTTGAGGTCTCAAATGGAACTGATCGCCTTAGAGACATCCTTCCTGGTCACCGATTTCCACAGCCCACCCATACCATTTCCGAAGAGTGGTGGTCAGCATGAAAAAGGAACTTTTTAAATATTGTCTAACTTGGTTTTTCCCATACAGCCCAGACCCCTCCCATCTGAATGGAAACACTTTTTGAACCATGGTACTAATCCCAGAGTCCACACCAACATCTCATGCAAACTGCATGGCCGTTGCACACTTATGAATGGGTGCACATAGCGTGAACAGAGCTGTATGTTCCGGTTAGAAATGCCATATCAGTGTCTTTGACTTCCTCACTCTCTGGGTGCCCGTGTTCTCAAATGTGCTCTACTAAAAACTTGTCCACACCTGTCCCTCTATCCCGTCCGCTCCCCTGCTTGGGACTGCTGACTTAATATCATGCTAGTAACAGAACAACAAGCCTTTCCCTGAAGCCAGGCCTCCCTAACATTCAGTTTACCCTGCTCCAGCCTGCAGCTCCCCTCAGTCATGTGCACCCCACTTTCCTGGGACAGTCCCTCGTGCACCTTCTCTTGCTGTTCTTGGAATCAACATCTTTCTCAGAGTCGCCCCAGGCTTGGCTTTCCCAATCCGCCGACCATGCTCTCTGTCTCTGCGGCGGATTCAAGGATGAGGTCCTGCTCCTTGGAAATCGTGAGGAGACGTGAGAATTCCCCCTGAAGCTGGTGGACTTTTGAAGGACACAGAGTAGTGCCGGTGTGAGGAGGAGATGGAGGACGTGGGCAAGAGGAGAGTTCTAAAGATGACTCAGGGACAGGTCACAAACAGCCTCCCACGGAGGAAAGGAACCAGGACTCTGGCTGGGTCTTAAAGAGCCTGGGGCAAAAAAAGTATGACTATCCTAAGTCTAATAAAGCCAAATCCTTGAAAGAGCTGGAATGATGCTGATTGAAGGGGACAAGGCAATCCTTGCCCCTTATAACGCAGCCATGTATCTGATAATTGCCCAGATGTGATCTGGTAGATTGTGTTGTAATCACAGAAAGAAGAGAAACCCACGTAAGATGGAAGATCTTGACTTTGGCAAGAGAGCACACTACTGCCCACAGTTGTTGATGTACCTTTTCTCTTTCATCAAAAGCCATTGCCAAATGGTTGGGCAGGAATTCCCAAGGAACACTCCATTCCTCAGGACTGTCTCAGCTGTCCAGGTAGCTGTCTAGGCTGTTCTCAGCAAAGACACACAATGTGGGATTCCCATCCTTATGCTGAGAATACATTTTCTTGCCATTAGTTAATAAAGAAGCTGTTTCGGCCAGTGGCTTAGCAGAGGAAAGCCAGGCAGAAAATCCCAACAGAGATTCAGAGAGAGAGAGAGAGAGAGAGAGAGAGAGAGAGAGAGAGAGTAGCCAGAGTCAGGAAGATACAATGTAGCCACTGAAGGAAACAAACGCCAGACGGAACCTTACTGGCAAACCATGAGCCTCGTGGTAAAATATAAATAATAGAAGTGGGTTAATTTAAGATGTAAGAGTGAGTTAATAAAAAGCCTGAGCTAATAGGCCAATCAGTGTTTTAATTAATATAGTTTCTGTGTGAATATTTCGGGAAACAAGCAAGCGACCTCTGTCTACAGACATACATCAGACACTGTGTGTCAGTCACTATTATTAAGAATGTTTAAATGTGCCAGGTGGTGGTGTTGCACACCTTTAATCCCAGCACCTGGGAGGCAGAGGCAGTCAGATCGCTAAGTTTGAAGCCAGTCTGGTCTACAGAGAGAGTTTTAGGACAGCCAGGGCTATTACATAGGGAAGGCTTGTCTTGAAAAAAAAAAAAAACTTTAAATTTAATGCCAGGTGCCCAAATTCTGCTTTTGGGGCCTGCAAAGATGGCTCAGTGGCTAAGAGCACGTATTCTTGCAGAGGACCTCAGCTCAGCCAGCACCCACTCACAAGCATGGCGACTCACAAGCACCCATAACTCCAGAGTAGCTGACACCCTCTTCCGACCTTCTCTGGCATCAGGCCCACTTGTGGTACACATACATAAAACACATACATGCAAAGCAGTCAAACTCATCATGTAAATCAATTTGAAAAAGGGTTTTTTAAGATTCAACCTCTGTAGATCGTTTCGTTTTGCACCATAAGCTATCTTAGCAGGGAAAAAAAAAAAAGCTTTCCTGAAATGCGTCAATTCTGTTCTTAAAAGGGCTCAGCGACTTATTTCTGTCACTCTCATAGACACTGAAAAAGCAGCAGGGTCTAGTCAGGCTCAGCTCCGTCATCGAGAAATGACTCCCACCAGGTGTTGCCTAGAGGGGTACCATGTTGCTTTGCAGCAAAGAAGGGCAACTGGAGGGATCGAATGGTCAGGCGAGTCTGTAAGAAAGTAGACACACTTCAGCTAAATTCGACAGTAAGAGATTGCTTAAGAGCCAGCCATTTCCTGGACAAAGAACTTAAAACGATGATTGATGAAAGAGGAACTGTAACTCATCCCCCAAGATGTGGACAAACAGTTGGTTCCTTTGGTAATCCAGGAAACGACAATTCTAAAGGCACAAATTCACAAACCAGTCTGTCCTGTGGAAAGGCAGGAGGGCGAGCAGCTTGGGTAGGGCATCAGGGGTCTGGCGGTGTTGGTTCTGAGGTAGGTGCTGCTTACTCGGAAATGTTCACTGTGAGAAAGTCCATTTCTTAAGGAGAAGTAGATTTTCTGAATGTCTGGTAAAGTGCATATGAGAGGCAAGCTTCGTTCTACGAAGTCAGCACGCATGCGTGGATACGCAGTGAACACAGCCTGTGGACTTGGACCTTTAAGCTCTTCTAAATTGTTAAAGGTTTTGTTCTGTTTTAAAGTGTGTGTGTGTGCGCGTGGTGTGCACGTGAACAAAAGCACAGGCACCCAGGGAGGTCAGAAGAAGATATCCGGTTCCCTGGGACTGGCTGTTGTGAGACGCCCAATATTAACGCTGGGGAAAGAACCTAGGGTTTCTGCTAGAGCGGTACATGCCCATGCCTTTAACAGCTCAATTTTAATTTTTCTTTATACAGGTTTTCAAAGAAGCCCGTGTTACTTTGGCAAAGGAGTGAGCCATGTATGTAAGCCTCAAAAATGCCTTCTGCTTGGAGATCAGATCCTAGAAAGTGACAGCCTCTGAACGTGCTGGGTCCCCACACTCTCAGCTGCCTGCATTTTGACTGCCTAATATCACATTCCAGGCTACATAGCAACAGCATTATTTTGGCGCAAACTGCCTGCCCGGCTCCCTTCTCTCTGCAGGGTTAACATAGTTGTCACCTCTTGAGGGACTAGTGAGATGGGACACAGAGTTACAGTTGGTGGTTGGTAAGGCAGGGTCAGTAGGCAAGATATGGGGGGAGGGGAACTGTGGGCTCCTTGAGCACTGCCTCCCTGCCTCCTCTCCAGGCAGCACTGTATCCTCATCTTCTTCCAGCCACCCAGTCACACAACTTGAAAGATGTGTTTCCGCTAAACTTCAGAATCTATCTCCTGTCCCTCATGACAGCCACTACCTAACCCTGTCCTCACAAGGGCCACCAATCCTGAGCTACTCTGGACCCTATATGCCTTGATGGGGATGCAGCTGGGACAATGATACCCAATTGGAAAAATGGATGATGGGAAGGCATCCTCATGTGTTCAAATCACCCTGGAAGAGCCTTGCTAACTTATACCTCTGTGTTGTCCGAGATTTCTGTCCTGCCTGGTTCCCACAGTCATTAGGTCCCAAAGAAATCACACAGAGTCTACATTAGTTATAAACTGCCCATTATTAGCCCATTATTCTTGCTAATCGTGTGGCTCAGTACCTTATTCAGCAAGACAGATCACATCTTGCTTCTTCTGTGGTGGGCTCATAACTGTGGAGGAATGGGCTTCCTTCCCAGAATTCTGTTCTTCTAGACCCACCTCTACTTCCTGTCTGGTTGTCCCGCCTATACTTCCCGCCTGGCTACTGGCAAATCAGCACATATTTAAAACATAATTGACAGAATACAGACAATTCTTCCACACTACTTCCCCCTCTTTTTTTTATTTATTTTTTATTTTATTTTATTTTTTTTGGTTTTTCGAGACAGGGTTTCGCTGTAGCTTTGGAGCCTGTCCTGGAACTCCCTTTGTAGACCAGGCTGGCCTTGAACTCACAGAGATCCACCTGCCTCTGCCTCCCGAATGCTGGGATTAAGGGCGTGCGCCACCACCACCTGGCTCTTTTTTTTTTTAAATAAAGGAAAATATCCATAGTCCATTTTTTGAGAATGTGGGCATAGTTTTCCAGGCTACTTCCTGCTGGTTGGGGGTGCTGATAATCTTATGGGGACCTAAAGAAAATTTAGAACTATAATCAAGTCCTTCACTGAACTATCCTGTAAATCTTGATCATCTCAGGCAGCAGTCTTGAATCCATTCTGAATGTAGAACTCAGACATCCGGGCCATCTGTCCCTACCAGAGATTTCTCAGGTGGTCTTCCTTAATCAATGATTTTTCTTAATGCAGAATGAATCCACAGTCTGTCATTTCCTGTGGAAACAAAAGCAAAACCTCTTCTCCAAAGTAACATACCTTTTGACGTCAATTTTGAAGACAGGGTACTTTCAAAATACCTATCTTGGATTAATTCAGCAGCATTTATAAACAAATATCTTTTGGCAGCTGTTGCTCCTTCCTCAGCATTCAAACAATTCAAAGAGAACATAATAACATACAGTATCAAGATTCTCTGTGTTTTTTCTACTTTACATGGCTTTATTTTAAACTCTATTTCTTATTTTTTCTTTTTTAAAAATATTTATTTATTTATTATGTATACAATATTCTGTCTCTGTGTGTTTGTGCAGGCCAGAAGAGGGCACCAAACTTCATTATAGATGGTTGTGAGCCACCATGTGGTTGCTGGGAATTGAACTCATGACCTTTGGAAGAGCAGGCAATGCTCTTAACCACTGAGCCATCTCTCCAGCCCTGAACTCTATTTCTTTTATTTTTAATTTTTGGCTTTTTGAGACAGGGTTTCTGTGTATCTTATCCTGGAACTCATTCTGTAGACCAGGCTGTTCTTGAACTCACAGAGATTTGCTTGTCTCTGCCTCCCAGTGCTGGGATTAAAGGCCTGTGCCACCACACCTTGAACTCACAGAGGTCTGCCTGCCTCTGTCTTCCAAGTGTTGGGGTAAAAGGTGCGCACCACCACAACCAACTACTCTATTTTTTTTAAAAGACTTTTTAACCTTTTTCTTTTCTCTCCCAAGCCTGCATATATTTTTAAACACACAGTAAACCATTTAGAGGTTTTTTTCATCTTTGAATCTCTCTTTACTGTCTCTCTCTTTTTCTGACCTTGAGTCTTTAATTTGGTAAGCAATATGGATAGGATTAAAGCCGAGGCTTTGACAGCTGGCTGTAAGAGTTAGCAGATAAGAAGCTAGAGCTAATGGGCCAAGAAGTGATTTAAATAATATAGTAGTTTCTTTTTTTTATTTTTTTAGTTTTTCACATGTTCCTTTTGTTCAAGGGTTTACTCACAGGCAGTATTTAAAGTCAGGCTTTTTAAATTAAAGGCCTAAAGTATGAAATTTTGCAAATATGACACTGGCAAAGAATGAACGACCATCTGGATAATTTAAACCCCCATTATCCTGGAGTCCAAGTCTGTAACATGGAATGCGCAAGATCGGTATCATCCAAAACAAACAACTGAGAGACCACAGGTGCTGGGTAATTTGTCAATGAAGAGAAACATAAGTTTCAAGCTTGCAGAGTATGAAACCAGCAACTAGTTCTGGTTGCAGAGCATAAGCTGTGCTTCCGGACTTTGCCTGTAAGGTCTCTTCCTCCACCGGCAAATCTACGTATCTCTGCTGAGGCCACTGCAACATCTTCTTTTAGACACTCCAGCCTCCGGGGAATAGCAGGGTCTTCGCGTTTCTCGGGTTCTTCAAAAGTGCGTAGCTCCAAGTGAGCCTGTTCAATTTGATCCCATAAATCATTCAACTGTTTCATGAGCCCCGTAGCACGAGACTGGTAACTGCCAAGCAAAATTTTCACCTTCTTTTCCATCTTGGCAGCTCTCTTGGCTTCTGTTGTCATGTGACCTCTGTTTATCTCTAGTCTCTTTTCAAGAGATCCAATTCTGTTTTTTTTGCTGTGAGATGAGCCCTTGTGTAGCAGCTCTGAGCAGGAAGAGACAGGACTTGACTGTAGCATTCTTCCCACACCTGGTTGTAAGCTTCACTGGAGAGCTCTCCCTGGCTCCTTGTTTTACCACTTCCATCTCGTGTACCAGAACATCCTGGGCCTTTTTCAGTTCTTCTTTGGAGAACTTCTCATAAGGGCTATGCTCAAGATAGGTAATGTGCTCAAAATTGTTGGTAGCAAATCCAGCAGTTTTTCCTTTTTTATTTCCAGACGGCTCATGGGGGTGATGGGGAAGGTCATAATGAAGTATAGTAATCACTTCTTTTTTGATCAATTCTTTGCTTTTCTGGAAATCTGTTAGAGGTGGTTCTACATTTAAAGGTCTTAAAATAGTTTCATTTACTTCAGACGGTCTTGGTAGAGCCTTCTGAACAGCTTTGTGTGTTCGCTTCATTTCCTTCCCACGCTCAGCATCTCTTAAGGCCTGCTTTCGGGCACCCACATCAGCGGAATCTTCAACGTAAGTATCATCTAGTTCACGTTCTTCCAACTCTTTCTTAGCATTTTCTGGTATGACAATTTCAAAATCATTCTTAGGCGCAGGGGACAACCATAGACTGAGATGTTAACGAGCTTCCCGTTCCATCTGCTTCACATAAGAGGGATCACCGTAGTCCGCCATTCCATCTCCGGGATTAATGGCTAACTTGTCTCTAAGTGGTGTTCTACCTGGGGTGGCATTAGTGACTGGTTTGGGGGCTGTTCCCTTCAGCTCCATGAGAAGGAGTCCTGAAAAGGGGTAGACAGAACCGTGTTTGGAGTCCGCACAACCTGCCGCTGTGGGGTCACACCAGAGAAGTCACTCTCATGCCCACCTTTCAGTGGAATGTCCTCATTGGTCAAGGCCATGAGGTTCTGAGCTTCCTGCAAAATTCTGTCTTGGGAGGCTGGTGTCTGTGGTGTTCTCAGAGCGATGCTGTTGTTTGTGACCTTGTACTCAGACAGGAGAATGCTGGAAGCAGAGTTTGTGATTCCAGACTCCTCTGTAGTCTGCCGAGCAACCTCACTGGCCTGACCTACCTTGACAACTTCCTGGAGTTCTGCATCTGAAATCTGAGGGGCAGGTAGCACCAACTTGCTTGTCTTTTTAGTAAATTCAGAGACACCACTACTTTGATGTTGGGAGCAGTGAGACCCCAGATCCTGAATTTCTTGTAATCCCCTGATCTGAGTGCCTACAGCTGCTCTGAGCATGAGACCTTCACGAGTTCCTGATGGCAGGAGAGTGGTTTCTGGTGGGTTTGGCTGGGGCGTGGCTATCTCTATATAATCTGCCCCTGAACACAATAAAGGGGGCATTCTTGGGGAATTCAAGGATGACCCGTGTCGTTGTCTCTCTGTCTGTGTGTGTCTGTGTATTTTAACCTCCAGCCCCCTTGCCCGAAGCTCGCGAACTGGGTGCCAGTGCACAGAGCGCAGACACGGGGCATGGCAGTTTGAAGAATAGCGGATGACAAATCAGATTCTCTTTTTCTTTTTAAATGCTGTTGGTCTTTTTTTCTATCTCTTCCTTCTCGTTCAGATCTTAGTTCCCCATCAAGATCCTGCTGCCATAACTTCCTGAAATGTGTATCAAGGGCCTGGCAATTCTCCTCAGAAGTATCATAAAAACCAAGAACAGGCTTTTTTTCAAATGGGATTTCGGCATTACAATCAACTCCTCTCTTCTTTTTCCTTTTCTTCTGAATTTCTATGCCAGCTGCTCGAAGCTGTTTTCTGGAGGGCAGCAAGACGAGAGCTCCTTCTCTCTTGCTTTCTTTCCTCTTAGCCTTCTTTCCGTGAGTATCGGCCAGTTGGGCTCGAGCCTCAGAAAGCATCTCAAGTTCATCTCATCCATGTCCACTGGATCGGGCCGAGCTGGTTCTGTTTCTGGGTTTGTATCTATCTCTCCAGGTTTAAGTTTTCGGGGTCATCTGTTGTTTGCTCTTCATTGTCCCTCTGGGTAGTTTTGTCCAGGAGGAACTCATAGTGTTCCAAGCACTGGGCTGCTGTTCTTCCATTGATGGGAGCGATGGTCCGCTACTGTGTTGGCATCAGTTTGGCCAAGTGCAGGAGTTTTTCCTCCTCCTCTCTGGACCATTCAGTTCCTTTAATACTTGGGTCCAGCCATTCATTCTGAACAGGACAACAAATCTGCCAAGATCCCACAGAAACACTTGAAATGGGGCTCCGGGGAGACTTGTCTCCCAAACGCAAGGCAAAACTGAAATTACTGAGTGTGGTCATTTGAGTGAAAATAGCCCCCATAGGCTCAGAGGGAGTGGCATTGCTAGATGGTGTGGCCTTGTTGGAGTAGGTGTGGTTTTATTGGAGGAAGGATGTCACTGGGGGTGGGCTTTGAGGTCTCAGATGTTCCAGCCAGTCCCAGTGACTCAGTTCTTTCTTCTGTTGCCTGAATATCTCTGGATGGAGAACTCTAAGCTACTTGACCAGCACAGTGTCTGCCTGTGTGTTGACATGCCTTCTGCCATGATGATAATCATGATGATAATGGACTAAATCCCTAAACTGTAAGTCAGCCCCAATTAAATGCTTTCCTGTCAAGAGTTGCTGTGGTCTGGCACATGCCTTTAATCCCAGCACTTGGCAGGCAGAAAGAGGGGAATCTCAGTTTGAGGCCAGCCTGGTCTACAAAGAAAGTTCCAGGACAGCCAGGACTGTTACACAGAGAAACCCTGTCTCAACAAACAAACAAACAAACATCAACAACAACAACAACAACAAATACTTGCCATGGTCATGGTGTTTCTTCGCAGCAATAAAAACCCTAGGTAAGACACTGAATATTTGTTTCAGTGGCTATAAAATGTAAACTCCATCAGTAGCCTTATTTTGTTTCTGCTTGGTTTTTGAGACAAGGTCTCAGTAGCCCAGGTTGACTCAGAATCACCATGTAGCCAAGGATAGCCCCGCTGTTCCTCCTGTCTTCCCCTTTCAAGGAGTCAGGCTCCAGGCTGGATCCCTGCACTCAGCTGAATACCCTTACTTACTAGCTTGAGCATGCAAACATTTCATTACATTTAACAGCAAGCTGATCGTTATGTTTTTACCTATATGGTCAAGGCCAGGCGGCGGTGGAGGCACGCACCTTTAATCCCAGCACTTGGGAGGCAGAGGCAGGAGGATCTCTGAGTTTGAGGTCAGCCTGGTCTACAAGAGCTAGTTCCAGGACAGGCTCCAAAGCTACATAGAAACCCTGTCTTAAAAAAGAAAAGAGAAAGAGAGAGATCATAGTCAATACTTTTTGTTGGTGGTGGTGGTGGTGGTTTTTTTTTTTTGTTTGTTTGTTTGTGTTTTGGTTTTTCGAGACAGGTTTTCTCTGTGGCTTTGGAGCCTGTCCTGGAACTAACTCTGTAGACCAGGCTGGTCTCGAACTCACAGAGATCCGCCTGCCTCTGCCTTCCGAGTGCTGGGATTAAAGGCGTGTGCTACCATCGCCTGGCTCATAGTCAATACTTATTGCTAGTTATTCTTATTTTGGTAACCAAATAAATCTTAAAGGTGAAGTTATATGAAGTCGCACAGAATCAGCAATATAATGATGGAAGTTGTGGAACTGATGTGGATTTAAAAAAATGGGAGGAGGGCGTGGTCAAGGAGGCTGGCATGCCATGCACGGAGGGCACCAAGACTGCCAGACTAATGGATCCTGGGAGGTAAAGTAGGCTTGGGGGGTGGGGAGGTGGCTGGGTATGAGATTGGGTGGTGGCAACTGATAGAAATGGGGGTGACTAAGAAGAGGAAGTAGGGTCAGAAGGAGAAACCAGAACTGCAGGAAACACCACCCCATGTGGGGAGGGCAGACGTGTGGAAGGGTGCAGCAGAAAGAGGAAGCTAGCCATTTGCAGCAGGGCATGAAGCCCAGGAGTCAGAATACTCCCCCAAGCACAGGCATGCTTCATAGATGAACTAAACCCCGTGTTCAGTATGTGCATGGATTGTCTGGAGTGAATCACAGAACCACATTCTGCTAACCCATTTTGCAGATGAGCCAGCTGAGACCCTGACTGGCTAAAGAACTTGTCCACAGTCATATTGGTAGGAAGTAAGGAGCAGGAATGCCAGCCCTTTAGGTTAGATGGTGTGGGAGTGAGAATAAGGCTGGGAAACTGTCCAGGGAGATAGGTCACAGAAGCAGGTGAGGTCACAGTGTGAGAAGCAAGTGCTGGTTAGCAGCGGGGAGGGGTGAGTCAGGCAAGCAAAGGTGTGTGGGGTGTGGGGGTGTGGAGGTATGGGTGGATAGGGACATCATTCTATATCTACACATGCACATATACGGTATATACCTTTGCACTCAGTATTCAACAACAAAGCTTTTCTTTTTCTTTTCCTAACCTACACTCTTTTCCAGAGCCCAGTTAGCTGCACAGCTCCTGGGAGAAGAAATCAAAGAGGAGGGCTTCTATCCCTCCTGTCTTAGCTCCTTTTCTATTGCTGTGAAGAAACAGTATAACTGAGGAGCCTTCTAAAAGAAAGACTTTATCGAAGCTTACCGTTTCAGAGAATTAGAGCCAGTGACCAGCAGGGAACATGGTGACAGGCAGGAAGGCATGGCTCTGGAGTGGTAGCTGTAGCTGGGAGCTTACATCGAGAGAGAGAGAGAGAGAGAGAGAGAGAGAGAGAGAGAGAGAGACTGGGCTGGAGTGGGCTTTTTTTTTTTTTTCAAGACAGGGTTTCTCCGTAGCTTTTTTGGTTCCTGTCCTGGAACTAGCTCTTCTAGACCAGGCTGGCCTCGAACTCACAGAGATCCGCCTGCCTCTGCCTCCCGAGTGCTGGGATTAAAGGCGTGCTCCACCACCACCGGACTTGGAGTGGGCTTTTAAAACCTCAAAGCCCATCCTGAGTTAACACCTCCTACATCAAGGCCACACCCCCTAATCCTTCCCAAACAGTTCCAGCATCTGGGAATCAAGCTTTCAAATACCTGAGCCTATAGGGGCCATTCTCATTCAGACCACCACACCTCCCAAAGACCAGAAAACTGGGGAGAGGGAACCATGCCTTTGGACACCTGGGACTGCTGGGTCAAAGGTCCCCGCTTTAGTGCTTTCCTCCCCAGATCGGCTTGCTTTAGAACCCCCTGGAGTTAACAACCTGCGACCTGCCTCCAACTTGAGCTAGCCGAGCTCCTACTCGCTCCCCTTTCCTGACAAGGCTCAGCTGCATTGCAGCCTGCTTCTGAATTCTGTTTCAGTTTGGGGACAGATCTCCCAGGACTACAGATGGTCTCTTTGAAAGCAGACATCCTGATCTCTTTTGCTCTGTCCCATCTCAGGTGCCCAAGCAGGCTCTCAGTTCAGATTCTGCATTAAATAAAGGAGCTGAGGTTATGGCAAGTGGGCATTGGATTCTTCCTGAAATAGGATTGGTACCCTCCAGCCTGAGGAAGATGAATAACCGTCTCCATGGGGACGAGAAACAACACAGCTTTCCAGGCAGGGAGTGACCTGGGCAAGGCTAGCAGTCAGGTATTTGGGAGACAGCGAGAAGACAGTTGGATTTGGCAGTGCCCAGAACAGGATTACTGTGCCAGGGTGGAGAACAGATTTTCAGTAATGAGGGGATTGCCGGAGGGCTTTGAACAAGTTACAGGCACAGTGTAAGTGACGTTGTAGGAAATTTGGTCTGGAGATGGGCTTGCCTCTAGGTGGGAGACATTTTCCTTGAGCATGATCAACCCCACTCCTTGCCTCTTAAACGGACATTCCGGACCAGCCTTGGGTGTTTCTGTACTTCCTTCTCTCTGTGGCCACTGTTGAGTTCATCAGACTCCGGTTCTAGAGGCTCCACATTCCAGGTTCAGAGGCGAGGGGCTCTGGCTCCATCCGGTCTCCTTTCTCTCATTGAAAGCAGAGACTGAAACGGCATGGAACACCTGAAATGTTCCCTTCTGCTTCTCTGTCTTCAAATCTAAGCCGTGGCAACCCTGGCATTTCAAAGGAGAGAAAGGCATGCGAACCTTTGCCTAGCACTTCAAGAAACGAGGACGAATTTAGCACTACAGCCTTAGGTGACAAAGGTAAATCAAACCCCAAGCAGGGAAACCCACCCATTAGCACAGGCCGGGGAGCTGCCTTTTGACCATCTCTCCAAACACACGTGTACACATAGGCACACTCTCACGTACACGCCTTCATTGTGTCCTTGAAAAGGCAGGGGCAACTGAAAAATGCCCGCTCCCCTAGACTCCTGATGTACATTGGGAACTAACTGTAAAACTGCTGTGGTCCCCATCTTCCCGTGCAATGATGAAGAGTATGTCACTTCACACTAAATGTGGCACTTAATCAAAACCCATCTTCACTTACAAACCCTTAACCCGCACTTGGAGGCACCAACGTCGCGGGATGAGCCGGGGAGCGAGCTCAGGTGGCACATGCTTTGATTAAGATGGTAAGATTTTATTTCACTTTTATCAGAGTTGTAAAATTCCAACTCCGTCCCCTGTCTGATTTGACAACAGCACATTTTATTAGAAGTTGACACCAAGAAGAAGAAGGAAAAAAAGAATTGGACTCGTTCTCTCTTCAACCAGGAGTAGGCCCCAGAGCCTCTGAATCCCCTTCAATAATAGACCACCTTCTGACCTCCCCATCAGCAAGTTCGCAGGAACACGGTCAAACCAAAGCACAAACCCAGCCGCCATTGGGACTTCTAAAGTGAGATCTAAATACTCCTAATTTCTGGGCCCCAGAAACGATCTCTCCTTCTCTGCCTCCTTCCTTGGGTCTTTTTCCTGAGGCTTCAGTCCTCAAATGAGTTCTTTGGCTAGATTTCTGGGGCAGAAAATTTACCTCCCTTCCATCCAGTGCTTTCTGCCTGCTGGGGACCTAGCAATTGCATATTTCTATCATATGAGCCATGGTGTTTCTCATGACCTAATTAGGATTTTGGTTTCAAACTGCTTACTTATCAGCTAAATTAGGTGATTTACTAGAGGTATGTATCCTAAGAGAAGAAATTTATTTCTGCATAAAAAGCAAATGTGGCCTTGAAGGGAAACACAACAACGATCTACAGGCTGGAATGGAACGTTCTCAGGTTCATCAGAACATGCATCTAGAGAATCTGGGCAGATGCCCTTTCCGGTCCCTAGCTCAGACACTGAGCTATAGCATGGACAAAGTGTACTTGTCCCTACGAGGGACTTGCATTCTAGTTAGGCCTGGCCAACAGTTTCAACATTTACAAACTTGGCTCAAGAAAAAATAGAAACGAAACCTGGTGTGGCCTGGATCCTCCTGCCTCGGCCCTTCAAATGTTGAAGTTACAAGTTCACTATCACACCAAGCTGCTGGATTTGGCTTTTGAACATCTCGGACTGTTGAACTTCCTTCCTTCATCTTCTCCAGTCTCCTTCTGTGTACTGTGTCTGGACCCTTGAGTGCGCGCTAACAGTCCATGAAGATATGAATCTGTAATCTTCGTTCATTGATGACTAGTTCATATACCTAACAAACACCCAGCACTTGGGAGGCAGAGACAGGCACATCTCTGTGAGTTCGAGGCCAGCCTGGTTTACAGAGGGAGTTCCAGGACAGGCTCCAAAAAAGTACACAGAGAAACCATGTCCTAAAAAACCAAAAACCAACCAACCAACCAAACAAACAAACAAACAAACAAAAACCCTAAACCAAGCATCAAGCACATCTGCTAACAGAAGGAAGCCTTCAGAGAAAAGCCTGGAGATAGAAGAAAGGCTGATCCTTTGGAGGAGGCCATGGAAAAGTAGAATGGATGTGGGAGTTGGTGCCAAGGCCTGGGTGGGAGGAAGTGTGCCGTGCCTGGCCTTAACTTTTCTAGCGAGCGCCTTCTCTGAGGTCCTGGAAGAAGTCTCCAGCTTACATCCAGCTGCTCCTGGAAGATGGTCCTCAGAGTAAACAGAGGTGGCAGTCAGCACATGGAGGGGACAGTGCAGAGATCTGGGGGTGTCAGTAATAGGGGAAACTTAACTCAGTTGTCACCCAGTGGCATAAACCCAAGAGCAGAATTCAGTTATCACAGATGCTTAGTGACAGGTGTACCATTGGTTTCCTTTGAGGGTTTATGGTGAGATTATGGTCGAAACTCTATTACAAAAACATTTTCATGGTACATAAACACGGAGAGAGTCCTACAAAGGAGCCCTTAGATGCACTCTGAGATCCAGCCACCAACACCACAGCCTTCCTGCTTTATTGCTGTTTATTCTTGGCTATTGTTTCCTGAAGCATGTAAAAACAAACCCCAGACACTGAAATTCAGCGTTAAATATTTCCACATAGACTCTTTTTAAAATGTTTTGTTTTAAATCTGTGTCTATGTATGTGTGTCTGTGTGTGTGTCTGTCCACATATGTACAGGTACCTGTGAGAGTCAAAAGAAGGTGTCAGGTTCCCTGGAGCAGGCGTTGTTGCAAGTGCTTATGGGGCACTAAGTATGGGTGTTGGGAACCAAAATCTGGTCCTTTGGGAGAACAGCAAGTGCTCTTAACCACTGAATTACCTCTCCGGCCTTTCAAAAGACTTTTTCCTATATAATCATAATACTATTATTTCAGAAACCAAACTTAATAATCTCAAATTCTTTTTGCTTGTTTGTTTGCTTGCTTTTTTTTTAACATTTTATTTATTTATTATGTATACAATACTCTGTCTGTGTGTATGTCTGCAGGCCAGAAGAGGGCACCAGACCTCATTACGGATGGTTGTGAGCCACTATGTGGTTGCTGGGAATTGAACTCAGAACCTTTGGAAGAGCAGGCAATGCTCTTAACCACTGAGCCATCTCTCCAGCCCCTGTTTGCTTGCTTTTTGAAACAGAGTTTCTCTGTATTACTCTGGCTGTCCTGGAACACACTTTGTAAAACAGGCTGGACTTGAACTCAGAGATCCGCCTGCCTCTGCCTTTAGAATGCTGGGATTCAAGGCTTGTGCCACCATGCCTAGCTTCAAAAAAGTTTTTTTTTTTTCCAATACAGAATTTCTCTGTGTAGCTTTGGAGACTACCCTGGCACTCACTCTGAAGTCCAGGCTGGCCTTGAACTCACAGAGGTCTGCCTGTCTCTAACTCCTGATTAAAGGTGTATGCTACCATTGCCCAGCCAAAATGTTTTTAGTTCCAACTAAAATTTCCTGATCATCTCAAAATATCTTGTCCTGGTTGGTTTAAATTAGTATCCAAAAAAGGATTCCACCCTGCATTTGTCTGTTTTGCCTTCGGTTCCTTGATCCTCAATCAGTTTGCAGAATCAACCAAGGGGTCTGCCCTTGCCCTCCCATCCCTCTATCCTGGGCTCTGGTGATGCTCTCCAAATTCCTCCCAGGCCCCTCTCAGGAACCCATAAAGCCAGACCAGAACATCCAGGCCTGAGGGAGTAAGCATTGGCATAGAACTCAAAACTCCCGTATTTCCAAGGTCCAGGCAAGAGACCAACAGATCTGAGTAAAGAACTTGGAAGGTAGATTCTGTTCCTGGACTTCCATCAAGTCAGAGGAGGGAGAATGGAGTGGACGGGCTGAGCAAATGCACCGCGCTGCACTGTGTAGGTGGAGACCCTGTGGCTTCTCAGGAGAAAGCATGTTTGTGGTTTAGGCTGCGGAGCTGGGCCATCACCTTCCTTGGGATTTTCTGGTGAGTCTGGAGCCTTGGCAATGGGAAGGATGGCCCTTCTGTCCTACCTCCATTTCTCTTGCTGTGACTAAACAACCTGACCAAGTTTTAGCTCACAATTCCAGGCTATGGTTCAGCACAGCCGTCAAGGCTTGCAGGAATGGAAAACAGGGGTCACATTAGTGAAGAGCAGAGAGAAATCAACACACTCACGCTTATCTGCTTAGCTGGCTGGCTTTTTTAAGATTTATTTTTCTTATGATTTATTTGCGAGATAGGATCTTGCTTGCTATGTAACCCTGGCCAACGGGGACCTAGCTACATAGACAAGCCTGGCCTCTAGTCCACAGAACTCTTCCCACATCTGCTCACCACATGCTGAGATTAAAGGCCTGTACTATCACATATGTCTACAAAGTCATACTATTTTTAATTTTATATACGTGTTTGAGTATATGCTTACAGGTGCCCTCAGAAGATAGAAGAGGGAGTTGAATCCTTGCAGCTGGAATTACAGCTGGTTGTGAGCCTCCTGCTGGGTGCTGGGAGCAGAACTCTGGTCTTCTGCAAGAGTAGTATATAGTCTTAACCACCGAAGGCATCTTTCCAGACCGCTAAATTAACTTTTTTCACTATGAGAGTTTAGGACCCAGAGTATAAAACATGGCTGCCCACATTCAGAGTGCACATCTTCGTACTTCTATGAACTCATTTAACACCCCCACCCCCGTAGACATGCCCAGAGGCAACCCAACGTGAGCAATCCCTCTTCCCAGGTGATTGCAGTTGCATCAATTTGATAAAGTTACCCATCACACGAGGGGGGAGGGGCAGAGCAGAGAATGGTTGCCTAAAAGGGGAGTGGATTTAGAAGGAAAGCTCTCCCACCAGCCCAGAAGAGGACCAGTTGGGGTTGTGACCTTCTCAGTAGCTAAGCAGATGTTCACAGACCCACTTCCAAGCACCCTCTGAAAGTGGGCCACGTGTTCAGCTTGCGCCCCCCCCCCCTCACTCCCGCGCACGCTAGAAACTTCCACCAGAAGTTTATGGAAGGCAGAGAGTCTAAACTTTGTCCCCATACTGTATTCCAGTTGACATGCGCCCCTAGATTCTCAGGACCAGAATTAGCCATGCTAGTGAACCTCTGGTCCCTGGGGGCAGAAAGGAGAGAGGGAGTCAACCCTGTGCAGACAGCTGTGCTCTCGGGCCCTGTCTTTCCAGAACCGGGCAGGTCTCCAGCTTGAGTCTGCACACAAACTTGTTCCTGAGGATCGCATTTAGGGGGTGGTCTCCTTTAATGACCCACTTAGTCTTCTTTGGCTCTGGTTCTCTCTGGATGGGCGTTGGTGGCTGCAGCACCGGAAAGCCATGCTCTTGAGGAGATCTCCCAGGGGACCCTGAGATGCTGGCCGCAGGGAGGTGTGGGAATGCTGGGAAGATTCTGCTGGGCTGGCCTCCACATGGAGCCTGCAGATCTTGGCAGCTGGCGATCTGGCCTGCATCTGATCAATTTTATCTGCAAGGCATTCAGAAAATTTCTCCCCCAGAGAACATGTTGACCCTCTGAAGAAGGGAATGCGATGAGGCTTGCCTGTTTGAAGACACTCTGGGTTTTGATGAGGCTTGTATGGAGACCCCAGATAAGCCTCAGAACGCGAGCCAAGCAGGGCGGGGAAGCGGCTCCGCTGCGAATCTCTGCATCTTCCACAGTCTTCCATTTTACGTGTTTACCAATTGTGAAAGCAGATCCAGCTGTTGGGAGGAATTGCTTCCAGATGACATTATGGGAAAGGAAAGCATGTCTTATAAAAGAGCTGCAGAATAAAAACCAGAACATGTACACTCTGAGAGCCAGGGTTTCATATGGACCGTTTCCTGGTGTTGTGCAATAGGTCAGCTCCAGGGAGATGTTCTGAGAAAAGCCCGAGTAGATTCCTGCAGCTCGGCCAGAGTGCCGCTGGACAGGGCCCAGTGTGTGGTGCGGGTGGAGTGGGGATCACTTGACCTTGTTGGACTGCCATCCTGTTCAAGCCCTAGAAAAGTGTGTGTGGAGAATGACCATGGAAAAGTCATTGAAAAGCAAGGACATTTTGCGACTGAAAATGGGAGGAGTGTCTCTCCCCCTACACCCCCTCCGATCCCAGCACAGAATCTGCTGTGTTGGCTTTCTTGAAGATTTTAGAAACTCTCTAACGAGCTGGAATTAAAGTGTCCCTTTTACTAATTCGGTTTTACAGGTCACTGGATAAACCTACTTAGCGTCGTTTGGAAGAGGATTAGGACATTTGCGGCTCTTCCAAGTTGACTTTCCAGGCAGGGTCAGTCAGCAGCTGGAGTCTCCCTTGGCTGGGAGCCAGAGGTCTGAGCCGCTGCAAGTTTTGAAGGCCTAGTGAGCACATGGGAACTGTTTGATCATTTTAAAATGGAAATGCTTAAAGGCAGGATGAAGATGCTCCAATCAACCTGTCCAGAGAGAAGTCAGAAACACCAGCATCATAATTCCCAAAGAAAAGAGAGCCGGCCAGAACCAGACAGTTTACTTTTGCTGCCTTGGCCCTGAGTAGGGGTCTAAACCTTAATGGGTCAGAGTGAGCTCTAGAGGTGATCCATTGCCTTAAGAGTGGTGACGTGGTCTCAGAAGGAACCAGAACTCTTAGCATAGCTGCTATGTATACCTGTGGTGGTTTGAATGTCATTGGCCCCATAATCTCACAGGGAGCAGCACTATTAGGAGGTGTGGCTTTGTCAGAGCCGGTATAGCCTTGTTGGAGGAAGTGTGTCACTGTGGGTGTGGCTTTGAGGTTTCCTATACTCAGGATACCTCCCAGAGTGTCAGTCAACTTCCTGTTGCCTGGAGGCTGTAACATTCTCAGCTCCAGCACCACATCTGCCTGCACCATGGCCATGCTCCATGTCATGATGATAAAGGACTGAACCCCTGAAACTGTAAGCCAGTCACCCCAATTAAATATTTTTCTTATAAGAGTTTTGTTGCTATGGTCATGGTGTCTCTTCACAGCAATGTATATGTGTGTTTCTATATAGCATATATATTTATATACACACACATATATATGTGTATGTATATTGTCTTAGGGTTTATATACATATAATCTATATTTATGTATATATAAACCCTAAGACAATATATATACATACACACAGAAACACGTAGATAGATAAATAGATAGATAGATAGATAGATAGATTTTAAAAATTAGAGCCAGTCAGTAAAGAGCACTGGTTGCTCTTGCAGAGGATAGAGAGGGTATTCAAGCTCTATTCCCAGCACCCACGTCTTCTCACAATTGTCTATAACTCTGTTCCGGGGGATTTGATGCCCTCATCTGACTTGCTCAGGCACCAAGCAGGAATTCACATGTGCTCAGAATGCAACAAACCAACCCATGCACATAAAATAAAAAAAAAAGTCTAAACATTAAAATATTAAAAATAGCTGGGCGGTAGTGGCACACACCTCTAATCCCAGCACTCAGGGAGGCAGAGGCAGGTGGATCTCTGTGGGTTTGAGGCCAGCCTAGGCTACAGAGTGAGTGCCAGGGCAGATAGGAGGCATGTAGAGATATTCAGTTTTGTCACAGACAAGTGGAGAAAAGGGACAAGAAGGATGTAGGAACAAGATACACCAAGAACTTTCCAGAGGCCTGTTTCCACCACCTAAGTTCTACCTTCTAAAGTTTATAGAATTTCCCAAAATAGTGTTCCTAGCTGTGGTCCAGGCCCCGACATTCAAGTCCTTGGGGAGGATACCACATACGTAACCACAGCAGCCAGGCAGAAGCTACTGGTCATGCCTGCCGTTTGTCAACTGCTTTCTGTCTGATGGTTGGATATATTTGCTTTCCTTTTAGACCCCTCAATCATGGGATTTTTTTTTCTGTTAGTCTTTGAAAGCTTGGGAGCGAATTAGAGAAAGCAGGCAGCTGGGAGTAGATAAGGGAGAGTTGGGTAGACAGATCCAGCTAATGGTAAAAACCAAGAAAATCAGAATTAAATACGGACCTCAGTTAATACTGTATCATTATTACTTCACAGTTATAATCTATGTCCCACGATTATGTCAGATATCAATAATAGAATTTTGCCCGCAGAGGTTGTTACAGTGGCAGCCAAGTGGTGATCTTCTCATCCCTCCTAATTTGTAATCTGCAGGAGCATTCTGTCTCTCTACTCGTTTATTTATTTACGCAATCATTCGTTTCCATCAATATGTACTGATGGATATTTACTTTAATTTGTAATCTGCAGGAGCATTCTGTCTCTCTACTTGTTTATTTATTTACGCAATCATTCTTTTCCATCAATATGTACTGGTGGATATTTACTTTATCCTTTGGGTTATAATCCATTACTATCGGCATTTTATTACTCCCATTAATCTAGCTTTGGGCATTCGGAAACTTTTTCAGGTTTGCTCCTCTGACCTTTTGTTTTGGGTGGTTGAGACAGGACGTATTAGCCCAGGCTAGACTGGTCTTATGTTTCCCATGCTGCCCTTGAACCTACAGCAAATCTGCTTCCTCAGCCTCCAAGTGTTAGGGATACAAGTGGGAGCCACCTCAGCCCTGCTTTCCCCGCGACCTTTGATAGAGCTTAATCCATCCGTTTCTTTAAAAAGTTTTGTTCTGTGTGTGTTGAACACTGCTTTACTTTTTAGAATGAAATTTGCCAGTGTATTTTCACACACACACACACACACACACACACACACACACACACGTCCTAATCCTAGAATGTCTCATTTCTCAGAGGCCCTCCCAGGGCATTAGGAAATCCCCGGCTGCTAGGCTAGTGAGTTGTTTAAACCCTAGCTCAAAACCTTCCTTAGGAGAGGTAGAGCCCAGTTGTCCCTGTTCCCAGGGCATGCAAGTTATGTAACACTGGGCAACTTATGCGTGTAAGCCCCATGTCCTCTGTGTAAAATGAGGAATAGCATTGAGCTTCTTTGCTGGGAGGCTTTGAGGATTAACTGGGACTGCAGACAAGCCTTGTGCTTGCCACAATGAGAGAGGACAAATACAGGGAAATTGTGGGCACACAAGAAGGGAGAAGGGCCCCTCACCTCAGAGTCTGACTGAAGCCTCTCACCTGCTGGGAAACAAAACCCAGCGGACCGGCTGTAAAGGCTGATATGGTTAATATCCCCTCCTTTCACAGACATTCATGAGAAATAGCTATCACCCAAACCATTTACTGTAAAATAACCTGCTTCCTTAGAACCCATTGGGCTGGCCGCTAACTTTATTGATTTTAATCTTATCAGATCCTCTCAGAAACCACTCATTGATAAGATAGCAACATCAAATCCCTTATAAGATCCTTGTAATAACGATGAGCCCAGCTTCTCCTTTGAGGAGTCCCATTCACGCGTAGAGGAGTCTAACATCCCCAGCTCCACCCCAAGCTGCCCTTTCTCCTAATCCTCGTGCCTAAGCCTAGATTAAAATATCTTTAATGAAGTTCCAACCCTGCTCCATAAAATGCCTGGTCCTGAAATTCTCCTCAGTGTCCAAGCCACACATCCTGGTTCGGCATAAAGAAAGGTCCCTAAAATCCTAAAGAGACTCCTCAAGACGTGAAGGATGACTTAGAGGAGCTGTGTCTCCTTTGCCCCAATGGTGCGGGAGAATTGTCTGTATTCTGTCAATCACGTTATAAATAAACGCTGATTGGCCAGGCAGGAAGTATAGGTGGGAAAACCAGACAGGAAGTAGAAATGACACAATGAGAACAGGAGAATTCTGGGAAGGAGGAAGTTGATTCCTCCCACTCCTGCCCAGACGACTAACGCAGCAGGATGTGATCTGCCCCACTGAAAAAAGGTACTGAGCCATGTGGCTAACATAGATCCGAAAAATGGCTTAATCAAGATGTGAGAGTTAGCCAGTGAGAGGCTAGAGCTAATGGGCCAATCAGCTTTATAACTTATAGAGACCTATGCGTGATTTTCGTTGGGGCTAAACAGCTGGGGGTACTGGGCAAGACAGAAAACACAAACAAGCAGGCCAGGCCCCCTTCATATTACACCCCAGAACTCCAGGTGATGGTAATGAAGGCGCCTTTGTCTCTGGTGTCACATGGACTTGGGGCACGCTGGCTGCTGAGTATCTTCAGTGAAGCTGTGCCTCTGAGTCTCATCTCTACCCAGGGCTGAGCCGGTATGCATCAAATGCCCAGCACCATCCAGTGCACAGAAGACACTGTTACTGATCACTGTTTCTGTAACTATTACGACTATGGCTGACCAAAGTCTCCGGCTCTTTTGATGTTACGCTCTAGTTTCTTTCCATCAAAAGCCATGAAGTTTAAGAGGCAGTAAGAGCACTTACCGCTCTCGCAGAGGCCCCAGGTTGGCTTCCTACCACGCACTGACTGGGTGGCTCACAACCCTCTGTAGCTCCAGCTCCAGGGGACCTGACACCCTCTTCTGGTCTCAGCAGGTACTCCATGCAGATGGTACACTTAATATACATGCAGGCAGGATACTCATATGCATAAGCTAAAAATAAATAAATCTTTTTAAACCCCCGTGAAGTTCAAAGGTATAGCTGGCTAGTTAACATCACATGGTTTCAGTTTTTAGATGAAAGAATATAAAATTTAAATTCAGAACTATTCTGGTCCCGGTCCTGTGCTGCTGCCATTTTTCTCCTCCAGAGTTTAGACAAAGGCTGAGAGACTTTCTCAGTTCACATTTGCCTCACATTGATACATGAGGTCCAAATGGCTTTAAAGAAACTCTTTGTTTACACCATCCGATTTATGAAATGATAACTGTGATTAGCCAGTGAAGGGACCCATTTTGTGGGACCAGCACAGTGCGTGACGTCATCATTAGGGTGCGGGACACTGCTGAACCCATAGAGCAAGCCTGTATAGCATGAAGGGGCTTTCATTTGCTTACTACTGACGACTATTTAGCGCTCCTGAGGGTCCCGAGGGTGAAAGACGTCGTGACTGAGAGAAGCAATGGTGGGGTTTTCAATGAGTGAAGTCTCGAGGGCGCGGCGAGGACAATCACTGAAGCAAAGGAGGTGCCGTAGAGTGCAGACGAGTGACTTGGCGACCTGCGCTAAGTTTGGGGGCTCCTCCAACGGTCTTCGGTTGGGGTGGTTTTCACACTAAGAAAGGCAGAGCCCTTTTTGCTTAAAGGTTCTTTTAGATGAAGCCTATATTAGTCCACTCATTTATTCTGGCCATCTGCACTAGGCACAGTGGACCGGACAGTATGCCAGAGTTTCTCACTGCCCAGTTGCCCTCAGAGAAATCAGGAGAGACGAGAAATAATAGTCTAATTCCTACACAAGCCTGTGTTAGCTAGCATGACAAAGGAATTGTTCTATGTTAAGCTTTCCAAGGAAAGTAACTTCTGTTTTGTTTCTGGTCTCCTCTGTCTTATAACCAGCCTACTCTGCTCTGTTCATCAGGACACTCTGGTCGACTTTACACCCTTCTCTTACGGTTGTACTGCGGTTGTACTGCCCACTGGTCAAAGGACAACAGAAAGCCAAGGTTAACAGGTCTCTGACCCATCAACCAATCAGAATTTCCCACATATATATTCAAATTAGCCAATCTCCATTAGTCTTAACTCAATGACTAATTTACATGTGGGTGGGACCAAATTGGCTCATGACCCAGGATATAAAAACTCCATTCCTAAGTGGCCACTCTTCAAGTCTCCTCCTGGCCTCTGGGAGGGAGCTCTGTCTGTGCTAGTGTCTGTAGCTGTTGTTTGCCCTCTGTCCTCTACTAGGCCCTGCCTCAGGAAACTTGGAACATTTGAACACATTGACCCCGAGTTCAGGACACAGCACCAATCCACATGCTAATAGAAGCTGTGGGTGTGAATGACCTCATCCAGGAAGAAGAGAATGAAAACAAGGGTTAACTTTTTTTTTTTTTTCAACCAACAAGAAGCGTTTTTTTAACCGAAGTTAAGTTCCATGGACTGGGCCTGATGATGTTTGTAATCCCTGCAGCTGGGAGGCTGACGTAGGAGGATATTGGAGGCCAGCCAGGCTGTACAGTGAGAACTTGCCTCAAAAAGAAAGAAAAAAAGAAAGAAAGAGAGGGAGAAAGAAAGAGAGGGAGAAAGAAAAGGAAGGAGGGGAGGAGGAAGAGGAAGGTAAAAAGGAAGTGAGTGAAAAAAAGAAAGTGACCCTGCTAAACATTTTCTTCCTTCCTTTCTTCCTCCCTCCCTTCTTTCCTCCCCCCTTCCTCCCTCCCTTCCTCCCTCCCTCCTTCCCTCCTTTCCTTCCTCCCTTTCTCCCTTTCTAAGACAGGGTTTCTCTGTGGAACAGCTCTGGCTGTCCTGGAACTCTCTTTGTAGATTAGACTGGCCTTGAACTCCCTGCTGACCATTTTAAAAAGTAAAATTTGGTGATGTTTAGTTTAGTCCCAGGGCTGTATAACCATCGCCATTGCTTAACGACTGGATATTTTTATTATCCCAATAGGAAATATGTGCCAATTAAACTTCTCAGAGCCACCACCAGCTTTAGCTAACACTAAGCTCTCTGTCTCCATGGCCTTGCCCATCCTGGATTCTTCATAATATGACCTTTTGTCATATTTGCACACTATTTTTAAGGTTCACCATGCTGTACTCTATATTTTATTCCTTTTTTAGCTGAAAGCCTCAATAATTTGTCTATTAATTGATAGGCAAATTGGTTGTTTCCAAGGGAGTAACTTTATGTGTTTATTTAAGACAAAGTGTCTTTTAGTAGCCTAGGCTGGCCTCAAATTACAACCCTCTTGCTTTAGGCTCCCTAGTGGCTATTATATAATATATATATATAATATATATAATATAATATATATTATATATAATATATATTAATTATAATATAATATTATTATATTATATTATATTAAATATAATATTAATTATATAATATTAATATAATATATATAATATATATATATTTGATAAGGAATCGCACAGTCTTATATCTAGCCTTTCTTTGGTTTAGGCCTAACAGCAAGCCAGCCCTAAAAACAAGTTTTCTTTTCACTACTAGGCACAACGTGTTCACATTCGTTGCCCAGGGTTGACAATGAGCAGACTTACATACAGCAGGCTTTGGTATGTAGAAAGCCAGTCCCTGGTGTTCATGTTTTACAGAGACCCCTGGAAATCATTCTGTTGGCTGGTTCCCTTTTTTTAGGACAGAGGCTCCCAACCTGTGGGTAGCGATCCCTTTCACATGGGTCATCCAAAACCAGCAGAAAACACAGATATGTGCACTACGATTTATAACTGTAGCAAAATTACAATTATGAAATAACAACAAATTAATTTTCTGGTGGGGGTCCCCACAACACGAGGAACTGTATTAAAGGGTCGCGGCATGAGGAAGGTTGAGAACCACTGCTCTAGGCTCATCCGTCTCTGATGGCTGCATTCCAGCTAATTCAGTCTTGACCTGGTAGATCAATTGCTTTTGTTATGTTTTGTGTTATTGAAGGACCCTCAGCCGCTGTGACAGCAAAGCTGGACAGAAGTGGGTTCCTAATCTGCATCTTTACTTTCAGTCCCCTTACAAAACCAAAACGTAACTGGGTCACATCTCTGGCAAACAAACACAAACGGCATTGAGCAACAAATTCCAAACAGAATCAGCAATGATATCAGTAGACGTGTACAATGAGATTCTGTTGTGGGGCATTTTACATTATAAGAAAATGCTGTGATTCATTTAATAAGGAGCTGAACAGGAGGCATAGGTAGGACTTCCGGGCAAAGAGAGAGAAAGTGGGAGACAAATCTAGGCGCGTGAGGAGACTGAGGAAGCAGGATGGGCGGTATGTGACAGACTGTAGGCGAATAGAAATGGGTTAATTTAAGTCATAAGAGCTAGTTAAAAACAAGCTTAATTTTTAAGCTAAGGCTAGGTTTTCATAATTATTAAGTCTCCATGTCATTATTTGGGAGCTGGTGGCCCAAAGATTTCCAAACATGATTCCTTTTCCAAACTCAAACTACAGAGTCATAAGACAGTATTTATTTATTTACCCTGTGCCTGTATGTGTGTAGGCACCATTGCCACAATCTCCGAGTAGAGGTCAGAGAAAATCTTGTGGGAGTTGGTTCTCACCCTCTCTCTATTTTATGGGTCCCAGGGATTGAACTCAGTTGTTCTAATCTTATTAGCAGTCACCTTGACCCACTGAGCTATCCTGCCAGCTTATTAAACATTATTTATTTTTTTTATTCAGCAAACCAACTACATTCATTTACTTTTGAAGAACTTCAAGTTTTTCTGCTTGCTAGAGCCACATTTTTTTGTTTTTGTTTTATAGATAAACTGAAATACAGTAATCTGATGACTTAGTCACAGAAATTATTACTGGAAAAGTGAGACCCATTCCTAGAGATGTTAACATACACATACTAATGTTATATTTGTGTGTTTGTGTGTGTGTGTCATAGCGTAGAATATGTGTCTGGTATATGTATGTGTGTTCAAGGGGCCACATGGAGGCCAGAGGGGCACACATCCTGTTTTCTGCTCTTGTCGCTACATACCTAATTTCCTTGAGACAGGGTCTTTCACTGAACCTGAAGCTAGGTTGATCCAAACAATCCTCCTGTCTCTGTACGCCCAGCACTGGGGCGACAGGTACGCGAGCAATTACACTGAGATTCTTACGTGGGTGCTTAGGATTTGAACTCAGGTCCTCGTGCTTGTACTGTCTCACTGGTGCCTAATGGCGTAATCTTTTTGGTTGGTTATATTAAGTACTATTTTCTTGGCATTTATGTTTCCTTGAGTCACAGTTACCATAAAATAGTATTTCTTTATTTTTCTGGGTTCTTGTTATAGCTTTTAGTACCTTCTTGTGAAAGAGGTAGTTATAGTCCCGAAGTCACAAACTGGAAGCCCAGACAGTGTTTTGTGGTATCACGGGATGAGACTGAGCCCTGAACTTTATCACACTAGATGAACACTCTACCACTCAGCACAGAAATGAGTTTCGATGGCTCCACAACTGTTTTCCTAAATGCTTGGATTAGCAAACAATATTCAAAAAAAAAAATGAAAATAAGGCATGAGATAGAATCTCATTGTTTAAAAAAAGCCTCCAGTTTTTGGCTTTTCGTAAACCGTTGTTGAATGCAGCAAACTGAGCGTGCCTGCAGCACACCCTTTGCGACCCTGACCTGGCCTCTGGCCTGCCTTCTCAGTTCTCTGCAGCTCCTGCCGTGCTGTACGTACCCAACGTACGTACCCAACCTGGCCACTGAGAGCTCTGGAGAATAGGCCCCACCCTAGTCTACTCAGCAGCTGCTCAAAGTGGTGCTGATTTCATTTCGTCATTATTTGTGTCTGTTTCCATAGAGTCTGGGCGTTCCTCCAGAACTAACGTATTGCCTTTTTTTTTTAAAAAAAAAGGTTTTTTAGATTTATTTATTTTCATTTTTATGTGTTTGAATATTTTGCCGGTGTTAACACATGTGCACCAAAGGCATGCCTGTTGAACCCCCTGGGCCTGGGATTGCAGATAGTTGCATTATGGGTGTTGGGGAGGAAACCAAAATTCTTTGCAAGAGCCCAAGTGTTTTTAACCTTTGAGCCATCTCTCCTGCTCTGTGTATTGCTGGCTTTGTTGGCCTGTGTCCACGTGCTCCAGTGCTTGGAACAAAGACATCGGATATGGTTTTCTTCAGGGAACTCTGAAGTGCAGTCCTTCACAGGTATTCCACAGATGGGGAAGTTGATCTCGCAGTGTTGTGCCAGGCCTGAAAACTGAGAAACCCGAAGTGTGAGATTAGTCCAAGCTGCTGGGGAGGAAGTGAGTGATGGGCGTGGTGAGCGGCCTGAAGTAGGCCTGCTCAGACTTACATTGTGCAAACCCCAGGCTCGGAAGGCTCTGTGGCAAACAAAGAATCTGTTTCACCCTGTTTAACCGAATGTTTCCCAATCATTTCCTTTCTCATTATTTTGACATTCAGTGTTTCTCTGAAGATGCGACAGCTTACCTTTGTTGCTATTAATCGTTATGGACTGCACTATCTCAGTTTCCCGGTCAGCAACTCTGAGTGTGAGAATTACTATGTTGTAGATGAAGAGATGTACTGGGAAAGAGTCAGTTACTTGCTTTCAGCCCAAAGCTAGGCAGAATTAACGCATCGTATTCTCCTGGGGACTCACACCATGTGTGCCTGTTTGTGTGTTGTATGTTTCTTGTGTGCCGTGTGTGTTTCTTTGATCAAGTCATCTAGGTTTTTCTTTGTTGTTAAGTCAGGATGTTGGCTGTAAATTCTTAGACCTGGAATTGTATTCTACATTCCCCAAATTTGCAATCAGACTCTGCTACTGTCTGAGGAAGCCTGGAGGACCTCCCCCCACACTCCCCATCCCCACCCAGGAACAGTGTCGCCCGCCCAAGGTTCTCAATCATTGTGGACCAGCAGCAGCACTTGGTACCACAAAAGTACCGAGAAATCTTTGAGCACCAGGCAGTGGGGTCTGAGTCCTTCTCGTCCTGCCCGGGTCTTTGGCTCTTTCCACACCAGTCCAGCTGTGTCTCGGGGGAGCTGTACTATCCCAGTGGGCTGGGAGGAGCCCCTGGTGTACAGGGCTCTCTCCCGCACAGGGCCTACTCCCAGAGCGTGGTCTGGACACACACGACAGCTCCGGAAAGGCGCAGACCGGACCCCGCTGTCCTTCCTGTTGGGTGCCCGAGGTGCGGTGCGGCAAGACCCAGAGAGGACTGCGCCTAGGACAGGGCAGCCAGAACCAGTACTGTCCTGTGCTCACAGCGGGGGGAGGGGGCGGAAGGAGCCTGCCGGGTCAGGCCCCGCCTGGAAAGCGAAGGTCAAGAGTACGTCTTGGTTCTAGGGTTTTGAAATGAAAGGTCTGGACTGTCAGATTCTTCCTTCAACAACTCCAAGGAGTACCTTCTTTTGAAAATGGGCCTCACTGCGCAATCAGAGGAGGGGGAGGGTGGGAATATGTGTGCCCCGGAATGTGAGCTGGAGTGAACACCAGTGAAGGATGAGGGTCTCTGGCTCAGACACCTCTCTTCCCAAACTTCCATGTTAGGGTGTGAAGTCTGGGCTACCTGCAGAGGTCCAGACGGCCGGTGATCCACGACCAAGTCCTGTCTTGCACCGGGACTGAAGTGCTGAGCTCGTGAGAACGCTCCAGAGAGACACTCGCCTTCTGTTCCTGCTCTGCCCGGGGCGATTCTGAGATTCGCTGCGGCGTGTGGTCTCTCTTACCTCTCCCTTACTCACAGCTTCGGAGCTCAGATTGTAGACCCGGAAGTTTGTCTCTGCTGACGCAGGATCGGAGGCCTCGCCCAACCTTCCTACTTCACCTAGAAGTTGGGGTTAACAGCCCTACTCTGGAGAAAAACTTTCAGAGTCTAATCTGAGCTCCGGCTCAAACTAGTTCTCAGACTTCCTGGAAGTTACTTAACGCCCTCCCCGCAGCAGATTCCCCTGCTGTTAAGTGGGGGGCGGGGAGGGGGTGGAGAATAAAATAGCGCCTGTCTACCTCACGAGCTCGACTGGAAGGTTAAGCAAAATGATTCTAAGTGGAATTTACTTCGGGTTTTAGACTATTTTGCAATGCCATAACTGTCTGACCCGGTGATTTATAAGAGAACCGGGGCTCATTTTGCTCAAAGTTATGAATCCCACAGACAGGCATGTGGTAAAAGGGATTGAGAGCTGTGTCACCCCATAGCAGAAGGGAGGACAAAACGGGTAAAAATGAAGGGGCAAAAGGGTCAGACTCACTTTTATTACAAAACTCGTCTCACGACAACCCTTCTCTAGAGATAAGGACGTTAATCCGTTCAGAAGGGCAGACTGCTCCTGACCTAACCCTATATTTGGTTTCACCTTCAAAGCTGAAAAAATAAGAAAAGCTACCTAGAGGAAGGGTTTGTGTTTTTTTTTTTAAGTAGGAATTTCAGAGTTATAGAAAATTCCTTATGGGCCAGAATGGATTGAAAAAATATATAAAGTGGCTTGTCGATTTAGAGGCATGGAAATGCATTTATCTAATGTGTCCAAGTAAGGAGGTAGATCCACATAGCCAAAGTTTTATTATGCTGGGTGTCACCACACAGGGTTCCCACTCGGAATTCCTAACTACTGTCCTAAGCTTCTCTCCCTGAGGCTGATCACCTGTGCGCCCTCCCACAGTTGAAGGTCAAGTTCAGCCTCTGCCGGAAGTCTCCGATTTGATTTGAGGATCTGGGTGGGGAGACTCTCCAGCCGCAGGGCAGATCAAGGCACCGTCTCTCCAGGTGTGCAGAGCAGAGCCTTGCTCCTGGTCTCTGCTTATGTACTGCCCAGTGCGCGTCATGGGGGTTCTAGGATTGTGTCTGGTTATCTTGAGTGACACCACTGGGTTCTGGGTATCAAGTGAGTCTTGAGTATTGTTTGGACGGAAGCTACATCCCAGCCCCTGGCATCCATATATACAAAGAGTCTGGAATGTTTGGGTGGAAGTTCCACCCCAAGCCCCCTCCCCTGGGAGTTGCCTCAGTCCAGACTCCGCCCCTGAGACAACCTGTCTAACGACCCCTCCCCAGAGATGCCTAAGACCACTCCCACAGGGTATTTAAATTGCCCCCCCAGAGAACAAACACTTGATTTGTGGGTCTTCCTTTCCTGGATCATCTCTAGGGGTTGGAAAGCCATCTGGGAGCGTTGATATCCATTTAACCTGAGGGTTTTTTTAAAATTCGGTTTGATTTGGTCTGATTTGGGTTATAGCATTTGGTGGACAGGCTTATTGGGGTGCAGAAAATTTTCAGGTATAGTGGGTTTTCAGACAAGACTATTTCAACATGTCTAAAAGGCATTTTTACAGTGCCCAATGTTCCATATGTAGAAATCTCAGGTAGTAAAGTCCAAAGAATAAAATTGGAGCTGGGCAGTGGTATTGTGCTTCTTTAATACCAGCACTCAGGGCGGGCGGGTGGGGGGGGTGGCAGAGGAAAGTGAATCTCTGAGTTTGAGGTCAGCCTGGTCTACAGAGCGAGTTCTAGGATGACCAGGGCTACCCAGGAAAACCCTGTCTCAAAAAATCAAAAAATAAAATTTGAAGAGAACAGATCAACTATTATAGTTTCTTCCTCATTGTAGTAAGAATGTGACTGATTTGCCTTCATCCAACTTACTTCAAATGTTGCTTTGGAAAACTGCATTCTCTCTCTCTCTCTCTCTCTCTCTCTCTCTCTCTCTGTGAGTGCGTGCGTGTGTGTGTGTGAGAGAGAGGTGTGTGTGTGTGTGAGTGATATCTTATTTTCAAAAGTTAGAGATGTGAGGGGCTGGAGAGATGGTTCAGAGGTTAAGAGCATTGCCTGCTCTTCCAAAGGTCCTGAGTTCAATTCCCAGCAACCACATGGTGGCTCACAACCATCTGTAATTGGGTCTAGTGCCCTCTTCTGGCCTGCAGGCATACACACAGACAGAATATTGTATACTTTAATAAATAAGTAAATAAATAAATATTTAAAAAAAAAAGTTAGAGATGTGAGGGGAAAATATCCTAAGAGCTTTCCCTTCACTGTTTTTGAGATTAGCCCGTCCTTCCCAATTGCCCTAGAAAGCCAGTCTCTCAGTTCCAAGGACAGAGACAGCTGTTTTCAGTGGGGAGGTAAACCTCTTTAAGGGAACTTCAAAGTGTCAAGATATCACTTAGGAAGAGGAGTGAGAACAGGGGTGTTTATGATCCACATACATTGTATACGTGCATGGAATTGTCGAAGAACAAAGTTAAAATAGTCTTTAAAAAATATCCAAGGCTCGAGAATAAATCCTAGAAGGCCGCAGATAAATTCCAGGTGAAGGGAGGGGCCCCAGTTAAATTCCAGGTGAAGGGAGAGGAGTGGACTTTGTGGCCCTTTACCCCTCCCGTGATCCCTTGCATTTCAGACTCGGAGACACACCCACTCTCCCCTGCTTAAATTGTCCTATTCCTTTCTAAGTTTCTTGGGTGGGTTTGGAGCTCAGTGGTGGATAGAGTGCTGCCTGCCATGTATAAAAATCCTAGGTCTGATCCCTGAAACCAGAAAAAGAAAACCCAAATATCCAATTTCTTTGGGAATTACCTTCCATTTGTATTGAAAATTAGAACAGCATGTGTGCCTTTGTCTGGTGTCGCGGAATATGTGTGTACACTGTGAAGACGTGTCTCTGCCTAAGATGCCTTCTGATTGGTTGAATAAAGAGCTAAATAGTTCGGCAGGAGAGAATAGGCAGGACTCTGGGGGAAAGAGAGGAAGGGAGAGGGAAGAAGAATCTAGGCCCATGAACTTTGCCCGCAAACTCGGAGCCTACTAAGATGTGCCTTACTAAGAAGAGGTAACTGAGCCACGTGGCAGAATGTAGGGTTAAAGAAAATATAGGTTAAATAAATTATAAGAGCTCATTGGGGAAAAGCCTAAGCTAAGGCTAAGCTTTCATAATTATTAAGCGTCTCTGGCTCGTTATTTGCGGGCTGGCAGTCCAAAGACAGTCCAACAAGAAAGCTTGTAACAGTCTGTACCCAGGGCCATTTCCTCAACAGAAATTTGCTAAGAATCAGCTGACTCTCAGGCCCTGTGCTGATGCAGGAGACACCACGAAAGGCCCGGGGCTCAGGGTCCAGCTGACAGACTTGTATACAGAGACATATAAGGAATTGTCTGGGGAGTTTACTGAGGCAGAGAAGCCAGTGGGACGAGAGAACAGCCAGGCGGCTGCGGTGAGGCAGAGGGACAGCTACAGACATGGAGGCTGGAAAAGCTTCACTGATGACTAGTTCTCCCGGCTGATGGTGAATCGTCACCGTTTAAGTAACATGAGACTCATTTTATACTTTCCCCCCATAGCGCCAGGGTACTTTGCCATCCTGATTGTATTCTTTGACACATTAAGGACTTGCTTTGTGATATCTTCCTTTATTAATGAATGCAATGAGTTTATGGCATTCAGATTACTGGATTTTATAATTCATCCTATTCCACTGTATTTTCCAATTGGCCATATTTAAAAAAATATGTTTAGCTTTTATCAGATCTGGTTGAAGTTAGTATACTCATATCCCTTAACATTTATTTTGTCAGCTGTACCATCACACTCGTTCCAAGTCAGCAGACACCTGGCTTAGTGTCTCGGTCCTCTGAAATCCCACGTTTTCACTGGGTTAGCCCCACCTTTCATACGCTGGTTTATGATCTCTAGTCGTTTTCTTTCTTTTCATTAAAACTAATTATTTTGATGTCTGTGTCTGGTGCCCATGGAGCCCAGAAAATGGCATTGAATCCTCTGGGACTAGAGCTATGGACAGGGGCAAGTACCCAGTGGGTGCTGGGAATCAAACCCGGGTCCCCCGGAAGAGCACTCAGTGCCCTTAACCACTGAGCCACCTCGCTTTGCTCCCTTATAGCAAGAGAAAGACAATATCAGTTGTGAGTTAATTTAGGTTTTTTTTAATTGATTTTCCTAACCTTTTATAGATTTGTAGACTACAGGCGATTTGACGACAGTTTTTATTCTTCAGTTTTTGCTGACCTGCTTTCGTGGGGACCTCTCAAAGCATTTAACTTCATTTTCGTAATTTGAAGTTGTTCTGTTGTTGTCGAGGGTTTCTTTGTGTTTGTATTTTGCAGTGTAAAGTAATAACTTAAGCATGTTTTACAAGAAGCAAATGACTCTACACACATAACTCGGGTGTTCTGTATTCATTGTTAAGCACTAGTCCTGACCCAGCGAGTGTATTTCAATGCCAGTAAGCAAATTGGTAGAGACCTGGAATTTGGAAATGGCTGTGTTAAAAGCAGCTTCCCAGCTCTGGGTGCCCTGACCACAGGGTGTTGGGAGAGAAATCCAGGAGGCCAGTTCACCCAGAGAGCTGGCTAAGCAGCGCCCTGTGAAGGGAGCTTCTACTCTAGTAAAATATTGTTGGATTGAATTTCTGGGTCTGCCAGTAGGGTTTGGAGATCTCATGACACTTAGGCTTTGGCGGTTATGGTTTGAGTGTTAAAGATGCCTGGCCTGGGTCTAAAACTCTCAGCCTTACACTTGGTGCTAATGGCCCACAAAGTTCATGTTATGCATTTAATCAGCCATCACTGAGCCAATTTAAGGGCGTTTGAGCATATCCTTCTCCATGGATAAAGTAAGGAGATAGATTGAGAGTGTGTCTAAGCTAATCTAAGAACATATTTTTCCTAGCTCAGGACAGCGTTTGA
Organism: Microtus oregoni; assembly: GCF_018167655.1. Classification (NCBI taxonomy): domain Eukaryota; kingdom Metazoa; phylum Chordata; class Mammalia; order Rodentia; family Cricetidae; genus Microtus; species Microtus oregoni. Next base: position 25,735,834 of record NW_024543096.1, on the reverse strand, counting down.
AGACTCTAAGCACCTCCTCTTAAGTCTGTGGCTCTGTGTTTTCTCCACCACACAGAACTCGAAAGATACTTGGTGGAGTCATAAAAAGGATAAGACAAGAAAGAATCTTAGGGTTGAAACTGAGACCTCTCTTTACCTCACTAGGGAGTCCAGACAGGAACAGCATGGCAGGGGGTCAGGGTGGGGGGCAGATATCCTGCAGAATAGCAAGCAGAGTGAAGCCAGGTGTGTGTGTGTGTTGGGGGGGGGGAGCTTGCTTTATCCCGGTCTGTAGGCTGAACTCTCAGAAGTTTATCCCTTCTCATAAATCCTATTGTTTGGGGATGGTGGGACGGGTGAAAGGATGGATTATCTGCTGTAGACTGTGAACTAGGGCTGGGGAGATGGCTCAGCAGCTAGGAGTGTTTGCTGCTCTGGCAGAGAAGAGTCCGGTTCTTAATGCTCACATTGGATGGCTCACAACTGCCCGTAACTCCAGCACCAATGGGATTCCATGCCTTTTCATGTCTTCTGTGGACACCTACACACATGTCTGTACACACACGCACACAATTAAGAAATCTTTTTAAAAGTTGAGGGTCTTTTACAGATGGTGGTATCCCATGCCTTTAATCCCAGCACTTGGAAGGCAGAGGCAGGCAGATCTCTTGGTTTGAGGCCAGCCTGGTCTACAGAATGAGTTCCAGGACAGACAAAGCTACAGAGAAACCCTATCTCAAAAAAACAAACAAACAAAAAAATAAATAAAACAAACAAAAACAAACAAACAAAAAAGGTTCAGCACTTGGAAGGCAGAGGCAGGCAGATCTCTTGGTTTGAGGCCAGCCTGGTCTACAGAATGAGTTCCAGGACAGACAAAGCTACAGAGAAACCCTATCTCAAAAAAACAAACAAACAAAAAAATAAATAAAACAAACAAAAACAAACAAACAAAAAAGGTTGAGGATCTCTGCCTATGACTCGGGTTTCTCTATCACTTTGAATTGAGAGTACTTACTGCGATAGTTTTCATTTTTTAGGGTATTGGGTGGAAAGGCCTAGAGACAGATCCATTGTGGAGATTTCTGAGACACAGGGCTAGTGAGACGCACACTGTGGCATAGCTCCTGACTTCTCTCTTTTCCTTAATTTTCTAAGATGGAGTTTCCTTTTGCAGTTATACAGAGGGACCAGTAATGCCACAGAGAGAAACCGATCAGTCCTCCAGACAGGGCCTTTCCTGTCTATTTTCTTTCTGTGATGGTAAATCTCAGTAGTCAACTTTGAGGGATCCAGAGCCACCTGGGAGGTGGGCCTCCGGCTCTGCCTCTGTGGTATTCATCATGATTAACTGAAGTGGGAAGACCTGCCTGTTGTGAGACACCCAGAGAGCCCAGAATCCCGTTCCATCCTGCTCACATACTGAGAAAGCGAGTGAAATTGTGATAGAGATGCTAATAACTTCGAAGGCACGAAAGGTTGAGATATTATGGAATCTTGTTGCAGTTTCAAAGAGGTCAAACAATGTGTGGCAGGGTCACAGGCCCTTCAAAGAGGCCCTGACAACATTGTATGAATTTGTGAAGGGGAAGTCTAAAACCCAGGGCACTGGAGACACCAGGACCATGGGACATCTACTCTGGAAAGCTTCAGGCGTGGAATGGAGTTAGCATCAAAAAGAAGCTACAGGTGTTGCAGGCAGCAGAGCCGGGGGAGCGGGACTACTACTTAAGTCCAGTGGAGCCAAGCCAGTGGGCCTTGTTCTGATACGGCTGGTAAATATTTCCTCATGGAAAGAACAATTTGGACATAGGCACATTCATAGTTGTCACGTAAAGGTGAAGCAGAGGGGTGATGTGTCTGTGAGCCAATGCTGCAGCGAAACCTCAGAACCTGGGAAGAGACGGGGAACAGGTTCTTCCTCACAGCCCTCGGGAGCTAAAGGTATGGACAGTTTTCCAGCCTATAGCAGCATAGCACAGCAAATTGTCCAGGTCGTCTAGGCTACGGCATTTTGTTACAGCAGCCCTAGCAAACTAATATGGATTGTTTTGAGGACTGTTTCCATGCAGAGCTTGACAAATGATCTTATGACTCTCTCTAGTGACAAAATTATTGGCAATCTCTATTTTGTTTCTTAGTCAGTACTGGAAAAACATTTATCAGATATTGATTTAAACCCCACTTCCATCCTCCATGCAGCTCACCCCAAAATCCAAGAAACTCTTCTGATATGTTGAGATTATTTACTATCCCTCAGGTTTTGTTTTTGGTTTTGTTTTTTTTTCTGAGACAGGCTTTCTCTCTGTAGCCCTGGCTGTCCTGAACTTGCTCTGTAGACCAGGCTGGACTCAAACTCACAGAGATTCTCCTGCCTCTGCCTCCTGAATACTTAAAGCAAAGGCGTGTGCTACTCCACTTGGCTGTCATTTGTTTTCGTTTGCATTTTGCTGATGACATTTTTGGAAGAGCTTTTCTTATGGTTATTTGTCTATTTTCTTTAGCAAAGGCTAGTTGAGATTTTGATGCATTATTAGATTGAGGATTTTTCTTATTATTATTGTTGAGGACAATCGTCATTCATCAGATATGTCCTTTGCAAATATTTCTCCTAGACTGTGCTTTGTTTTCTCACTGTCTCGATGCTGTCTTTGAAGGAACACACCTTTTGAAGTATGCAATCTATCAGACTTTGTTTTCTTCTGGGGTTTGTTTGTTTGTTGTTGTTGCTGCCATTGTTTGGAGACAGGGTCTCTTTATGTAGTTCTGGCCTGAAACTTGCTGTAGAGACGTGGAGGGCCTTCAAAATAGGTCCACCTGACTCAAACTCCCGGGTGCTTGGATTAAAGGTAAGTGCTGCTATACCTGGCAGTTCTTTCAATTCCTCCTCCTCCTCTTCCTCCTCCTCCTCCTCCTCCTCCTCCTCCTCCTCCTCCTCCTCCTTTTTCTTCTTCCATCCTGGAACTCACTTAATAGACCAGTTGGCCTCCATCTCATAGAGATCTGCCTGTCTCTGCCTCCCTGGGTTTAAAGGGTTTAAAGACATACACCACCACCATGCTGAGCCAGTTTTTTCTTTTATAGGAGATGCTAGTCTAGTTTGGTTTCTAGTGCTGTGATAAGCCCCATGACCAAACAGCAACTGGGGGTGATGGAGGAGGGTCATCTGTCTATGTGTTACTCTCATCGGTTAATAAAGAAAACTGCTTGGCCTGACAGGGCAGAATTTAGATAGGTGGAGTAGACCGAACAGAATGCTGGGAAGAGGGGAAGTGAGGCAGACGCTATAGCTCTCCTCTCCAAGATGGATGCAAGTTAAGATCCTTCCTGGTAAGTCACCACCCCGTGGTGCTACACTCATTAATAGAAATGGATTAATCAAGTTGTGAGAGTTAGCCAGTAAGAGGCTAGAGCTAATGGGCCAAGCAGTGTTTAAAAGAATACAGTTTCAGTGTAATTATTTTGGGTAGAGCTAGCAGGTGGCCGGGAGCCCTCTCAGGCGGGTTTATTTGGCCTACACATCCTGACTAAAGTCTACCATCTCAAGGAGAGTCCAGGCAGGGATCTGATGGCGGGAACTTATGCAGAAGCTGTGGAGGAATGGGGCTTATTGGCTTGCTTCCATAGTTTGCTCAGCCTGCTTTCGTAGACAACCGAGTACCACCTGCTTCTTCCCACAGTGGCTGGGCCTTCCCTCACCAATTATTAATACAGAAATCGCTCTGCAAACATGCCCACAGGCCAATCTAAAGGAAGCAATTCCTTATCTGAGGTTCTCTCTTTCCAGATGGCTACTTTGTGTCAGACTGACAAAAACTAAGTAGCACCAACGCCTCTAGGGTCAGATCTAAAAGACACCGCCCTGCCTGAGGCCATCCAGGTTTCCTCTTAGGTTCTGCTCCCAGTAGTTCATAGCTTCTCATCTTACAGTTAGGCATTCATGCTGTGTTGAGTCCTTCGGAGGAAGCTTATGTGGTATGTCTAGGTGCATTGCTTTCCTTTTCTGCACACAGATAGATACTCAGTCCCACGTATATCTGAGGAAACCATCTGTGGTCCCATCAGAGCTAATCTGAGAACTCAGAGACAACTTCCCACCCACCCTTCCCTGGAATTCCCCGTAGGAGTCTTCATCTCGTCATTCTCTTGGGGAGTTGCAAACTCCTTAGGGCACTGTGTCAGGAGTAGAGACAGACCCGCCTACCTAGAGGAATGCCTGACCCAGCCAGCACAATGTCTCATGGGATAGGCTGCTGTTTGCTACTTGTGTTCTACGAAGTCAAAGGCAACGACTAAGGGACTTAGGCCAGGATCAGAAAAATCTCCTACTTCAAATCAGTCCGAGTGATGACCTGGTAACAATACACCTGCACATAGAAGTGGGAGCTTTTCAGGAGGGGCCCGTGTGGATGGCTGCTTCATCAGTTGGCAACAAATGGGTAGCAATAAAAGTTCTGGTCCTTAGCTTTACAGATCCAGTAACTTCTAGGCCCTCTCCCGGAAGAGAGTTAAGCTGAAAAGGATCCACCCAGCAGCTTTGTGCTTGTAAGAGATCAATTGAAAAACAGCTCATGAGATCATTCATAATCGAAAGTATTTCCCAGGGGCTGGGCAGATGGCTCAGTGGCTAAGGGCACTGGCTGCTCTTCCAGAGGACCTGGGTTCAATTGCCAGTACTCATATAGTGGCTCACAACTGCTGTAACTCTAGCTCCAGGGGATCCAGCAACCCCATTTGGCCTCTTCTGTCACCAAGCCTACATATGATGCACAGAGACAGAGTAAAAATTTTTAAAGTTATTTCTCACACTCGGGATCATGTATACTCTCAGATAATTTCGGCTTAACATTAAATTGAAACTAACAGCCGGGCGGTGGTGGCGCATGCCTTTAATCCCAGCACTCGGGAGGCAGAGGCAGGCGGATCTCTGTGAGTTCGAGACCAGCCTGGTCTACAAAGGGAGTTCCAGGACAGGCTCCAAAGCTACAGAAAAACCCTGTCTCGAAAAAAACCAAAAAAAAAAAAAATTGATACTAACACAGATTTGAGGTGATCACCTGATCGATAGAGTCACCAGTACAAATCCAGAGTGGTTATTGGTGTTATCTGCCAGGGCTCCCAGAAAGGGTAGCAGCGCTGTTTGCGAGTGAAAATATTTTCAATGTCCTTAAGGTGCAAACAAACGAAAAACCCGTAAAGATTCCATAGTGAACTCCTGGGCCTCTGAGGATAGAATTGAGATTCCAGGTTGGACTGGGAGAGAGGCTCTGTTTGGAAGCAGGCTCATTCGCGAAGAGGGGTGCAGAGCAGGAGGCCGACTGGTTGAGACAGCTGTTGTCAGGGAAAGGAAACCAGTTATCCTGTGTGCACTGGGGCACAAAGACTTCCGCGTAGAACCTCTCCATCAGGCAGACGGCACCCTTTCCGTCGTGGGAACCACGGACTGATTCTCTCCCTTGGCCTTTTCCTAGACTTCATATTTTGAATTCACAGATCCTGTTTCTAGGTAAACAGAACAGCGCTTTCCCCTTACAAGGGGACTTGGACCAGACCAGTGAAATGCCACAGCCCACACCTTTTCAATTAGCACTTGGCTACTTTTTGCCCTTGAACTAAAATCGTGAGGGACCCGTTATATATTCAAGGTAACGGCAAAACCACTTTTTGAACACTTCCTCATTTTTGCCTACAGCAGCCCCAATGTCACTCATTCTTCTCCTGCGTGCCTACCTCCAGGCTCCGCTGAGTCGGTGCTAGGAACCAGTGAGTACCCACCGCCCATAGACAAGTTCTCCCTTCAGCCTCTGGTGCCAGATTGGACGAGGGCCAGGCTGGGGCTGGGCTGCCTCCAAGCAGCCTTCGAGAATGCCTGCTGTTTCCAGGGGGTAGCATTCAACTGCCAGTTCTTCTCGGGCACCTCCAGAAAATGCATGTAACCCCCCTGCTTGGTAAATGACCGCTTCTGTCTTGGGATGGCTGGAGCCAGGCATGCAGGTAAGAAGGTGCCTGGCCAGGCTGAGAAGTGTGAGGACTCCAGGAATCAGCTCCTGAACTCAGGGAGCCCTGCTAGGAGCATGGGTGGCCTACCTCTCTCTCTTACCTGTCAGTCACATCCCCTGGATGCTGATGCCAGCGCTTGAACTTCAGGTGACCTCAGGTGTCCCTCAGGCCAGCCAGACTAGATGGCTGCTCTTCTCCACCAATGCAGGACTCCTACCCTACCCCACCCCACCTCACCCCTGCTGCTTGGTCTGTTAGAATCTCTCCCACACTTCCCAAACCAGCTGAAATGAGCTCCAAGAAACTGTCTAAAATTCATAGCCTGTAAAGACCACCTCTCCCTCTTCCCAGTTGCCACGCCTGCTTCTCCAGACACATCTGCAAACAGGAACAACTGAGCAGGGCGAATTTTTAGTATCTGCTCTACCAGGAAATGGAGATGGTTCAGAAGGCAATGTCTGACTGACTTTGTATTTCCCATAATGCTCTGCACATTGTAGATACAAATTATAGAAGAGTGGACCTGGGGGTGATGGCAAAACCAATTTCCAGAAGCTTTCATAGCTGCCTGTTGCTGTCTGAGCATCACTCAGTCCCTCTCCAGAGTACCTACTCCACGAGAGGCTTCCTCTAGAAGCTAATTCTCAGCAGGGCCTGAGAGTCTCCTGCCATCTCCACTAACCGGGCATATTGCAGGGGTGGACGAGTTTAGTCGTTGGTCCAGCAATAAGCCAGTCTCTCTTTGGCTTAGGCAGTGGCCATACTTGATAACTTAAATATCAGCTCTCAATGGAAGGCAGACAGCTCTCAAGCAATGATGGAAAAGAGACACTGGACACATGTGTAGGTGACAGCAAGAAGCCCCCCCCCCCAAGAGTCCCATGCTGCCTATGTGGAGGGGAACTGTTGCGGGAGCTCCTTCCGCTCCTTCAGCCAGAGACACTGGAGAGACGAGGTGTTGCTGAGACACTGGCGATTGTTTGACAATTGCTCTAGTCACTTTGGATGAAAGAGTTTTGGTAGGAATGCCAGGCTGGAGCCAGGGGCCCCGAGTCCCCAGTGCAGTCCAAGCTCCTGTCCCCAAGCCGTGTGCAAGTCGGTGCGGATAAGAATGAACGCACGGACAAGTCACGCAAGTGTTGACACCTCGCGGCTTCCTACGAAAGCAAGCTCCTATTTCTTGCTGTGCTTTAACAGGATAGATTGTTTCTAGACCGAGCCTTGGACTTGAGCGTCTGAGCAGAGATGGGGAAATAAATGGGTGTCTGTAGCACTCGGCACAGATTGCAACACCCAAGTGCCCAGGGGTCTGAGATATTTTTTCTTGAAATGGGAAGTGTCTCTCACAACTTCATATCACAAGTCACAGCTTTTATTTTCCTTTGGAAAGACATATTTTTTTAAAGCTCTTTATTTTTCCTCGTAAGAAAGGTTTTACAGCTCCCTGCCAGGTGTGGTTGGCGAGCTGGGGGGGGGGGGGGTTACATGCCAGGTGTGGCTGGCGGCTGGGTGGTTACATCAAGGGTTACACAGTTTCTTTTATTATCACTGCTTCCATGATTTGGATTTTGAAATATCAGCTACTGATTATGTTTTTCTGTGATGGCAGAATTGCTTAATAGAGAAAATGGGAATAAAGCCACAGGCCATCAAAAGGAAGAGGTGGGTTGCTTTCCCATGAGTTTTCTTTCACGGTTGAGCCATAGGCTCTGGTTTTGGCAGCCAATGCTGAGAAGTTAGGAGTTGTCCTGAGAGAGCCGAGAAAGAAGACACAGGAGGAGCCAGGAGAGACCCGGAAGGAGGCAGACTCATGGAAGCTGGCTGGGCAGGCTTAGCGGGCTCTCTGAGCAAGGCTTCCACTCACAAATCCAGTGATACTCCATGGAGCAGAAGCGCGCTGTGGGCATTCTCTTTCCTCCTTGAAAGATTCCCCTGGAACATTCTGTGAACCGGCTCTGTTTGAGATCAAATCCCTGGCAGGCTGACTAGTAAGATAATTTCTTATATTGGAGAGACAGTTGGAATTTGAAAGTTTCAAAGTAAGTGTACTATAAAGCTTGGAACCCAGGGTGGAGATTTACAATTTCACAATGTGCACTTAAATTAGAATTATTATGATTTGAGAAACAGATACCAAATGTCTCCAGCTCATAATACCCACCTAAAATCCATAAATATTGTAGCAAGCAGGAAATTGGGGCTGAGGGGTGAGCAGTGGGTCAGTTGAAGGTTTTTCTGGCAAAGAGTATTTTCCTAACTCATTCGTAAACCTACTTTGTTCTTTAATTATGTTGGGTGCTGAGGATCAAAGTAAGAGTCAAGATACACAGTCCTTCATGCACGTACGATTGAATTAATGCTCACACTTGGTTGTGGCCATTAGCTGTCCACTAGAAACACTTGGTTTCTATTTCTCTTTTTAATTTTCATTTATTTATTTGTTTATCTATCTATCTATTTATTTATTTTAGGTGAGATGGTTTCTCTGTGTAGCCCTGGCTGTCCTGAAACTCACTCTGTAAAACAGACTACCTGAAAACTCACAGAGATCTGTCTGTCTCTGCCTCCTGAGTGCTGGGATTGAAAGTGTGCCCTATATACCACCCTTCCTATTCTTCATCTTTACCACATTGGTTCCTGTAGTCTTGGGTGTGGGGAGGAATGGACCTGACAAGTGGACCCAGAGTTTTAACAAAGCAACCTTTGTTATACGAATTTAGGGAGTAGTATTTGAATACATTCTGCCCCAGGGAGGATAAAAAAAGTTTCCTAATTCCCTCTATTGTTAAATGCAAGTATAAAATGTGTATTTGATTAGTGTCATCCTGAGAAAACAAGTCTCCGGTTCTACTTACATTAGATAAAAACAAATCTCTTATTTTTACTTAAATATGACTTTTTAAGAAAGATGTTAAGGGGCTGGAGAGATGGCCCAGTGGTTAAGATTACTTTGTGCTCTTGCAGAGGCCCTGAGTTTTTCTCAGCACCCACAGTTTTCTGGAATTTCAGTTTAAGGGAATCTGACTCCCTCCCTTTACCAGCCTCTGCAGGTCCCAGACCTACCTGCCCATGGTGTGAAAGGACTCTGACTAGCTTGCTGGCGGCATGGGCATGTCGAGCACAGCTTTGACAGGCCTTGCCCTTTCTCCCCCATACCCTCTGCCTTGCTAAAAACTGTTAGATTACCTTCCCTAAAGCTGGCTACCAAGGTCTATTTCTTTATTTGGCCATTTCCTCCTCCTGAGACTGACTACCCAAGTCCAGCAATCAAAAAACCCCCTTTGGTTCACCTAATTAACATGCTCAATTAAAAGTAAACACCTCATCCTAACCTGGGGTTTCCCCCATTATCTTTATAAACCACCATTTGCTTATGGGCCACATCTGTCTCTTCTGTCTCTTCCCTATCCAGAGGCAGCCCTTTGTCCCTCCGGGATAAATACCCCTGCCCTCTTTCCCTGGTCCACTTCCCCTTCCTCCTCACCCCCCCCCCATTTCCTTTACCACCCCATCCTAACCCATTCTATCACAGACTTCCCCTTTTTCTCCTCTTAAGAGTGACACCTGCAAGGTCATTTGCTGCTCTTTCCTGCCTGAGTCAGAAAGCAGCCACTTAAACTCTTCTTCCCTGCTTAATAAAGGATCTCTCTGTGAAAACAGGTGTTTGGGTGTGGTTTGTGCCTAACCCAGGGTCTGGGAGGAAGTCCCCACTGTTCTGAAAGCTCCTTCGTGGTGCACAGACATACATGCAGGGGAACACTCTACAAGGAAAATAAAAATAAATAAACCTTTTAAAAAAAGATGTTAAATGTAAGTATTATAACTAAGGGACATCAAAGACGGTCTGTCCCCCGGCTCTCTGGTATATGTCACCATCTCAGTGATGCCTGCTGATGTATACAGTGATGGTGCCTCCCCATCCCCATAGTCTATTGATGTTTTTCCATATCATGCGCTGCTTTCTGGTCTAGTAATTGACTTATTATGTTTACTCTTTATTATCCATCTCCTTTTACCAGAAGGAGACTTCCATGGAAGCAAGATAACTTGTGTTGCTTCTGATATATTTTTAATACCCCAAACTGTGTTTGGCTTGTAGTAAGTAGATGATAAACATTTGCTAAACGACCGAACAAACATTCGCGTGTCTATCCCTCCCAGTCCTTCTGTTCATAGGCTGCTCCTAACCTCAAAGAATCCTAAGGCCTCGCTCTCTCTCCCCAACCCAGATTGACCTTGAATTAGAGCTCCCCAGCTTTAGCCTCCAGAGTACCTGGGACCATGGGCAGGAGTACAGTGCTCAAAGCTGGATTGCTCTAAGTGATCAAAGAGGAAATGCAGATGTTTGGGGTGCCAGTTCCTCCCATCGGGTTGCTTTTGTTTTCAGTACAGGGCCTCACCCGTGGCCTCCCTCATCCTTGAACTCTCAACCCTCTTCCCTCTGCCTCCTGGTGCTGTGCTGATCGAGAATGTGTATCACCACGCCCTACTCCTTAAGCAGTCTTCAAAAGCCACTTGATGGCATCTTCACACAGGACCATTGCTGGAAAAGTCAAGTCGACGGTGAAGCGTTCCTCTCTGTGTGTCTGGTGCTAATTTCTCTGGGAGGCTTCGCGGGTGGAGAGGTTTCTGCCATTGCTCTTAGTAGGTTTTCCATGTCACCAGGGGAGTCTGCACAGTCATGGCTGCCTCTTGGCTCTTGTTTTATCAGCAACCTTGGCAAAGGGACTGCTCTAACTTGAGGGCCTTTTTCCCTTCTCAGACCCAATTAAGATGGCTTAAAAAGCACTTGTACCTACTTATACCTATAAACAGCTAATCCTTTTGCCTGATGCTTAAAGGTTTTTATTATTATTAAAATGTTTTCAAATGACATTTATGTATTTATTTTGGTTTTTCAAAACGGAGTTTCTCTGTGTAGCTCTGATTGTCTGTTGTGGAACTTGTTCTGTAGAGCAATCTGACCTCAAACTCGGAGATCCACCAGTCTCTGCCTCCTGAGTCCTGGGATTAAAGGTGTGCGCCACCACCACCGGCTAAATTCTATCTATTTATTGTATGTCTTGGTGTGTGTGGGGGGCGGTTAGTGTGCCACGGCGCACCTGGAGAGTCAGAGAACAACTCGCAGGAGTTTCTCTGTTTCTATCATGGAGGTTCCCAGGGTTGAAAACAGGTTTTCAGGCTCGGGAGTAAGTGCCTTCACCTGCTGAGACATCTTGTTCGCCCCAACCAAATGTTATTTTTAAATGTGCTTATCTGTGCAGCAAACCTGCAGTCCTGTGCTTGCTGTCAGTGATCCAGTCATGGCAGGGTGCCTGGCAGTCTTGCCTCTTAACGAAAACCGGTATAACTCTTGGAAATCAGAGCCCCCAGGCCATCCGAGTGTGCTCCTAGCTCCTCTGACTCATGCTTTGCCTTGGTCTCTGATCTGATCTCTTCATCTCTAGTCTCCTTTGCCCCCTAGAGCCAGATGAATCTCCAAGCACAGCCTTTGCCTTGTCAGGCCCATCCTTAGGGGTTAGCCTCTCAAAGGTTCTAGAACTAACTTCAAACTCCACCCCCCAGAGTTCTAAGAACTCCACCAAATGCTTCTCTATGGATTCCATGGCCCTGGCTCCTCCCTGGCTAGAATGAACACCCTTCTCTAGTCTTCTGTCCTTGTCCTTTCTCCTGTATGTTTCCCAGCCCTGGTTCTTTTTTTTTTGTTTGTTTGTTTGTTTTTGTTTTTTGTTTTTCGAGACAGGGTTTCTCTGTAGCTTTGGTGCCCGTCCCGGAACTAGCTCTTGTAGACCAGGCTGGCCTCGAACTCTCAGAGATCCGCCTGCCTCTGCCTCCCGAGTGCTGGGATTAAAGGTGTGCGCCACCGCCGCCCAGCTCAGCCCTGGTTCTTATCCTGATATTTATCTCCATAGATTTGTTTAAGCTGTTTTCCTTCTATCATCCATCCATCCGTCCGTCCATCCATCCATCCATCCATACTGGGTTTAGGTACTGTTTGGGGCCCTGAGGAAATGAACTCAGATATGTAGTACACTCTTTCCCCTTCTTCTGCAATCCAAATCCTATGTTACCCTCAAAAACCAATTCAAAATTCACCTTTAAAATGATTCCCATTGGGCTGTGGTAGCGCCTACCTTTAATCCCAGCACATAGGAGGCAGAGGCTGGTAGATCTCCATGAGTTCAAGGCCAGCTCGGTGTAACAGAGTCAGCTCCAGGACAGCAGGGCTGTTATACAGAGAATCTCTATCTTAAAAGAAAATAAAACAAAACGAAAGATCCCTGTCTCTGGGAGGCAGATGAATGTACCAGTTAATTGCAAAGAATCAGATGGTTCTAAGATGGACTCGTTCTCTGCCAACAAGCACTTAGGAAATATTGAGGAAGTTACACAATGTTGCTAAGCTTCTCATCTACGGAACAAGGGTAAGGACCTCATGTGTTTGTTGTAAGATAGAGATAATAATTAGTCGTGATGTTTCTTCATCTTTTGCTTTCCTCTGACAATGCACAGCAGAGTAGATGAAAAACACGAACAAATACTTTTGAAATGAATGCATGCAATCGTCTGTGTGTGGTCACTTAAGAACCAGTGACTAAGGGCCAGGCGGTGGTGGCACACACCTTTAATCACAGCACTCAGGAGGCAGAGGCAGGGGGATTTCCCCGTGAGTTCAAGGGTCTACAGAGTGAGTTCCAAGATAACCAGGGATACAGAGAGAAACCCCCCACCTCCCATCCCATACCCCCTCTAAAAATTCTGACTGCTGCTTGAAATGGCTTGTGTCTTGTGAAGCTTCTTTCCTCAGCCACACGTAGGTTCTGCGTATCGAGTGCACACGCAGTAACTGGACTTGAGGCTGCCTCGCTGTCTCTTTCCTCTGATCCCCGATTCCTCAGGAACACTAGCGTCTGCTTCTCCTTTTTATCCCCTCTCTAGTCCATGCAAACCCTTTCCGTGGACTGAAACCATCAGGCTGGCGTCTGACCCGACACTAAGAGGACAGAGAAGCTTCCAAACTGAAGGGTGCCTGAGTTTTCAGCCACCGGCTAAGCGGCCATGGTGAAGCAGAACCCATGACTTCAATTTGTTCTGTCAAAGATGAAATTAAAAGTAGATTTGAAGTTTCACAACATAGTTTTCCATATTACGGGCGCTATGGTGCACTGAAATGGTCTGTGTGCCGCTCACCGGGATGGGCAGAGATTCAATCACTGTTAATGGCTTAAAGAAATGGGGTGGTGAGAATTAGGCTCATCTATCCCAATTGGGGAAAGAAGAAGAACCCAGAGATATGTTTTTCAGTCTTGACATCTTGCCAGCTGGAGCTGGAGGGAGATGTTTTTCTGAATTCATTGAGCAGCCCACTCACAAATCATAGCCATAGCTGCATTCAGGGAGAATAGACATCATTTTTATGTATTCTCATTAAAGACTTGCACCACCCACTCAGGTTTGTGCAGAGCCTCCCCAGGGGATCCTTGAAACTCTACCACATTGCTCTGTAGAAGCCCACTTTCGCGCAAGCCACGATAACTGCTTTTACATAATGAGGCTGTTTACGTATCTCCGAGAACACTTTGGAATATTACAAGAAAAATATGACATGGCAGATGCAGTCACCAAATCCTGCATAGTCAATTAGCAAAAGCTAATCCCTGTGCTTCCTACGAGGAATGATATTTAAGACAGTACCTGTCTCGGAAGGTCTATTTCATTTCAAGTAGTATTAATAATGAATATTTGGAGCCATTTGTAAATCAACCTTATATTTCTAAAGCTTTCACATGCTCTCGTCTGGTTCTTATGACAAGTCCTGGGCAAGGAACAGAGTGATCTTTTTATCATGAAGGAAGAAAAACTTGAAATGACTTTGCTCAAGACCACAAAGCAGAGGTGGGCTACAAGACCTGTGGCCCTTATTTTTGTCATGGTGATTATGAGACTGAATCCTTGACACCCGGCTCTCTGGTTTGGCTTCTCTACCACGCTGCTCTGTGCACTCTGTGCCCAATCCCCCAGCTGCTTCCGTCTGCCCTGAGCTGTGGAGAGGGTCCCTTGTCTTTCCCTAGGGTGGGTGGGAGCTGGAAGCTTAGCTTCTCCCTCCTGGCCCATTTTCCGGTTTTCACTGTGCCAGGCCTACTTACAACTGGAGCCCTTTTTATCCTTCATGTTTTCTGGTTTCTAAAAAAGGAAAAACAAAACAAAACAAAAAACAAAACAGAGAGTGGCAAGAAACCCCTGCAGCAGGAATACTTGTTCCAGGCAGGGTGTTTCTTGTCAATGGCTCCAGTGGGAGGATCTGCCTTTTGGGCATTTCTGCTGGTAACCAGAGTCTGTGACAGTTCCTACAGGTTTTAAAGTCCTAACACAGCGTTTCAGGAGGGGTGTCTGGCTGACTATTAGATCAGACTACAAATACAGTTGTTGGCTGTATAGAGCTTTTATTCTTAGAGATGGGAGGTACCCCCATCCGCTCCTGGGAGCTGTGCTGTTGGTTTGGGGGCTGGAGAGAGAGGTGATGACCAGCACAGACCTTGACATGCGTGTGTTTGGTGTTGGGGCACGGCAGGTTGACTCTCCCACTGTTTCTTAGCTGTCATCCCTCTCTCCTATCGGGTCTTTGCCTGGGTTTCTTTTGAAAAAAAGCAAAAAGAGAAAAACATTCCAAAGTCTAGGTAACAAAACTGCGTCCAGCGGTCCACACCTTTAACAGTGCCGCTGTGAGCCAGAGGCCGGTATAGTCTACATAGTGAGTCCCAGGGCAGCCAGCAGCACATAGAAAGACCCTGTATGCAAAAAAAGGAAGGAAGGAAGGAAGGAAGGAAGGAAGGAGAAAGAAAAACAGTCTAGGTACAGAAGTTCACTAAGTTGGAGGCGTAGGAGAGAATTTTCTTTGCACCAGAAAACATTTAAAGCAAAACCCCCAACCAGAAACTGCTTGCTCCTCCAGAGCTGGCCCGCATCCAGGTTGCACATCTGCATCAGCCCTGCTGCGCAGGGTTGTTCTTGGGACAAAGACCTAATATTTGGATGCTCAGGAATCAGAGAACAATGAGTGCCAGGGGAAACCCTGAGGCATCCAGCCGCTCTGCCCAGAGAACGCCGAGCAGTGGTACCTTCCTGTCAGTGCCCCTCACACACCACCTAGGCCAGGCCGACTCCGGGGAGAGCCTGCAGGGCAAGGCCTGACTGCCCGAGTCTCACTTTAGCAGTAAGAACATTCTTTCCCACAGAAAGTTTGAGACTTCTGGGGAGGGAGAAAGGAGGGTGGAGGCAGGGAGACCTTCTCTTATGGAAGAAGCCAAGAGCGCAAAAGCCGCACAACGGTGCCAGAGGAAGGCAGGCAGATGGCCAAGAAGCACTGAGTAAGAACTCGGCAGTGGGGGCAGGCCCCTCCCCCTGCACAGCCACAGGCCTACAAGTGTGGGAGGGGGGTCCACCAGTTGCCTAAGTAACCCGGGGGTGTCCGGTAGTGGAGCAGAGCCCCTCTGAACTCTGGGCTCCAAGTGGGGTTTTGCTTATTTTTCAACCACACGGTGAGAGGGACTGAAGGGATCGTGGTGATTGGAGACTCTTAAGCGGTCTCCCTCCCTTCCTACCCCACCTCCGCGAAGTCATGGCCTTCCTGTGACCAGAAGCGGATTGCATCACGCACATCAGTTTGCCTCTCAGCTGCCTCTGCGCGCGCACACACAAATCATAGTTTTTTCTTTTCAGCCTAGATGTGACTTCAATTCTTAAATTGTCCTCTGTTGTTTGGAGACTGTGTTCTTTTCTCAAAGTCTCTGCAACTCTGCAGTTCCGGGCTCCAGGGTCCTGCAGTACTTAGAGTTTCCCCCTCTCTCTCCAGCGTGAGCTCTGAGCATCACGACGCTTTGTCAACCCCCCTTCCCCGGGCTTAGGAGGTCTAGAAGATGGCTTTATGTCCACCAGCTGCGTGCAGCCCACGTAGCCAGTGGGGTGGGAGCGGGGGGGAGTCAGGCTTCAGGCCATCCTCACCACTAGGCACCTCCTCTGATTTCAACCCCTTTCCTTTCTCTACCTAACTGCGTCCCCTAGGCTGCCTGACTTTATTTCCTGACTTCCAGAACTCTTTGGTGTGAGAACAGGCAGAGGAATCTCCTGGGGAGCATTTGGAAGGAAGGGAGTAAGCTCGGGCTTGGATAGCTTCCACTAGCGAAATCTACTGCGTGGTTCTTAGCCCCGCTGCACAATAGAGTCATCTGGGAGCTGTTTAAAGAAAGAAAAAGAAAGGAAGAAAGAAAGGAAGAAAGAAAGAAAGAAAAGAAAGAAAAATTACACCTCCCAGCCCAGGCCAGGGATTTGGTTCAACAGGCCCGAACAAAGATTTATTTGTTTTTGTTTGAAGACAGTTTCCACTCCCCACCCCCCATCAAAGGTATTTTCAAAAACAATTCCCAGGTGACTCTAAGATGACAACTACTGATTTCAAGATGGTTATCTTCAGGTATAGCATGGCAAAGACCCTGCGTGGCACACAGCCAGCGAGTGTGGTTTATCTGCAGGAAGCTTCTCCCTGCGCTAGCCGGTGGAGCCCCGCTCTCTTGTGTTCCAGATGTGCCCTCTAACTGGCTTTGAACTTAGGGGAGGTGGTTCTGGGTACCAAGAATCCAGTTCTGAGGCACCAACATAGGAGGAAGTCAGCCATAGAGAAATATGACTTCAGCGCTCTGGCAGGGGGGAGGGCTAGGTCGGTGCAGTGGGAGAAGGAGGTTGGCCGTTTTGCTTTGTTTTTGCACGCACATCTAAAATAAAACACAGAGGAGGGGAGGGGTGGCGCTGAGACCAAAGAAGGGAAGAAAGGGAAGTAAAACTGCAGATAGCATTGTGAACGAAAACGAGAGGATCCAGAAAGATGCACGGTTCTTTCCTCCCCTCCCACCTGTTTCTTTGAACATTTCAGAGGGTTGGGCTTTTGACTGCATTCATTACAATTACAAGTAGCCCTCCCTGGAAATGTGTCCCAAATCTCTGAGTGGCTCTTAACTCTGGCAGCTGCTCTGGGACCGTTATTTCAGCGTCCCAGAGGAAGGGTATTTTAGGGATGAGGCCTTACCAGAAATACGAAGCCAGGGGAAAAGAAGAAACATTACAGTATTTCCAAAAATATTTTGATAGCCATGCAAAACTTTGGAGAGGCTTGAAGACAAATCAGGGTATGCGCAGTTGTGGACACCAAGTAGACTGACTCTGTAGTTTGGGTTGTAGGTTAATTTTGCTTCCTATGTTGTCAGACGGGCAGAAGCATTGGTACCCGTGAGTGTGTGCATGAACTGCACTTGCATGTGTGTGCATTCATATGAGTGTGTGCGTTTGTTTGCAGTCTGTAATTTTTGATTAGAATCATGGTTTCTGTGTATGGGATAGACAATATGTTTTATTTAAGTGTTAAAATAATATAGGACTAAAGAAAACACATGGATGCTACTAGAGTTATAGCTGGGGAGGGTGGGGGGATGCTTTACTAGCATGCTCAAGGTCTCAGGTTTGATTTCCAGGACTGGAGATATTTATCTGTCTACCCATTCATATATCTAAACAATGCACACACACACACACACACATACACACACACAACCTTCCACTATTTTAGAAACTATGGGCCGGGCGGTGGTGGCGCACGCCTTTAATCCCAGCACTCGGGAGGCAGAGGCGGGTGGATCTCTGTGAGTTCAAGACCAGCCTGGTCTCCAGGACAGGCTGCAAAACCACAGAGAAACCCTGTCTCGAAAAAAACCAAAAAAAAAAAAAAAAAAAAGAAACTATGGGAGTTCATATCAGCTAAGACTAATAGTTAAACAGAGAAGGATTTCAAAAAAATTATTTTAAATTATATGTATTTACCAAAAAAATTCATCTTTAATTATGTGTGTTTCTGTGCATGGATAGGTGCATGAGAGTGTGGAGATCTGAGGAGAGTTGTTGGATTCTAAGGAGCTATATTTACAGATGGTTGTTGTAATGATCTGCTCTGTCCCTTTAAGAGACAAGCCACGCCCACTCCCCCCTCCGCTGAGGCAGGCAGATCTTCCTTCCTGCTTGTAGCCTGAGTCTTTCCATCTTTTCTTTTCCATCTCCCTCTCGAACGAAGAAGCAGCTTCTGTCTCTCCTCTCTTTCTCTCTCTCTTTCTCTTCCACTCTCCCCCTCTGCTTCTCTGCTCTTCTCCTTCTCCCCCTTCCCTTCCATACTTCCATAACCTACTAAATAAATATCCAACCTCACTCTGCATGGCGTGCCTATCCGTCTGTCTCTTGCCTGCTGTGTGGTTCCCCGCCCAGGTCCAGCTGCCTTCAGAGACCTGTGGCATGGTCTTGTGCGCCTCAATCCATTACAGTTGTGAGCCACCCAAAGAGGGAGCTAGGAATTGAATTTGGGTCCTCTGCAAAAGCAGTATGCACTCTTAAGCACGAGGAAAACTTTCCTGCCTGGGAATAAGCTCTATTTAGAGCTCTGGCTATAAAGGTTAGGCTCTACCTCTCAAAAATCAAATATGACCCTGCCCAGCTGAGGGTACCAGCAATAGCAGCTTGTTCCTCTTCCAGGGATCTTTCCTGGGCCCGACTGGGGAGTCGCTTGCTCCTCCTACAGCCTGCTGTTCACTGATCTCTTTACCCTCCACCAAGCCTGTCTGTTGAACTACTTAGAAAAACATCCAACAGCCAGGTGTGATGGTGAGTGCCCTTAGTCCCAGTACTCAACACTTGGGAGGCAGAGGCAGGTAGTGTTTTGTGAGTCTGAGGCCAGCCTGGTCTACATGGTGAGTTCCAGAACAGCTAGGACTACATAGGGACACACTAGCTCAAAAAACAAAAACAAAATTTAAAAGAGAGAGAGAGAGAAAGAAAGGAAGAAAAAGATACAAGATCTTCTTTATATTTTACCCTAGTCTTAGCGGTCTGGTTGGAGGACTTTGTCCCTTCCCGGTGGTCTGGCAATAAGGCTATTTTTTGAGTTTTCATTTTTAATTAGTGTAAGCTATTAGTTGTTGTCCTGTGATATTTGTTATAATGCATTCATTGTTTTTTTTTTTTTTTTACCAACATCCAAGGGCAGTAGAGCACAGGGTGCAATTTTGTAAATAAAGCAAAACAATGTTCATCATGCCCTGGGGTTTGGCAGATGTGGGTTAAGAATTAGTGTACTGTCAGGGTAGCTATCTTCGGGCCCTGTGCATGTTAACAACTATCTACCCATCAGTCAACTTGTTCAGGCAGCCACATATGTTGAACTGATTGTGGATGAAAGTGACTGAAAGCCAGGCTTTGCTTATCTTAGCAGAGAAGGTTTTCATACAAGTGACAAAAATTTCCACGGAGGGAAATAAAAGTCTAGGGTCTGAAGGAATTTGGTCTTCTTCATCTGCAGTGTGAGCGGGACCTTTGAAGTATGGGGGAGGGATACCAAGGAGAAATTAGATTGGAGTTCTGCTCCAGGACTCCATAGCAGAGCGAGAACATCTTACCTCTTCCACAGAGTATGCGAAAGGACACAGCGCTGCATCACACTTGTTTCCTTTATGTCCTCGATGGGTGGTAAGGGAAATCAATTGTATATTTATAAGAGAGTAATGTCTGCCGGGCGGTGGTGCCTTTAGTCAGCAAGCAGAGGCAAGCAAGAATATTTTCACTTACATGATATAACTACAGGAATTCATCTTGTTTCCTTGAACTTTGAAAGACTGATTTTAGTAGGCTGGAGAGATGACTCAGTGGTTAAGAGAGCTTGCTACTTCTGCAGAGGACCTGGGTTTGATTCGCAACCGTCTGTAACTGCAGTTCCGGGGGATCCTATGCCCTCTTCTGACCTCCAAGGACACTTGGCACAGACGTGGTGCACATATATACATACAAGCAAAACACACACACATACACACCCATATGCTAGTAAAGTATAACAAAGCAGTGGATTTTAAGTTCATATTGTTACTTAATGAACTTAAGAAAATTTTCTTTTTTTTTAATATTTATTTATTTATTATGTATACAATATTCTGTCTGTGTGTGTGCCTGCAGGCCAGAAGAGGGCACCAGACCTCATTATAGATGGTTGTGAGCCACCATGTGGTTGCTGGGAATTGAACTCAGGACCTTTGGAAAAGCAGGCAATGCTCTTACCCTCTGAGCCATCTCTCCAGCCCCAGAAAATTTTCTTTTCTTCTTCTTCTTCTTCTTCTTCTTCTTCTTCTTCTTCTTCTTCTTCTTCTTCTCCTTCTCCTCCTCCTCCTCCTCCTCCTCCCTCTCCCTCTCCCTCTCCCTCTCCCTCTCCCTCTTCATCTTCTTGTTTGTTTGTTTGAGATAGGGTTTCTCTGTGTAGCCCTGGCTGTTCTGGAACTCACTCTATAGACCAGGCTGACCTCGAACTCACAGAGATTTGCCTGCCTCTTCCTCCTGAGCACTGGGAGAAACATAGTTAACATGTGCACACCTTTACATGGAGAGGGGGTTGCTTGGACCTGAATGCCAGAGATAGAGATTTCCCTAACACTCAAGGGATGGGACAAAAGTTATTTTTGAGCCCAGAATGAAATTAACCACAAGGATTCAGCCTTAAAGAAGATACAAAACTATTCCATGACAGTCGGCATCTGGGACTCTTTCCTGTTAGTGTGCAAACTTCCCAGGATGGGATCTTCCTTTGGTTTAGTGATGGATCCCACACATAGGAACTCAGTGAAAGCTTTTAAAATGATAAATGAATACTTTAAACTTGTGATAAGATAAATGAGTAATGTAATATTAATTTCCCAGCTGCATTAACCCTTAATTTACACCTGGGCTCCAAGGTTGCTGTCTGGGTGGGCTTATAAGCATCTACTATCGATACGGGTAGCTACCAAACAGCTTGACTTCAACTGTTGTACCTTTGCTCTCCCTAGTCCGAGCCTTGACCATGGAAGAGCTGGTCTGACAGTGGAGACTCTGTCCATGGTCAGTTAATTCTGTCCAGCAAGGTCACCCTGTAACACACTGAAGTCACTATGCTGAAGTTGCTCAACAAATCACACAACCACCAAAGACACGTTAAGGAGCTGAGTGTGCATTAACATGTTGGGGGGGGGGATGAGTAAATGAACCAACACAGAATTAAACTGAAAAGAAAAGGAAAGGAGAAGGTTGCCAGTCTCCCTGAGGGCCTCTGGAAACCAGGAAAGCATCCTCATCTGCTCCTGATGGATTTTGAAAACCGTCTGCCAAAACCAAATCTCACTAGTGCAATTTTTTTTCTCTTACATATAATGACCACAGTGAGAAATTCCTGACACAGATCTAGAAAAGACCAAATAGGGCGTCAGGGTTAAAACAAAACAAGAATGACAAAACCTAAAACTACCTGGCAGCTCTTGCCAAGTCTGCAACGGAGCCATTTCCAAAGCACTAGCACTGCAACCAAGCCACACCCATCTCCCGGCCGCCTTCCTGTTTGCTCTTCCCCACAAACAGGTTCAGGCCTCGCTCCCGTTGGCTTTCTCCCTTTCTGAAAAGAACTCCATGATATGATGATTTGACGCTTCTGCTTAATCCCTGTCTTAACAGCTGTGTTTTAGTCTTGCTCCCATCCATCCTAGTCTCTGTTCCTTCTAGATCTGTGTTTTAGGAAACACGTCCCCGAGGTGTTTCCATGCTGTGAGCCACAAATACACCAGGACACAGTAGGGTTGGCTCTCCCAAAAGGCACGTGTCCCTTACAAAAAGCATGAAGGTTTACATAGTCTGGACCTCTGAGAGGTTCACATCCAAGTAAAAAGAAAAGACAGGCAAAACGTGGGTGATAACTAAATTAATAGAGCAAGACACTATCTATATTTTAAGAACATTATGGGTGAGGGGAACAGGGTTAGTTCCTTTCACAGAGACAGCATAAAGGCCTGGCAACGCTACTAGATTTACGATGTATTTCGCTCCCTCTGATAAGGAAGTAAATAGATTACTCTGGAAAGAAGATGGACAAGACACACTTCCTACTGTCAGAGGCTCTACTTAAGAGAGATGTGTCTGCGCATTCATATCTAAAACACTAGGTAAAGCTTAGATGTTAGTCACAGGGAGTACGGAGCAGAGAAGAAGCGATGGGCGTGGGCTAGGTCGAAGCTTTTAAACCAAGCTTGAAGCACCTGCACGTGGGGAGGGCGGCGTGTGTGTATGTGTGTGTGTGTGTGTGTGTGTGTGTAGCACTTCATATTTTCTACGTACCTAGTATCTTACGATACAAGGTAAAAAACCGTATTAACTGAAACAGCAGCATTGGCTGGCTAATTCTTGTCACAGCGACTTTTTTATGATCTTAGAAAAGTCCGTTCACTACTGCTTTTTTTTTGTTTTTCGAGACAGGGTTTCTCTGTGGTTTTGGAGCCTGTCCTGGAACTAGCTCTTGTAGACCAGGCTGGCCTCGAACTCACAGAGATCCGCCTGCCTCTGCCTCCTAAGTGCTGGGATTAAAGGCGTGGGCCACCACCGCCCGGCTTCACTACTGCTTTCTGGCAGTTGCCAGGGTAGTACTTGTTAATGGAGGGTCACGCCCTCTTTATAACCTGACGGAACAAACAGGAAAGGAAACACACACCTTCTGTAAACAGCGAGCTGTTTGGGGGTTCATGGATTCCTGTGCCTACTCTTGAACTGCACAGGGTCTGTGGTCACAATTAAGTCCTGATGGAGGCAGCCTCTGTAGAACTGAAAGATGTTCTCTCAGCAGGCTTGCTCCATTAGAGCTTGGCGAGTTTTTAGTGACAGAAGCCTCGTCTTTTCTGGAGCTTTTAATATGCCTATGATGCCTGATTGGTACACAGCTAAGGGCCAAGTCTGATGCTAAAGGGGTAATGCAGGCCTATGGGGTGGGACGGTTAGGAATGAGAGAGTCAGGGAACAAGAGAGAGAAAGAGCCTTCCGGAAGGAGGGATATACTTGTGCAGGAAGCCTTTGTTTTTCAAAGTTTCCCTGGTGACTCTGAAAACTGTGATGGAGCCCCACACCCACTGCCTTAGGATGTTATTTTCTGTGAGCCTCTTCAATCCCTCCCGCAGAGAGATCCTGGCAAGCCCTTCAGGCATGCCCAGACGCATTCCGGATCCTGGCCTGCAGCCCAGCTTCAGCTTGGGATGGAGCATCCCTCCTACTCCCCTTCCATGCTGCAGAGTAAGGTCGCTGACAAGAGAACTCTAAAATGCAGGCAGCTTGTAAGTGCTCATGGAAATAGTTCTATAATGTAGTATCCTGGAGCCAGATCTGGGCTGGAGCCTTCTGTAATCAGTGGTGCGAACTGTTTCTAATTTGTAGGTTTAGAATTTGGCCCACTTCTAGGGCATTACGCTAAGTGAAACAAGCCAGGCAGAGAAAGATAACTACTATGTGATCTCACATACATGTAATTAGAGACGCTGGTCATATAGAAAGGGTGGAATGGCAGTTACTAGGTGCTGAGGCAGGAAGTAGGGAGGTGCTGGCCAAAGGATGCACAATTTTGATTACATGGGATCAGTTCAGGTTCAATGCACAGCATGGTGACCGAAATTAATAACAACGGGCTGAATGCTTGAAAATGTCTAAGACAGTAGATTTAAACGTCTCTATTACATTTAAGAAACTAATTGTGTGGGGGGGGGGCGTGGTGTCAGCTCATGCTTTCCTCCACGTGGGTCCTTAGCTCATTAGTCTTAGCAACAGGTGCCTTTGCCCACTGAGCCATCTTGCCAGTCCTAAGTCCTAATATCTTAGCTGTCCTTAGTTAATCAAAAAAGGAAAAAGATAAGTATGTAAAGTAATGCATACGCTAATTTGCTCAATTAATCATTTCATGATATGTACATATTCCAAAACACCATTTTATACACCATCAGTGTATATGGTTTCGGCCAATTTGCGTTTCTTTTTAAATTGTGCGGGTGTGGGGGAGTTGTGTGCCCTTTGCATGAGGAGGTCAGAGGCTGGGTGTCTTCTTCAATCACTCTCCGTCTCATTTTTTGAGACAGGGCCTCTCACTGACCCTGGCTTTGGCTAGGCTGGCTTTTGAGACAGGACCTCTCACTGACCCCAGCTTTGGCTAGGCTGGCTTTTGAGACAGGGCCTCTCACTGACCCCAGCTTTGGCTAGGCTGGCTTTTGAGACAGGGCCTCTCACTGACCCCGGCTTTGGCTAGGCTGGCTTTTGAGACAGGGCCTCTCACTGACCCCGGCTTTGGCTAGGCTGGCTTTTGAGACAGGACCTCTCACTGACCCCGGCTTTGGCTAGGCTGGCTTTTGAGACAGGGCCTCTCACTGACCCCAGCTTTGGCTAGGCTGGCTTTTGAGACAGGGCCTCTCACTGACCCCGGCTTTGGCTAGGCTGGCTTTTGAGACAGGGCCTCTCACTGACCCCGGCTTTGGCTAGGCTGGCTGGCCAGCGAGTCCTGGAATTCAGTTGTTTCTGCGGTGCTGCGACCACATGCACAGGACCGCACCAGCTTTTAGGAGGGCGCTGGGGATCAGAACTCAGGCCTTCACGCTTATACAGTAAGCACTTAACCTACTAGGCCATCACCCCAGGCCCCTGTCTTGACCAAATTATATAAAAAAGCCAGCTATCTCTGTTTTTACTTGTTTTTTTTCTTTACTTATGTTTAATGTAAAGCTTCTGATGTTAGACATTTTTATTTTTTAACCAAGTCCCACAAACTGTCCTTGGAGTCTGCATGGGCCTGCCCCCAACAAAACAAAACAAATCTAAAAAAATAAAAATCTTTTAAAAATTAGAGTAACCTCAAATCCAAACAACAACCCCCCAAAACTCTCCCATAGACCCAAAACAAATGACTCGAGCTCCAAACCCCCAAATATGAAGACATTTATATTTAATAAAAATATTAATAAAATTGATGTCACTTTGAGAAGAAAATGATGGGGCCAGAGGGATAGCTCCATAGTGAAACACAAGCTACACTGTAGCTCACAACTGTATCTCCAAATCTAGGAGCTCTGACGGTCTCTTCTAATTTCCACGGGCACCAGGCACACAGATGGTGACCATATATACATATATACACTCATACGCATAAAATAAAAATAGGTAAGCTTTAGTAAAGGGTATCTACCCAAAAGGTGCTAACTATGTAAAAACATCTTCCTTCACTCAATAGACAAAGTCTATTGAAAACAAAACAAGGGGGAGAGATACATTGATTTCCTGATGATATCAAATGGGCCAGAAATAAAAGTAGAGTTGGTAACCAGGTCCAGTAGGGAGGCTGAGGCAGGAGGATTTTGAGTATAGTTTGGCGAGAGCTATCCAGTGAGTTCAACGTGAGCCTGGCATACACCGGGAGACCTCATTTCAAACAACAGAACAAAGCAATAAGCAGAGAAAAGAATGAAAGAACCCTCCTAGCAGGGTACTTAAAGGCATGTAATCTTAGACCTGTGGAAGTGCGCACAGATCAGTACAGAGGTTTAGCTACAAGTATATTAAATAACATATCGATGCCCTGAAATTTTACACAAGGATTATGAATGATGCCAGGAATGCTTGTTATATAAAAGGGTATAAATGATATACTCACATTTAACAGCTAATTAAAATTAGCATCTGTCTATAATACAGCTTTTACAAAAGAAAACGTATATGGACAGGAAGCAGGCTGATGTCTCACGGCTTCAGGAGGAACTTGGGCAATGAGTGCTGTCATTTTCTAAGTTTAAATAATTTTTTTTTAAACATGAAGCAATTTTGATGTTGCCCTTTTTGAGACAGTAATGTGAGGACTGTATCGCGAATCAGAAAATTTGCTCTAATTATATGATCTTGCTCAACTGATTTAATTTAATCCCTTTTACTTAAATGATGCTCTGTGGACTTAAAGTCCATAATGGTTAATGTAACCATGAAAATAAGTACTGACATTTGCTGAGTATAAAAATAAGTCAGGGCCCAAAACTGATGACACAGTCCGCATGATGAAAATATCAGATGACTCAGATTTAGGGACATCTCAAAAAATGCTTTACTATGGCGAAAGATGGCTCTGTGGTTAAGAGTACCTACTGCTCTTGCAGAGGACCTGGGTTCAGTTCTCAGCACCCACATCAGGTAGCTCACAACCTCCTGTAAATCTAGCTTCAGGGAATCTAATGCCCTCTTCCAGCACCTGTACTTTATGCACCTATATAAAGAAGTAAATAAAATTCTAGACTGGCTTCGTGGCGCATGCCTTTAATCGCAACACTTGGAAGGTAGAAGCATTTGGATCTCTGAGTTTGAGGCCAGCCTAGTCTATAGAGCTAGTTACAGGGCAGCCAAGGCTACTCAGAAAAACCTACTCTGGAAAAACCCAAACAACACCAACCAACCAATCAACCAACCAACCAACCAGACAAATAAATTCTAGCGGTCTGGAGAGATGGCACAGCGGTTCAGGGCATTTGTTGCAGAGGATCCAGGTTTGGTTCCCAGCATCCACATGGTGGTTTGAAGCCATCAGTAACTCCAGTTCCATGGGATCCAGTGCCCTCCTTCTGACTTCCATGGGCACCAGGCACTTGTAAAATGAAATACACAAATCTTAATAGAAAGAAGGAAAGGAAGGGGCTGGAGAGATGGCTCAGCGGATAAGAGCACTGATTGTTCTTCCAGAGGTCCTGAGTTCAATTCCCAGCAACTACATGGTGGTGTACAACCACCTGTAATAAGATCTGGTGCCAACTTCTGGCCTGCAGGGACATATGCAGGCAGAACATTGTATACACAATAAATAAATCTTAAAAAATTATTTAAAAAAAGAGAAGGAAAGGAAGGAAGGGAAAAAAAAAGGTCAAACTAAAAACCTTAACAACCCAGGAACAGCTGAGCTGCAGAAGTTAAATATCAGTCTTCCCAATACAGTCACCGAGATCCTGCTGTGCGCAAGGGTTTCTGCTTTCAGGAGGATGGAGCTGATGCTCACACACGTCTTTCCTACCCTCTTGCTGCTGCATCCCATGAAATGCAGGTTTAAGCCTTTGCAGGGAGCTCTGTTTATTCCTTCAGCCTCCTAAATATCCTTCAGCGTATATTAAATAAGCCTTAAGGAGATTTTGCTTCTTTCCATTTCATTGGCTGATTAATGTTTTTTTTTCTTACTTTCAAACTATTCATTTCTAAGTTTGTGTTCTTATGTGTTTATCTTCTTTAAAAAGTTTCCACAGCCGGGCGATGGTGGCGCACGCCTTTAATCCCAGCACTCGGGAGGCAGAGGCAGGCGGATCTCTGTGAGTTCGAGACCAGCCTGGTCTACAGAGCTAGTTCCAGGACAGGCTCCAAAGCCACAGAGAAACCCTGTCTCGAAAAACCAAAAAAAAAAAAAAAAAAAAAGTTTCCACAGGGCCCGTGAGATGGCTGAGTGGCTCCCAGTGCTTGTTATCAAATCTGACCACCTGAGTTGGCCTCTAAGACTCACGGTGAGGAAGAAAAGAGCCAAGCATTGCAAGCTGTCCTCTGGCTCCACATGGGATGTGCTATAAGAAATAAAAAAGGAAATGTAGGGGCTGGAGAGATGGCTCAATGGTTAAGAGCACTGGTTGCTCTTCCTGAGGATCTGGGTTCAATTCCCAGCACCCACATAGCAGGCCACAACTGTTTGTAATGCCACTTCCAGGGGATCTGACACCCTTTCACCAATGCACATGAAATGAATTGAAATAAAAAAAAAAAGGGAAATGTAATTTTTAAAAGTGTCCACAGAGAATAGTCACCGTTAGACTCTCCAGGGGCCTGTCCCATGCCCTTTGCCACCATGTGTCTCTGTGTTAGTCCCTTCTCCAGGTCCCTGTGGCCGTCTCCTAGGGTTTCTTCCTTTCACTACTCAACAGGACAGTTTAACTAACATGCTGACTGGAACTATATGGTCCGTCCATCCCACACGGCTTCACACTTTGATATCAAGGTCAATGTTGAGTTGACTGAAGTAGTTTACCCCAGTTTACACTGTTTTAGCGCCAGGGATTGTGCCTAGGGCCTTGGGTGACAGGAAGATGTTCTACTCCTGAGACGCATCTCCATCTCCGGCCCTTCCACTGGGCTTTTTAGAGTGAGCAATCTATTGACTCATTTCTCTCATTATAAAAAAAGCAGGGGTGACACATGCCTTTAATCTCAGTGCTCAGGAAGCCGACGCAGAAGGATCTCTGTGAGTTTGAGGCTGGCCTGCTCTATAAAGCGAAGAGTCCTGGCTGCTCTTTCAGAGGATTCTGCTTCCATCCCCAGGACCCATGTGGCAGCTCACAACCATTTGTAACTCTTCTTCCAAGCGACTCATTGCTTCCATGAGCACCAAGCATACAGCAGACAAAACACCCACACACATAAAACTAAAATAAATTTTAAAAATCAAAGTATAATTTACATATAGTAAAACATTTTTAAAGGTATGGTTCTACAGATTATGACTCTTGAGTTTTTACTATTGTAATTCAAATATTTCCTTCTTGATTCTTAATAGATGTTCAAAGTCTTCCATAAAGACAAAAGTGTCTTGAATTGTTTTATCTTATGACCTTGACAGTTATAATAGGCAAAACTCTCATTAAAATACTGTTCATTATCTATGCACCCCCTCTCCCATCCCCAGTACAGGATCTAGAGTTACTCAGATTAATGTCTATAGAGAAAGCATTGGTAGGCTTTGTTAGAAATCAACAATTGAAAACATCGGAAAGTTATGATTTAATTTAGAGAGAGTCAGAATGAATTTATCTTATCTGCCTCACTGGTATGAAATAATTGCTAAGTCTAATAATGAATAACTGCTGAGGAAGCCAAGAACCAAGTCCTTAGACTTTGGGATGAAGTACCACGGAATGATACTACACAAACAAAGCCAAGTCCGGCAGAGGGATGAGCTACTTAAGTTGATTAAACATTGATTTTGATATCAAAGTGTGGAACGGGCTGGAATAGATGGTCCACAAAGCTCCAGCGATCAATATTGGGACCAATTTTATTCATTATGTCGATGGTTTGGAAGAAGGAACATGCAGTAAGCTTGTTACACAAAACTAGAGGGAGGGTCAGTCAATACAAAGAGGGGATGGAATGAGTGGACTAGGGACATAAGCAGTTAAGTGGCTTATTCCGTTAGGGGCAGAGGAATATGGAGCAGAAAGACCACCTCACAGGAGTGTGAAGTCAGAGCATTCAGAGTGGAGTGAAGGTAGAGCAGAGCAGCAAGCGAGAACGGGACAAGTAAAACAATCCAGACGCTTGCAGGCAAAAACGGTGACTAGAGGAGCTAGATAAAAATGCCTTACTAGATTGGGTTAAGAGAACAACTCATGAAACGCATAATTAAGGATGCTTGTCATGACGGATGACAGAACTCTTGAGTTAGGGGTGGTCAAACAGTAGAGAAATTTCTTAAAATTAGATGACAGAGCATAAGAATTACTTATGTGTTAAAAATTTGTATTTATTATGTATTTTACATATTAGGTGTATATAATAACATAAATATTGATTTGTAGGTTATATTCAGTTTATTTGGCTTTATTAGTGTTATCTTTTTATATACTGTTAAGAAATATTTCCATACCTTAAATTGGAAAAATAACCTTTTATATATCCTAAAATTTTTGTTTTATCAATTAAATTTGTTCTTTGACAATTTTATAAATGTGTCTATTCCAATTACTCTCGCCGGATAGGCTCCCTTGTCTTCTCCCTCTGGCCGGTCCCTCCACTCTCCCTACAGCCCCCCTGCTCCTCCCCACAGGTCCTTTTCCCTTCTTGTTCATACCTTGTTTTGTGACCCACTCAGTTTAACAAAGGCTGTCTTTGTGACCAAGGGTATGAAACTATGCTGGAGACTGGTGGCTCCCGAGAGAATCCACAGGTCAGTGAGACAGGCGGCCCAGCCTGGTCTGGAACTTACAGGCTTCTTTCCTCAGCCTCTGAGGGCTCGGACTGGATTTCAGACAGGGCCATCACTGTCTTCTTTACAATTACGATTGTTTGTTCAACTGGTGAGTACTGTTTTTTGTTTGTTTGTCTCCTTCCCAATCATTTTATGGTAGGTCATATCACTAAATAGTTCTTTTCACTAAAATAAGAAGTTTGAACCATTAATACTAAAATTACAAACTTATAGCTTATTGAAATTAATGCCTTGTTCAAAAAATGTTGGCACACGCCTTTAATTCCAGCATTTGGGAGGCAGAGGCAGGCCGATCTCTGAGTTCGAGACCAGCATGGTCTACAGAGCAAGTTCCAGGACAGTCTCAGTTACACAGAGAAACCCTGTCTTGAAAAGAAAACAAAACAAAAATGGGGACTGGAGAGATGGCTCAGCGGCTGAGAGCACTGGCTGTTCTTCCAGAGGCCCTGAGTTCAGTTCCTAGCCCCCACATGGTGGCTCACAACCATCTGTACTGAGATCTGATGCTCTCTTCTGGCAAGCAGGCAAACATGCAGATAGAACACTCTATATTTAATGAATAAATAAATAAAACAAAAACAGAAGGTAAGAAGAGCTTGTGAACACAATGCTTATGGTTAGGCTGTATCTGACAGCGCAGAGTCATTGCTAAGCCGCGAGTTAAAAGAGCTGTGGAGGGTGCACAATAAGAGTAAGGAAGGTTAAAGAGGAGGGGCTTGCCGCCAGGTGCGTGGGAAGGCTTTAAGGAAGACTTGCAGGGAGTTTAAAGTCTTGTCCCAGTTGCCAGGAACACAAGGGACCTGGGAGCAGGATACCGACAGTCAAGTGTGGAACAGTGAGGGATTATGAGGGCTGTCCTTGATAGGACCCACGAAGGAGCTGGAGCTAGGAAAAGGGAAAGGAGCAGAATGGCAGATGTAGAACACAAAGGGCAGGGAAGTGCAGACCCTGCCAGGGCCAAGCTGGCCTTCCTGCCTTTCAGCAGTGCTGGCTAACGCTCAGTGGTTGAGAGGAATGGGAGAGTTCTTCGGCGAAGCATTTGGTCTATCTGATTATTTTTGTTGTCTGTTTTATTTATTTATTTATTTTTTTGAGACAGGGTTTCTCTGTGTAACAGTCCTTGCTGTCCTGGAACTAGATCTTGTAGACCAGGCTGGTCTGGAACACGTGGAGATCCACCCGTCTCTGCTCCCGAGTGCTGGGATTAAAGGCGTGCGCCACCACTCCTTTTGATTTGTTTTGTGGTGTGGGAAACTGAATGCAGGACCCTGTGAACGTCAGTCCACCACTGAGTATTACACATTTTGTGTCTTCTGCAGACTCCATTTCCTGAGGGTAAGAGCCTTGCAGGGTTTTGCAGAACAGGGGGCAATAAATTTTGTGCTTTTAGCAAACAAGTAATTAAGAGAGATTATAAAGGAAACTTGCCAGTACCACACAAGGCTTCTGCTAGCGGGAAAGCTGGGGAAGACTGTCACACCTGACTCCTGCCTGGAATTCTGCGAAAAAAAATGAGGGCACCATTGTTGGAGACAGTGTCCAAAGGGAAGGCAGAGCTGTGTTTGCAGACAGGTTAGGAGCTCAGTTGTGAACATTTGCAGTTTGAGGCTAAGTGAGACATTCAAGAGGAATTTATGGAGCCTAAGGTACGGAACAGGAACTCAGGTGACAGCAGAAAACTAAAGATAAGAGGTAGACCTTAGTTGAGAGGTGGTGGCTGGGGTTGCAGGAGTGCTGATCTTGCTGAGAAAAGCCCAAGGACCCAAGAGCTGCGTCTGGAGTGGTATTCACGTGTAGGGCCGGAAGAGGGCCGATACTCAAAGCAGTTCTGTCCTGTATGTTAGCCCTTGACCACGGGCAGCCATTTAAGTTTGCATTCATTAAAATAAAATAACTTAATTGCCCAGCCACACTGATCATATTTCAAGCACTAATGGCTGCGTGTGGTTAGTGGTTGTTGTAAGGAACAGATAGGAAGCATTTTCACTGACCTAGATTGTGTTTGTGCATGCGCGCACGCGTGTTCGTGTGTGTTTAAATTAGACTGTGTGGCTAAAATGGAGAAATATTCATTTGAGAGAAAACCGGAAAGCAGATGAGGTTGAAGGAGGAGAGTACTCAGGAGGAAGTGTTTAGTGCTGAATGTTGAAACTGGTGTCAGGAAGGCAAGCTCTCAAGAGCATGCTTAAGGAAAACTCAGACCACTCCAGAGGCAATCCCGCCGCCCCACGGAGGGGTCATATATAGGTGACGGGGACTGAACATGGGGTCTCTGACATATTCGGCAAGCACGTGGCCACTGAGATAACCGGCCCGCCCTCTTCACTTCTTATTTTAAGATAGTTTCATTGTGTAGCCCAGCAAGCCAGTTTGAGATTCTCCTGCCTCAGCATGCCAACAGCTGGGATTTCAAGAATGTACTAGCATGCCTGGCCTACGTGGAGTGTTTTAAAGGCAAGAAACTTGTTCATGTCTGGAACAGCCAATAGGACTGTGAGCATGGCAAAGTCTCCTGAGTCTGTGCCCTGGTCTCCTCCTTTTAGCTTTGCTTCCAAACCCTCCTACCTATGGGCCATGGCTGTCCTCTGGTAGCCTGCCCACACATCGGAAGCCATCTCCCAGATGCTCCGTCTTTATGGTCCTTGCTTTAGTCCGGTTCTCTGGTGACTAAGGCTGGAGCCTCGAGTCATGAGTCACTCCCGTACTGGTCAGTCAAGGCATGCTTGTTCCACTGCCTTTACAGGTACTCATTTAAAAGATCTGCTTTAAGTTGAAGACGATGATACAATATTTCAGACAACACAGTGTGAAGAGCGATGGCGCTGCACTCAGTCTAACTGAAGTAAAACTTGACAGCATCTGGGAAATCCATTCAAATCTCATTTTTCTTACATTTTCTTTTCATATTTACTTATTTATGGTGTTTTTGGGAGGGCCTGAGTGCTACAGCATGCGTGTCATAGTGAGGGGACAACTTGTGGGGGAGACTTCTTCTGTCACGTGGGTTCCTGTGACCAACCGTATGCTGTCAGGACTGGCCACAAGCCCTTCTGATCTGCTAAGTCATCTCTGTCTGGTCTTCATTTTCCTCTTCAAACATTTAAGAATTAGCGTCTGTCATCCCCGCCAGGAATGTTACAGTGAGTTTCTGTTTCGGTGTCACTTCTGTTGCTGTGACACAATGTCCTGACCTTAGCGGAGGAAAGCTCCCTTCAGTTTAGAATTCTACCTTACAGTCCTTTCTAGAGGGGGGAGGTCAAGCAAGGAATTCAGCCTATCGCATGGCATACACGGAGAGAAATGAAGGCTCACAAAACTTGGTCTACTGTCTCCACAATCCAGGACTCAGACCTAGGGGATGATGCCACCTGTGGTGGGCTGTATCTTACACATCAATTAAGACAGCCCCTCACAGACACAGGCCGACCTGACCTGGACAGTCCTCGCTGAGACTCTTTTCAGGTGATTATAGATTGTGTCAATGCGACAACTAAAACCAACAGCTACCATATTATTTATATCCATGGATGGTCACAACTTGGTGTGTTTTGAAACTTATGCTTCTGTAACTAGCCCCTCCCCCACTGCTTTTTAAAAGTGATTCCAAGTTCTACATCTTCTGAACCAACTCACTGGTATAGATGAAAAAAGAAAAACCAAGAGGCCAGTTAAACATGCCCAGCTGTCCAGACAGCACTGACATTTTCAGCTAGATATGGTAAGACTAACCGCTGATCATGACTTCATATTTCACTGTTCAGTGCAGTGCCTTACAGTCCCAGCTTGGTTTCCTCGTCTTTTCTTGGAGTTGTAGCTGATGTCATTATTGAGTTTTGTCCTAGTCTACAGAGGAATAAGGTGATCTGGTTTTGTTTCTTGGCCAGGAATAGCTCATGAAAATCTTGAGAGAAAACATGATAAGAAACTGGGCCAAGGCATGAGGATGGGGGAAAACAGATCTGTTTTGAGATTTATTCATGATATTTATACTTTTAAATTTTTATTTAATGACTATACCAAAACATATTACTCCATTGTGAATTATACTATATTAGTTACTACATGTTTTATATATACATATATGTTTTGCATACAGTTTGAATGTGTCTGCACTAGTTAAGAAAAAAGTAATCTTTCAAGACACCATAGTTTATAATAGTGGGGTGGTGGTGGCGCACGCCTTTAATCCCAGCACTCAGGATGCAGAGGCAGGTGGATCTCTGAGTTTGAGGCCAGCCTGGCCTACTACAGATTGAGTTCAAGGACAGCCAGGGCTACGCAGAGAAACCTTGTCTGGAGAAATCAACCCCTCCTCCCGGAAAAAAAAAAAAGATAGCCTATAACAGTAACTCTTTCCGATGTGGTTGGAGTTTGTTGAAGCTCACCATAGTCTTGAGTGATGCTTTTGCTAACGTGCATTCTTTAGAAGATATGTATCAAAATAGCCAGTGTGGGTTATCATTTTTGTGATCTAAAAAGATTGTTCATTCACAACACAATGGAGAATATGTCATTGTCAGCATTAAAAATATCAGAAAATGTCTGAAATGTTCTTTTTAGAGCATCCAGGTCAGGATAAAGTTATGAGTCTGTGACTCCCATTAACTTGGGTTTCATCTATACCTTGCTCTTCCATCCATCCATCCCTCCAATCAGTCCATTTTTTTCTCCAAAAAATTAGGTGTAAAAGTGTACTATTTATACCATTCAATTTAAAAAGCAATACTTCTAGTGAAATATAGGAACACAGGAAACTACTGTTAAAAGAAATGAATCCTATTCTTGGACTTAGAATTTCAAATTTTGTTTTTGCATGTCTGCACATGTGTGTGCTTTAAGGACAAGTTGTTGGTAAGATTTTGCATAATAAGCACAGGTTTGCTATTCTATGAGCATAGATAACAAATACGAGTCTTCTGGAACTGAGATGCATTTTTTCTGCAAATGAAATAAGTTTTTTTAAGTTAGTGCATTAGTTTAGATGTTTCCTCTTCACAATATCACAAAATATAACTACAATAATTGGAAGGTTAATTCTAACTTGAGACAGACTTCTAATAAATGGAGTATTGTGGACAGTGTTTCCTCCTCTTGAATTTAACCTTTTAGCAAATGTATCCAAAGGTACATAGGCAGCTATGTCTCTTGTTGGCAGAGCACACAGAGAACCTGAGCATTTTTCTCCTGAATGACAGCAAGTCATTAAGGATGTCAAAGGAAGGCGTGTTAACCTAAATCACTAAGTGAAAAAGTGTACCTAAATGCTCCCAAGGGGGAAGGGCACTTTAGTGAGATTTACTATTTCAACAAATGTTGGCAATTGTTGACTTGCTTTCTCAGGAGGATTAAGCAGCAAAACAATTTGAAAAGGTGATTGTGCTTCATTAAGTATAATATAGCTAAGCCTGTTTTTTTTATCACGGGCCAGAATTAAAACTCTTTTCCCTTAAGAAGAGACTTGAGATACCTTTTAGCAATAAGCGCCTGCCTCTAGGGTCCATAAAAGATGGTTGGAAACCAAGGGCTAAAGGGGGTCTGTAGGGGGGATGGGAAGGCGATGGATCCGACAGTGGATTGAATGTGTGTGAAAAAGTCCTCCTCCAGCCTCGGAGGGGGTGTCTCCCCCAATACCAGCTCCCTCCCCCAGGGCTCATGGGGCGGGTCCGGTTTGCTCAGTAGCAGCGGCAACCGCAGCAGCAGCCTTGGGGCTGAGCGGCGGTGGCCTCCTGGCAGCGCCGGCAAGAGGCAGCTCCGAGAGCCCAGGCCCTGGGGAGATCCAGCTCAGGCGGCTGCCAGGATGGAGGAAACGTCGAGCGGAGCCGGAGCCACCGGGGACGGACTTCCTCCCCAGCTCAGCTCCCCGACAGCTTGGCGAGGCCTGCTCCAAGGGCCGGCGAGTAGAGGAGGCTTGTGCCTCGGGCCTGGCGGCAGTGGCGTTCACGGCGGGGTAAACGCGCGAGCCGGGGCCGTTCTCAGGAACCTACAGCGCCACGGCCGCTCATTGTCTCTCCCCTTCCACCCGGGGGCAAACAGGAAGCCCGCCGCCTGGCCGAGCGACGGACGGGCGCCGGGACCAATGAGCGCAGCCGACGGCGAGCGTGGCGGCAAATGAGCGCCGGGAAGAGGGGCGGAACTTCCGGGCGGGCTGTCACCCTCTTCCCCCCTTTTGGGCTGGAGGCTCCACCTTTTGTGTTTCCCGCACAGTCAATCAAAATAGGAAAAAAAAAATCCCCGGACCGCTCGGGCCGTGTCCGCCGCCGCTTCCCGCATCCTCTCCCGCCGCCGCCGCCTTCGCTTCTCACCATGTGTAAGGCGGCGGGGAGCCCCGCCTGAGGTGTCCTAAACACACTATGACCGGTACGTAAGAGCCGTGCGAGAGCAACCCTCGCTGCCTCCGCCGCTGCCGCCCACAGCCAGCCCGGAGCCGCCACCGCCGGCTCCCGGCCCCGAGCGTGCGGACCGAGTGTCTGTGGAGGCGCAAAGCCGCACTCGCCGTCGCCTCCCTTCCTTCCCCTTCCCCGCCAGCCAGCGTCCAGCCCTCCAGCCCCCACCAGCAGCGCCGAGCGCCCCGGCGGCTTCGGGCCGGGCCGGCCCCGCTCCCGCCGGGAGCGCATCCCCCTGTGTGCGGGCGCGGGCGGCGGGCGGGCGTGTGTGTGAGTGACTGACGGTGCGAGAGCGGCGAGCGCCGCGGAGGGAAAGGGGAGGAGAGGAGAGAGGAGAGGAGAGGGGGCAGGGGCAGCGCGGGGAGGAGGAGGAGGGAACGAGGAGGAGGAGGGTTACAGCCGCGGCGGGCGGGGGCAGCAGGAGGGGAGGAGGGAGCGCGCCGCCGCGGCCGCGGGCCCGGACCCGGGGGGAGGGGAGGGGAAAGGGGCCGGGGACCCGGCTGGCGCTAATGTGGCCGCGGCCCGCGGGCCCCCCTCCCTCCCTCCCCGCACCCGCCTTCCTCCCCGCCCCATCCCCCCCCGCGCTGTGCCTGCAGCTCCCGAAAAGCCTGTGAAACAAGAGGAAATGGCTGCCTTGGACGTGGACAGCGGCGGCGGCGGCCATGCAGAGTATCTGCAGCAACAGCAGCAGCAACAGCAGCAGCACGGAAACGGCGCGGCAGCGGCGGCCCAGGTGAGGAGCGGCTGAGCGCGGCCCGGCTCCCCGCGCGCCGCTTTCTCCTCCCCTCGCCCTCCCTCCTTCTCTCCCTCCCTCCCTCCCGCGCGCGCCCGCCCCTCCCCCGCCCCGGGAGCTGCCCGCCCGAGGCGCCAACGCTCCGACCCCGCCCGCGCGCCCCCGCCCGCCGCCTTTTTTTTTCTTTTTTTTTTCTCTCTTGTGCGTGTGTTAAGTGTGCAAGCGTGCGCGCCCTCCCGGGTGGGATCGGGACGGAGGGGGAGGCCCGGCGCGCTGCCGTCCGCCGCGGGGCCGCCGAGCGGGCCGAGCGCGGGGAGAGGCGCCGCCGACCCGGAGGAGGAGGAGGAGGAGGAGGAGAGCGCGGGCCCGGCCGGCGCGGCGCGGAGCGGAGAGGCGCGGAGCGAGCCGCACTTCCTGTGCGAGCGGACCCGGCCCTAACCGCCACCCCCTCCCTGTCTCCCTCTCTGAACCCGCCCATCGCGGGTAGGACACCCAGCCGTCACCGCTCGCTCTGCTGGCCGCTACCTGCAGCAAGATAGGGCCGCCATCGCCGGGCGACGACGACGAGGAGGCGGCCGCAGCCGCCGCCGCCGCCGGGGCCCCCGCTGCCGCCGCTACCGCTGCCGCCGCCGGAGCGGTAAGTCCCGCGCGCACGGCCCGCCCCCGCCGAGGCCCCGCGCCCGCCATCCCGGGCCCGCCCGCCCTCCCGCCCAGAGGCCTCCCGCCGCCGCGCGCTCGCCTGCCAGCCCGCCACGCGCGGCCTCCCCGGCCCCGCCGCGCTTTCCTGCCCGCTCGCGTCCCGGCTGGGAGCCCAGGCCGGCCCGCGCTTCCCGGAGGTTGTCACGGCGGCATCGCGCGCAAAATTCTTCACAAAATGAAGTCTGGGAGGGAGGCGGTGGGGGGTGGGCTCGGGACTCCAAAATGGATGTTGGAGGAATTGGGCTCGGGGCTCGCAAACTCGCTCGCTCGCAGCACTGCCTGTGCAGGCTCGGAGCCTATCGGCCATCGGTAGAATCAGCTCCAGAGGCTGGGGCTCGAGTTTCCAGAGTTTTTCAATCTTGGGATGGTTTGCTGAAGTTCCCTGATCTTGGCTAGTGTAGGCCGTAGATCATTTAAAGAGCATGTTTTATACGGAGGGACGAACACTTTCCATCAGTTTTTTTTTTTTAACCTGACCATTCACAATTCGTGGCTTTTTCAGTCTGCTACAACTTAGCACCAGTTTTTCCTGAGTAGGGTTAAGTGAAACAGTTGGAGGCTATGGAAATTTAAAAGTTAAAAATTGGCTAGAATATAGGTCTTAGAAACAAAAAGCACGTGAGAGTCATTTTGTTTATATGCATGTTAGTGCACTCCATTCTTAGAGTGGCAAAATTGAAATTTATGACTATGATTAGGATGTGTTGGGGTTCTTTTGGAAATTTTAGAATATCTAGGGCATGGAGAGGAGCTGGAAGTCTTACGTGAAGACTGTTTAGAATAGATGCTGTAGGCAACGTGAGTTTTACATTTGTGTGGATCATTGCTTTTTTTTTTTTTTTAAGCCTAAGGTGAACACACTTCTCGAGACTAGATTTTTTTAGAGGTGGGTTATAAGAATCGATTTATGTAGTGGCAGTTTGGATTGTCACTGGAAAAGTTTGCTATTGCTAATTTTTACACTATGTTAGTAAATAGATAATTTTAGTCTTATACTATGGACATTGGGAGTGTTTTTAATGTCTTGTACTTTTTATAGCAGATTAAAATGTAGAAAGCTTTTCAGAAAATTAGTTTTAACCAAACATAGGCAGATTAGCAAACTTTTAAAGTAAGTTATAGTACCCCCCCAGTCCCAAAATGTCAGAATAAGTGTATTGGTTACTTTTGTAAGCCACTACAGAAGTAAAATTGGAAAACAGACTTTAATATTTTAAATACAGCAAGACTTTTCTTGTAACTACCAAAGTCTAGAAATGCTTTACAGACGGGGGAGGGGAATGGTGGCAAGAAGACTAGGGGTAAAAACATGTATTTTAGTCTCATTCAGGATTTAGCAATATTTCCTTGCTTTAAGATTCTCTGAAGTATCAGGTCACTACCAAGAACACATTTCCTGCCAGATGAGCATGAATAATCTGAGCTCATTAACAGTAATAATATTATGAAAATTTAGTTTTGCTAGAGAACCCCCAAACTTGGCTTTTTTTTTTTGTGCATGTTTGGTACTTGATCAGTCTCAGAGTTTTTTTCAATTTCTCATTTTGAGCAAAGTTGGAAAAAACTGAGCTGAATGTTGAATAAGCTGAAAAACATGAGCTCTCTGTGTATTTTTGTCTAAACATTAATGGAAAATGAAAGTTAATTTCCAGCTTAAAAGTGATTTAAAATTTTTTGGAACATTTTAGAGAATAAACTAATTCAAATGAATTCATTGGGATATTTGCCACATTTAAAGCTATATTGTGATAAATATGTCTTCAGTACTCTTAGATTACTGGAGATCACTGGAGGACTATAGTGTCTTGAGAGTTGCATTAAAAAGCTGTGGAATATTTTCAGATTTATATCAAAACTGGAAGTGCTGAATCAGAGTTAACTTAAACCCTTCTTCACCCAGCTCCCCCCATGCTTCCATTACTTCAGCACATTTCTCTGCTCTATGAGACAGCACTGATGTATTGCTGAGAGAGTGCAGATCTTATTTGAGTTCTGCCAGTTTTTCCATTTAATGTCCATTTTCTGATCTAGGTTCTAATCGAAGATGGCTAGCAAATGTGTCAAGTGCAGATGTTGAACCTAATGCCAGTTTAGCTTGGTATTTCAAGATGAAGACTACTAAAGACTTGTTTAAATACTATTTTGAGTTTGGAACTTGTTATGAGAGAGGATCCTGCCAAGGGTGTTTGTGCAGCTAAAGATGAGACAGTTGCAGTTCCAGCTGTAATGTCCTCTAGCATGGACATCCAAAGACGCTGAAACAAGGCTCCTTTGTTTGCATTGCTAATACTTAGGAAGTATGAAATCTCTGCATATATTCAATTAACTTGTCCAATTTATATGCTTGAACTTATTTCATTTGTACTTAGTGAAATAAACTATACAAGCAAACCTTATGAAAATCACTCTTTAAGTGTTCATGAGTTTTGCAGGTAAATGCTGACACATTTCTAGTAGGCTCTTTTGCCCTTAAGACCTACAGGGCTAGGATTTAGCTTAGGGACAGGGCTTGCCTAGCACTTGCAAAGCCTCGCCTTCCGTTTCTCCCCCCTCCCCCACCCGCATTGGGGTTGGGGAAGACCCTACAGTGTCATTGAAGTTGGAGTTCTAATTGAAGTTTTTCTTGAATATCTGCCCAAGAATGTTATGTTTTACTACACCTTAATTCCACACTTGTTCTGGTTTTTATAAAGCCACTTACGGGGTCTGAGAAATTAATGGCATTGAGAGTTTCTTTTCCTTTTCCACTGCTACAATCTAAGAAGACAGATCCTGTCTTTTTGTTTGTTTTGATTTTTTTTTTTTTTTTTTTTTTGGTTTTTCAAGTCAGGGTTTCTCTATGGTTTTGGAGCCTGTCCTGGAACTAGCTCTTGTAGACCAGGCTGGTCTCGAACTCACAGAGATCCACCTGCCTCTGCCTCCCGAGTGCTGGGATTAAAGGCGTGCGCCACCACCGCCCGGCTTGTTTGTTTTGTTTTGTTTTCCTTCAATCTTTCTGTCATTTTTACGCCCAGTTCCATTGGAGAGTGCCCTTGTCATGAATTGCTATAGCAACATCATTGGGAGTGCCATCACCCCCCAGGGCTTCTGTAGGCTATGGTCCTTTTTACCTTGTGTGTGAAAATACACACTTCTTCTTTTTTTTTTTTTTTTTTGGTTTTTCGAGACAGGGTTTCTCTGTAGCTTTGGAGCCTGTCCTGGAACTAGCTCTGTAGACATAGCTGGTCTCCAACTCACAGAGATCCGCCTGCCTCTGCCTCCCGAGTGCTGGGATTAAAGGTGTGCGCCACCACCGCCCGGCAAAATACACATTTCTTAAATTCCAACTTTGATATTAGATAATGTTTTCTTTGTTTTTAATTTCTAGTAAGAATCTTAGAGTGACTGAAAAAATGTTGGCTTAGTTTTACTAGGAAACTTCCGTGGAGCTTTACCTGACACCTAAAGCAGCCCAAGCCCCACTGTGTCTTCACCTACTGCTTCCCCTTGTTTCTGCAGAGCTTCTGGTCACTGTCTTTGGTATTAGATGGATTTATTACTTTTCCATTGGGTATTTAGTGTACTTGATCTTTTTCCTTGGTATGTTGATAGAACTTGCATGAAGGAAAGGGCTTCAGACTTAAGGCTTTGTAGATTTTGAGCTATCTAGAACTTGCTCATAGTGGAATTGCATAAATAGGTTTAAAATTGTTTTATAGTTTCTTGGCCACTAATATCTCAAAGTCAGTTTTACTAGTGATTTTTTTCATTCTATATACACTCTTCCTATAATTTTCTTTTGAGTGATTTGAAACTAATGCATTTATTCAGAAAGTGTAAATTGATCATACTTTGTTCCAGGTATCTAATGGATTTTTTTTAAGTCTGATAACATAGTTTTAATAATTAATGATAACTTGAAATTACATAATGCTTTGCATATGTGTGTGTGTACGTGTGTGCACATACAGAGTTTGTTTTCCTTGTCCCCTTTTTAGACATTTTTGATATATAGCCCCAGTGGGCCTCCTGCCAAGTGTTTGGTTTATAGGTATAAGCCACTGACCTAGCCCTAGCCCTAATACTTTCTTAAAAGTGCTTTTCACTTTAGGATTATTCACAAAAGTCTTAATTTATCATTTTATGTTTGATGTAAGTCTACCCCTTCATTTAACTGAGTTTACTGTGGGAAGTTGGTCCAGTAGTTGACTTAGCTCTGATGAGGTGACATAGATAGTATTTAGGTGGACTTGACACTTGAGTAGCTGTGTTTATTTTCAAGGAACTTGTTGACTAGAAAGCTGTTCACTAATGGTTAAATATCTCCTTTATTACTCTTGTGAGAAATTATCAATCAGTATGTCATACATTTGTCATTTTATTTTGAAAACAAATGGACAAAGTAACAGCTTTGTAAAACTAGCTTATGATAGTATAAAGTACTGTATTTCTCTATAACTCTAAGAATATTTGTGGATTTAGTGTAAAGTACTGTATTCCTCTATAACTAAGAATATTTGTGGATTTAGTATAAAGTACTGTATTTCTCTATAACTCTACGAATATTTGTGAATTTCATACAAGCTAAAAATTTGACAGTTAATTCTCAATTGAACAATAACTTATGATGATGAATGGATTTTATTTTATGCAGATAAAATAGACTAAATTTCAGTTTTCTTAAAATGCTGAGAGACTGAAATAAAACATTGTATTGTAATGTTAGAAAAGATTACTTATGGTTATAATTTCAGTTCCAAGTCAAAATTGAACTAAAAGTGACTTCAGTGCCTGATCCTTGATATAAACGTTGAAGACTAGCTTTAAGTGTGTTTTGGTTCAGGCCTGGAGATTTCTAGTGGGTCCAGTTTCTTCATTTATTTTCTTCTGCATTTATTTCAGTCTCCTTCATTGGGCCTTTAGTTTATCTCTAAAAAATACAGATGTGATTGCATCAATCACTTGCTTATAAACCTTTTATAGTTCTCATTTACTATCTACAGGATAAAGTCCAAACGATTTAGCATGATCTACAAAGCCATTTACAAGTCTTGACAGAAGTGTCTGCTTGTATTTCCCATTGCTTTTGTCTATGAATATAAGCCTTTTCTGGACCCTCTCTTGAACTCCTAAGGTTTCTTTCTATCTTGTGGATTTTATTGTCTATACTTCTATTTATTAATGCCTCTAACTGACCAAAGTAAAATTTTATGTTAATGACTTAATTATCTTTAGTATGGACAGTCCCCACCCCCTACCCCCCATCTTCTGTGTTCTCACATTGTGTTTTGATTAGTGGTTAGTATATTCCACTTTTCACATTATATTAGTATATGTGTCTATGTTTGCTTGAATAGAGTTGTGACCATTTGTAGACAAATTTTATTTTGCTTGTACATGCTTGTTTCATCTTCACAAATATGCTGAAATGTTTGCATTAAATCAAAGATGAACTGTAGTTCATTCTTTGGAATAGACTTTTCAACTATGAAAATTGAGTATTGGATTTCTTAGTGTTTCACTATAGTCTCAGAATTGGTGACTGTAAAAAAATTAAAATAAGTAACCGTTGTAAAGTTTGTGCAGAAGCTAGTGTCAGTTACAAACTAGGCTGGCCTCTCAAGCAGTACTTCATAGGAAGTAGATACGCTGTTCCTTGATGCTCAGTCATATTTGACATTACTGGGCAAGCTATATTTGTATATTTTCATTGTTCGGTGACATACAGAGTTATTAAATCAAAATGGATCTGGAATAAGTGAGGTAGTAATGGCTTTATTTTGATGGTAAGAAGGTTATATAGGGTCCTTTTCCCAATGTTTTTATGACTGGTCTTAGTACACTTAGTATACTTTACTCCTAGTCATTCAGTGAGGGCTAGTATAACAGTATTTGAGAAGGGGTTGGGATCTAGTGGTAGGTGTTTCCCCTTAGTATTAAATACACTGCTGTTTGATGGCTGTTTACTTGTCTCTTGAATTTCTTATCTATGAAGTATAAATGCTAATAACAGTACCACAGGATTGCTTTAAGAATGTGGAACTATGGTACCTGGCATATGAAAGAAAACTTCATATGTCAGATTCTGCCTCCCCCCCTTTAAAAAAATCTGCTCTTTAACCTTGTTATGTAGGATTTTTTTTGCATTGTTTGCTTACATTAGCATTTTTCTAGTGCTAAATCTATAAACCATGGGGATGATTCTTGAGTGTTACAGAATGTAAAACGTATATGCTTCATGTTGCAATTTTAGGATATTAGGTGCAGCCACATGCTTTATTATCCAGCATTTAGCTAGTATTAAAACTCTGTGGACTTGACTTCTGTGCAGTCACAGGACAATCACTTTTCCCCATTAAGTGTTGTTTTTGTTTGTTTGAGACAAGGCCTTACTCACACCTGGGCTGGCCTTGGATTCCACATGACCCTCCTGCTTCCCCTATGCTGGGATTATGGGTAGGAATCTTATTAACATTACCCAGATGCTATGTGTTTTTTGTTTTGTTTTTGAAGGTTTCATCTCCCTGCACCCCTAGTAGTTGTTTATATATCTATATAGATATAGATAGTATATATAGTATATAGTGGTTACTGATAATATGTATGTATATACACACATATATGAATAAAATTTGGTGGTTTAAACATCATAAAATTGTGGCTTTTTAAGATTTATAACATAGCAATAATACATAGATTTACTCTTCTAATGCAGATAGCTTGGTAACAAACACTATGCAGTTTGTGTATATCTACTTCCCCCATTCCCCCAGTGGTACCTGATATGAAGGTTTTTGTTGTTGTTTGTTTTTTTGCTTGTTTTTCTTTTTTTAAAGTCTTGCTATATAGCCCAGGCTTGCTTCAGTAGCACCAAGGCAGCCTTTTTTTTTTTCATTTTTCTTTCTTTTTCCAAATTGGTTCCGAGTGCTGGGATTGAAGGCGTGCACCATCAACGCTCAGTGCCCAAGCTAGATTTAAACTTGAGGCAGGCATCTGCTTCAGCCTCCTGAGTGTTAACATCACAGTTGTTCTATCCTGTCTCCCTCCCTTAAAACAGGGTTTCCCTGCAGTCTCCCGAAACACTCTGGAGACCAGGCTGGCTGGTCTTGAACTCATATCCCACTTGCCTCTGCTTCCCGAATGCCAGGATTAAAGGTGTGCCTCACCATTACCTGGCTTATTTAAGTATTTTTAGTGGGTTGAATACTCTTTGCACTCTGTTCTGTTCATAATCTTGCCTACACCCCTTTATTTGTACAGCTTAAAG
This sequence comes from Microtus oregoni, assembly GCF_018167655.1. Classification (NCBI taxonomy): domain Eukaryota; kingdom Metazoa; phylum Chordata; class Mammalia; order Rodentia; family Cricetidae; genus Microtus; species Microtus oregoni. The sequence continues at coordinate 25,690,898 of NW_024543096.1, read as the reverse complement.
ATATAGATGAGTGCTTAAAAGATAAATTTGTATTGCTAAGCTATATCTATATCTACCTATCTATATATATAAGTATATGTATATATACTTCACCTACCCACACCCCCAGTTCCTCCGCTGCTTTGGCTGAGTCTGAAAAATCATGTGGATATGTGAGTTCCAAGACAAGTCTGGCCAACATAGTGAGACCTTGTCCATCTCCCCCTAAAACAAACAAACCAACAAAACCTGTGGTTGTAAAATAATCTACAATATCCTGATTAAGGTACTTCTCCATGTAAATAGGATGTAGTATGGTTATCATAATTTACAATTAGAAGTGAAAGTCACTATGGTATGTATAGCGCTGCTTCTGTATTTGAACTCTTATTAAGATGGCTTTCATATTTACATAATGGGATTTATACTAGATGAGGATTTTTTGGAATTGGGTTAAACTATAACAAATACATCACAACATTTTTGTTTTTTTCATCCAGACAGGTGATTTGGCTTCTGCACAGTTAGGAGGAGCACCAAACCGATGGGAGGTTTTGTCAGCCACACCTACAACTATAAAAGATGAAGCTGGTAATCTAGTACAGATTCCAGGTGCTGCTACTTCAAGTGGGCAGTATGTCCTTCCCCTTCAGAATTTACAGAATCAACAAATATTTTCAGTTGCACCAGGATCAGATTCATCAAATGGTACAGTGTCCAATGTTCAGTATCAAGTAATACCACAGATTCAGTCAACAGATGCCCAGCAGGTTCAGATTGGCTTCACAGGCTCCTCAGATAATGGGGGTATAAATCAAGAAAACAGTCAAATTCAGATCATTCCTGGCTCTAATCAAACCTTACTTGCCTCTGGAACACCTCCTGCTAATATCCAGAATCTCATACCACAGACTGGTCAAGTCCAGGTTCAGGGAGTTGCAATTGGTGGTTCATCATTTCCTGGCCAAACTCAAGTAGTTGCTAATGTGCCTCTTGGTCTGCCAGGAAATATTACCTTTGTACCAATCAATAGTGTTGATCTAGATTCTTTGGGACTCTCGGGAAGTTCTCAGACAATGACTGCAGGCATTAATGCCGATGGACATTTGATAAACACAGGACAAGCTATGGATAGTTCAGACAATTCAGAAAGGACTGGTGAGCGGGTTTCTCCTGATGTTAATGAAACTAATACTGATACAGATTTATTTGTGCCAACATCCTCTTCATCACAGTTACCTGTTACGATAGATAGCACAGGTATATTACAACAAAACACAAATAGCTTGACTACTTCTAGTGGGCAAGTCCATTCTTCAGATCTTCAGGGAAATTATATCCAGTCGCCTGTTTCTGAAGAGACACAGGCTCAGAATATTCAGGTTTCTACAGCACAGCCTGTTGTACAACATCTACAACTTCAAGATTCTCAGCAACCAACCAGTCAAGCCCAAATTGTGCAAGGTATTACACCACAGACAATCCATGGCGTGCAAGCCAGTGGTCAAAATATATCACAACAGGCTTTACAAAACCTGCAGTTGCAGCTGAATCCTGGAACCTTTTTAATTCAGGCACAGACAGTGACCCCTTCTGGACAGATAACCTGGCAAACATTTCAAGTACAAGGGGTACAGAACTTGCAGAATTTGCAAATACAGAATACTGCTGCCCAGCAAATAACTTTGACGCCTGTTCAGACACTCACGCTTGGTCAAGTCGCAGCAGGTGGAGCGTTGACTTCAACTCCAGTTAGTCTAAGCACTGGTCAGTTGCCAAATCTACAGACAGTTACAGTAAATTCTATAGATTCTACTGGTATACAGCTACATCCAGGAGAGAATGCTGACAGTCCTGCAGGTGAGTCTTAATGATATGCCGTAAGAAGTACAATGATAATGTACAGGGAAACTTGGCTTTAGTTGTGTATCAGCACCTGGCACCATTAAAGGTGACATCCTTGTATGTATATAAAAGGAGGCATCATAGTATCTTCCGAATTGTTCTTTTTGAAACTTTGTAATAGTTGTGAAAGATTTTCTGTTGTACTAGTAACACCCCCCTCCAACAGGTACATACTTGTTTTGGCTTATGATTAATATTATCAGGCATCATATGTTTTTTGGGGGGTGGGGGGGAGCAGGAGAGTGTCTTCATTGTTCTTGGTATGGGATGAGTTTGACTTCTGGGAGCAGGGCGGGATAGTGTAGCTAGCCCAAGACTGGCCTAGAAATTGCTATGTAGACCAAGCTGACTTTGAACTCAGAGATTGACCTCCTTCTGTATCCCCCAGTGCTGCAATTCAAGATGTGTGCTACCAAGCCTGGCTGAGTTAAACATTGTATATATTTAGATGGAGTATTAGATTGGCATAATAAAACATGGTGCTAGAAGTTAAGAGTACTTAACAGTCTCAGCCACTAGATATGTGATTCTGGGTGTTTTTCTCTGGCAAATTCAATGTCTTCATTGCATAAAATGTTAAGACTAGGAAACTAGGTGGATACTGGCCAGAGCTTACATTTTGATTTTTGTGATAGAGGCTCTTAAATTTGGCTGAGTTAGAAATAGCTATTGATAGGTATAGATTGTAGAGGTTTTAAGTCTACTCGTTGAATGCTTTGCATGATGAAATAATGAAGCTTAAAATGTAGCATTGCTAACAATATTAATGTTATTTGTCTAGATAACATTGGATATTTTTGTTTCACACTAATTCTTGACTTTTATAACTTTAATTCCTCTAGTTTACATTTACATTTCTGAGGAGATTATACTGTTAAAACTTTCCAGTCTGTCTGATCTTTAGTCTTAAATTGGGTTACAGAATTGAAGTGATTGAAGGAACATCTACAATTTTTTTTTAAATGTGCTAATTTTTACTGTTTTTGTTTTTTTTTTTTTGGAGACAGTTTCTCTGTGTAGCCCTGGCTGTCCTAGAACTAGCTATGTAGATCAGATGGCCTGAAATTTAGGAGATCCACCTGCCTCTGCATCCCAAGTGCTGGGATTAAAAACTGCCCCACCCCCTGTATCACTCTTTTTTTTTTTTTAAAAATATTTATTTATTTAGTATACAATATTCTGTCTGTGTGTATACCTGCAGGCCAGAAGAGGGCACCAGACCCCATTACAGATGGTTGTGAGCCACCATGTGGTTGCTGGGAATTGAACTCAGGACCTTTGGAAGAGCAGGCAATGCTCTTAACCTCTGAGCCATCTCTCCAGCCCCCCCCCCCATCACTCTTAATTATTCTTTCCCTCCATTTTCTCTTTCCTTTTCTTAGAAATTTAGATATGTGTCCTTGAGTCTCATATTTGCATTTGGAAATTCTTTATTGTATCTGGGGTTTCTGAAACTGATTGAGAATAGGCTACACACACACACACACACACACACACACACCTACCTTATTTTGATCTATTGAAACAGAGTTTCTCTCTGTAGTCCTGGCTGTCCTGAAACTCCATCTGTAGACCAGGCTGACCTCAAACTCCTTTCTGAGTTCTGAGGTTAAAGGTGTGTGCACCACCACCTGACTTAGAGTAAGGATTTTCAGAGTTTATCTGTAGGCCTCTAGAGAGCCTGGGGATCCTTTGAGAAATCCTTTTTCTAATAATACAAAGACATTATTTGCCTTTTTTTTTTTAAACTATGTTCACAGTGACTGATCAGATTTTTAAACTCAAGGCTGGAGAGATGACTCAGTGGTTAAAAACATTTGCAGCTCAATATGAGGACCAGTTCTGATCCTAGCTTGTTGGGTGGCTCACAACGTGTGTAACTCCATTTCCTAAACCTTCATCTGACACCTTATCCTGGCCTCTGCAAGCACCTGCATATACCCCTGTGAATGTAAACACACACACATATATTAAAAGAAAGGAAAAAAAACCTTGAAACTGTACAAGTATTTGTATTCTTCATGATTATATACTTCTAGTTGAGTAAAATTACAATCTCACTGAAAACCTGCTTGATAAGTCAGTCACGTTTACAAAATTTTGACTCGCCATGTTGCATAGCTTAAAAGTAGCAGCCTTTTATAGAAATTCCATGTGTGTGAATGCTGGTCATTTATGTATATGTGGTTGATTCAGAAGGGGCTGGTTCTCTTTCTGCTTGTGGGAACTGGGATCAAATTCAGGTGCTTAAAATTCATCTTAAGTGCTTAAAAATAATAGCTTTATTGAAGTATAATCCACATACAAAACTTGTAAAGAGTACAGTTCAATAGTTTTCAATATGGTCACAGACTTGTGCAACTATAATCTGCCTATTTTTGGAGCATTTTCATCACCTCAAGCAACCCATACTTAGTGAGCCACTTCTCATACTTACCTTACCAACTTTCTATCTCTTAATTTGCTTTTCAGTTCATATTAATGACCTATTGTGTCTCACTTTCATCTGATAGTATTTTCAAGGTTCATTCATGTTGTAGATGTGTATGTTACTTCATTTTATGACCAATATTCCATGGAGGGATATATTAAAACTTGTTTGTTAGTAGTCATTGGTTTTCTGTTTTTTTGTTATTGTGAATCATGCTATTATAAGTGTGTACGTGTGTGTGTGTTTGCCTGCCTGCCTGCCTGTGTGTGTGTGTGTGAGAGAGAGAACGTGTACAAACATACTGTTTTTTGTTTTATGCACGAGGGTTCCAGTTTCTCTGCACCTCCATCAGTACTTAAAAATTGACTACTTTTTTCACTTTTGACATCGTAGTTGGGTGAAAATGATAACTCAGTGTGTTTAGGTGTTTTTCCTACATGTATATTTGTGTAGCATGTATGGTGCCACAGAGGCTAGAAAAGAATATTGGATTCCTTGGAGCTGGAATTGCAGATGATTGTGAGCTACGAGGTGGCTACTGAAATTGAACGTGGGTCCTCTGGAAGAGTAGTCAAGTGTTCTTAACCACTGAGCCATTTCTTCATCCTCAAAACTAGTTTTTGATACCTCAGAAATGAAGTGTTGTGTTTTCGTAAGAATAAAAGTGAGCTATCTGACTGGCAAATAACTTGTCAGTGTAAATTGAGGATTTCCGGGAGAAGTTGGAAGTTTTTCTTTGGCTCAGATTTACTGTGCAAGTTTATATTTTTTCGGCTGCTATGGGTGGTAGTGATAAAGATTTTTTGTGTGATAAAGATTTTAAAAATATAATTGGATGCCTGACACTTGGAAGTCTTTAGAAGAGCTGAGTGAACCCATGGTTCCTTTTTTTTTTTTTTTTTTGTTTTTCAAGACAGGGTTTCTCTGTGGCTTTGGAGCCTGTCCTGGAACTAGCTCTGTAGACCAGGCTGGTCTCGAACTCACAGAGATCCGCCTGCCTCTGCCTCCTGAGTGTTGGGATTAAAGGCGTGCGCCACCATCACCCGGCTGAACCCACAGTTCTTAAATGAGCAGTTTACAGTGGCACAAACCATTTAAATGGCAGGATAGGTCAATAGAGCATGGAAAGCTTACTGATAGTGTTTAAGAGTCTACATTAAAACTGACCTTTAAGAGACTGGTGGTACATGCCTTTAATCCCGGCACTTGGGAGGCAGCAGTAGGTGGATCTGAGTTTGAGGCCAGTGTGGTCTATAGAGCAAATTTCAGAACAGGCAAAGCTACATAGAGAGTCCTTATCTTGAAGAATCAAAAAAAAAAAAAAAGAACAAGTTTGGGGTAGGGTAGTATCAAAGAATACCTACAGTAAGCTGAAAGGCTCTTAAATTATTCCTTTTTTTCCCAGACCTCATAGCACTAGCAGTTGAATATAGAATCTGATCTGAGATTCTGTCTTCTTTCCTCAAGCAGTCAAGGATTTGCAAAAATGTAAAGCACATTTCCCCCTTTGTGTTGTGTACTCCTGGCTGTTAATGGTTCTTGCTGTGTAGAACAGGCTGGGCTTGTTTTGTTTTGAGACAGAGTTTCTCTATTTAGCCCTAGCTGTCCTAGAACTCACTCTTGTAGACCAGACTGGCCTTGATCTCACAGAGATCCTCCTGCCTCTGCTTCCAGGTGCTGGGATTAAAGGTGTGGCCACTACCACCTGGCCAGTACACACTGGTCTTTAAAATTTACAGTATTGATCCTTCTGCCTCTGCCTTCTAAGTGTGGGATTACAGACATGTACCACTATGCCAGGCTTGTTTTCTCTTTAAAAAAACTTTTGTTTGGCAAGTAGCTTTTCATAAAGTGTTCATTTGTGTTAATGTGATGTGTTTATTTAGCTGTTTATTTACTTGATGCTGGGGATTAAGCCTGGGGGCCTGACACATGCTTAGGCAAGTACTCTTAGGATTTATTTTTAAGTTTTGTGTATTCCTCTCTCTGTGTGTGTCTGTGTATGTATGTTTATCAGAGAGATCATGGATATCCTATTATGAATAAAATGTTTTTGAACTTTAGAGAGGTTAAAACGAGAGGGCTGGGGTTGGTGCTCAGTGCTTAATACACAACAAGTTTTGGATTTAATCCTTTTATGCTTGAAAATTACTTCTGAAGGAGACATCTGAAGATATAAGCTGATAATACTCGAAAATTCTGAAATGTTCTAAAAAAATTTAGAAATTCTTTTTTCCAGTTTTTGAAGATTTTATAAGGTTAGTGTTATACAGTGCTAAATATGTTAGGAAAACATTACTGGGAATTTTACGATTTTGTTTTGAGACAAATCTCACTCTAAGGTAGACAGACTTCAGACCTGCATCAGTCTTTCTTCCTTGGCCTCTCAGGTGCTGGGGCTGCAGACATTCACAGTGCAGGACATACTTTAGATTCGTGTTGATTGTGAGACTAAGTTGGGATACATGAAGTTACCTTCAGGTGTCAGCAGATAGAAGTACTGACTTAAATAGAAGGTAGGAGTTTTAAGGCAGTGACTTTTTTTTTTTTGCATGGGTACTCTAGCACTAATAATAAAAGATAGGACACTTTCATTTTGGGAATAAGTCTTTACTTTGTGTGAATAGTTGAATATGTTGTAGGTGTGGATGGTAAGGCCTACCTTACCCATTTTTTTCTCTTGACATTCTTTCTGTAGATCTGGTGCCCATTGATCTTCCTGTTACCCTCTTTTCTTTTTTTACTGGGGGATCTGAACTCAGGTCTGGTCTAACAGTTTGTGCTGCAGACCTTTTACTAGCTGAGTCATTTCCCAAGCCCCAGGAAACATTAGGTTATTAGGAAAACTTTGTTTACTGTCCTTTTAATTGTCAAGGTGGGGAAAAGAAGGCTGGGCTTAGTGATATATATAGCCCTGATCCACAGCATTAAAAGGGGGGAGGGAGAAAAAAGTAACAGAGTAAAAAATTTTTATCTGTAATTAGGCATAGATACCTAGATGAAAATGCTTAAAAGTATGTCCTTGTTTGACATATTTTAGTTTTGGTAGATAGGAATTTAATTCCAGTTTTCCAAACTATTGGAGGAGGACCCCTAACCAGTGCTCTATAATTTATTACTTTAAAAAAGCCTTTATTCTAGCCTCTTTTTGTATGATTTATTTTTATGTGCATTGATGTTTTGCCTGCATGTATGTCCATGTGAAGGTGCCACTACCATGTGGGTGCTGGGAATTGAACCCAGGTCCTTTGGAAGAACAGACAGTTCTTCCAACCACTGAGCCATCTTTCCAGCTCCTATTCCAGCCTTTTTAAAGCAGTGAATTTGACCAAACTTCTTGACCTTTTTAAAATCCTTTCATTGCCTCTCCTCCTTTAGGAACTGACTCTTGGTGCAGAGAGTAAGCACAAGGCAAAGAGGGGAGAGGTTTGGCTAAGCCAGTAGGAAGGGAACTGAGGAAGAATGGGGTAAGAGGAAATTCATAACTGTTGGAACCTGGTTACATTGGGATTTTATTTTGATGTTCAAGTGAATGGCTTTAGTATACTGTTAGTTGGATATCAGAATCTGCTGGACTAGAAATGAAATGTTGAATAGCTATGACGAGATGAAACAATTCAGGTCTAGTTGGAAATTCTGTCCTAATTTCAGTAAACAGGTCATGATTTTCATAAAACAGTTTACTAATTTTTATGTCTATGAGTATTCTGTCTACATGTTTGCCTGTGCATCAGGTATATGCCAGGTGCCTGTAGAGAAGAGGATATCGGGTCCCCTGGATCTGAGGTACTTTGTGGATGCTAGGAATTGACCCTGGGTCCTCAACAAGAGCAGCCAGTGCTTAGTGCTGAGCCCTCTCTCTAGCCCTGAATCATTTATTTATTTATTTATTTATTTATTTATTTATTTTTAAGTGAAACTCAGACCAGTAACTCAAATCTCACTTTTAGAAATCAAGGATCCTAACACAGCATAGCCTAAATACTAAATAAATACATGCTAAGGAAGTAGTTGTGGTAACTACAGACGTAGGAGTGTTTCTTAGGAGGAAGCTTACTCAAACAGAAGATGATGGTTGAGACAAAGCAGGCAGAGTGGAGCAAAGACGTTAAGTAGACAAGCAGGAGGGAATGGAGGACACAGGTATAGAAGTAGACAAGCAGGAGGGATGGAGGACACAGGTATAGAAGTAGACAAGCAGGAGGGATGGAGGACACAGGTATAGAAGTAGACAAGCAGGAGGGATGGAGGACACAGGTATAGAAGTAGACAAGCAGGAGGAATGGAGGACACAGGTATAGAAGTAGACAAGCAGGAGGGATGGAGGACACAGGTATAGAAGTAGACAAGCAGGAGGGATGGAGGACACAGGTATAGAAGTAGACAAGCAGGAGGAATGGAGGATACAGGTATAGAAGTAGACAAGCAGGAGGGAATGGAGGACACAGGTATAGAAGTAGACAAGCAGGAGGGAATGGAGGACACAGGTATAGAAGTAGACAAGCAGGAGGGATGGAGGACACAGGTATAGAAGTAGACAAGCAGGAGGGATGGAGGACACAGGTATAGAAGTAGACAAGCAGGAGGAATGGAGGATACAGGTATAGAAGTAGACAAGCAGGAGGGATGGAGGACACAGGTATAGAAGTAGACAAGCAGGAGGGATGGAGGACACAGGTATAGAAGTAGACAAGCAGGAGGGAATGGAGGACACAGGTATAGAAGTAGACAAGCAGGAGGGATGGAGGACACAGGTATAGAAGTAGACAAGCAGGAGGGATGGAGGACACAGGTATAGAAGTAGACAAGCAGGAGGAATGGAGGATACAGGTATAGAAGTAGACAAGCAGGAGGGATGGAGGACACAGGTATAGAAGTAGACAAGCAGGAGGGATGGAGGACACAGGTATAGAAGTAGACAAGCAGGAGGGATGGAGGACACAGGTATAGAAGTAGACAAGCAGGAGGGATGGAGGACACAGGTATAGAAGTAGACAAGCAGGAGGGATGGAGGACACAGGTATAGAAGTAGACAAGCAGGAGGGATGGAGGATACAGGTATAGAAGTAGACAAGCAGGAGGGATGGAGGACACAGGTATAGAAGTAGACAAGCAGGAGGGATGGAGGACACAGGTATAGAAGTAGACAAGCAGGAGGGATGGAGGACACAGGTATAGAAGTAGACAAGCAGGAGGGATGGAGGACACAGGTATAGAAGTAGACAAGCAGGAGGGATGGAGGACACAGGTATAGAAGTAGACAAGCAGGAGGGATGGAGGACACAGGTATAGAAGTAGACAAGCAGGAGGGATGGAGGACACAGGTATAGAAGTAGACAAGCAGGAGGGATGGAGGACACAGGTATAGAAGTAGACAAGCAGGAGGGATGGAGGACACAGGTATAGAAGTAGACAAGCAGGAGGGAATGGAGGATACAGGTATAGAAGTAGACAAGCAGGAGGGATGGAGGACACAGGTATAGAAGTAGACAAGCAGGAGGGATGGAGGACACAGGTATAGAAGTAGACAAGCAGGAGGGATGGAGGACACAGGTATAGAAGTAGACAAGCAGGAGGGATGGAGGACACAGGTATAGAAGTAGACAAGCAGGAGGGATGGAGGACACAGGTATAGAAGTAGACAAGCAGGAGGGATGGAGGGTACAGGTATAGAAGTAGACAAGCAGGAGGGATGGAGGACACAGGTATAGAAGTAGACAAGCAGGAGGGATGGAGGACACACAGGTATAGAAGTAGACAAGCAGGAGGGAATGGAGGACACAGGTATAGAAGTAGACAAGCAGGAGGGATGGAGGACACAGGTATAGAAGTAGACAAGCAGGAGGGATGGAGGACACAGGTATAGAAGTAGACAAGCAGGAGGGATGGAGGATACAGGTATAGAAGTAGACAAGCAGGAGGGATGGAGGACACAGGTATAGAAGTAGACAAGCAGGAGGAATGGAGGGTACAGGTATAGAAGTAGACAAGCAGGAGGGATGGAGGACACAGGTATAGAAGTAGACAAGCAGGAGGGATGGAGGACACAGGTATAGAAGTAGACAAGCAGGAGGGAATGGAGGATACAGGATAGAGTTGGCTACTGTGACTGGGGGCAGATATGGGGACGAGAAGCAATGTGTCAGAAAATGTGTTCTTGTTTTATAATAGAAACCAGGTGGGGAGGAGGGCAAATGCTACAAGTTTGAGAGGGAGGTCACTTGAAAACATTAGAAATTAGAATGTGAAATGAATAGTATCAGTACTAGATGCTCTCTTGAATAGTAGTGTTTTCTCCAGTCATCCATACTGCTGAGGTGGAGATAGTCTCTGTTCTAAACTATGCTTCTTTTCTCACCTCGTTAGTCTGCCTCTTAGAGTCTGCTGTGCAGTTGGTAAGGTAGAACACATACCTCTGACCTTTCCCCTTTCCAGTACATACTCTTTGTGCTCTGTGTGTGTTTTGTTTTGTTTTTTGAGGCATGGTCTCACTATGTAGCCCTAGCTATCCTAGAATTCACTAGTAGACCACGCTGGCCTTGAACTCAACAGAGATCCTCCTGAATTTGAATTCTAGGATTAAATAAAGGCTTGTGCCATTACATCTGGCTGACATTTCACATTTCAAATAGTCAATGCTCACATTAAACACAATTTACAAGCTACAAACAGGTAGTTTCAAAATACCTTTCTGCAATTTTTTTTTATTTTTCTTTAGAACTGAGTTTTAGACACACCAGATTTTCATTATCCCTTTTGTTGGTGAATATTTATGTGAGGTTATACAATCTCAGCAATAAGCTGCATGTTCTCTCATATGCAACCTAGCCAGTGCCATACATATATGTCACAAGTGTACCTGTGGGTATAGTATAATGTGAAGAAAAAAAAAAGAGCTGGATAATCAGGATGAGGAAGGAGAATGCAAGTAACCAACATGAGTTATAAAAGGATGTGAAGCTAATTGTCAGATTCTAGTTATGTTGTGGATTTTTTTATTGTTCTTGGTGGTGATAGTTAAGTGGATAAAATATATTCACTGCTGAAAGTGTAAAATTTAATGTTAAGCTTCATTCATAGCTTCCATTTCTAATGCCAATTCTAATTGTAGATAAATTCATTGATATAAATTTTGGCGTGTGTTTTTATTTACACTTTTTAAATAATAAAGCTTAGAAAGTAAAAAAAAAAATCTCAACAGCAGCAATAAAAAGATCAAAAAATTTAAAGAGTGTTTTCTTTGTAAAGTAAAATCCCTTCATAGTATGTGACCTTGTAACCAGTTTTATACCCATGTCTTCATGTTCTCTTAACAGTTCTGGACATCTGTACCTTCCTTCTGAGTTAAACATTTCTATACTGTGTCTCTTGATATTTCTAGCTATAATTGTTCCATTTCTGTTTGTTTTTCGAGACCGTTTCTCTGTAGTCCTGGCTGTCCTGGAATTCACTTTGCAGACCAGGCTGGCCTCAAACTCAGATCCACTTGCTTCTGCCTGAGTGCAGGGATTAAAGGCGTGCACACCATCGCCTGGCTAGTATATATTTATGTGTATGAGTGTTTTGCTTTTATGTATGTGTATATGGACACCATGTGCGTGCGTGGTGCCTGTAGAAGTCAAAGGGGGCCCTCGGATCCTCTGGAAGTGGAGTGGTAGATGGTTGTGAGCCACGTGTGGGTGCTGGAAACTAAACCTCAGTCCTCTAAGAAAAGCAGAATGATCTTTACTACTGAGCCATTTCTTCAGCTTCATATTTTCACATCATTCATGAGTGGAAATTGTGGGCTACTCAAAAGTTGTTAAAAGATGAGATTTGACTTCTGTTGGTAGAAATCTGTAATGCTTGGATTAGTGACTCGTGTTCCTAGTAATAACGCTGGCCCGTATATGACTATGAACTTGACTTAAAGGTGGGAGGAGTGTTTCATGATCCATGAAAATCTTGAAGATGGATTGTGCCTCTGGATACTCTTACTGGTTTCTTTCCTGTCTTCTGAAGAAAATAGTTGATAAGTTTGGGGTAGAGGTAGACAGACATTCATAATGAAAAAGTAGTGTTGGTTCTCAAATCTGAACGAGAGCTCATTTTATAATACTTTTAATTCTTACATTTTGCCTTATTTGGATAAATACAGAGAAAAGGCTCAAAAATATGAAAGGAGGGTAGATAGTTTTTTGTTGTTGTTGTTTTTGTTTTTTTGACATAGGGTTTCTGTGTAGCTTTGGAGCCTGTCCTGGAACTTGCTCTGTAGATCAGGCTGGCCTCAAACTCACAGAGATCCACCTGCTTCTGCCTCCTAAGTGTTGGGATTAAAGGTGTGCCCCATCACTGCCCTGCAGTAGGTTTGTTTTTAAAGAGTAATGTTTGATCGAATAGTCCCTTTGTTATATTGGGTGATCTTTAAGAGGACTAAGTACACCTTCATATTCTCTTAGTTTGCTGATTTGTTGAGTCATATAGTATAAAATTATACTATGTAAAGCTTTGTAATTGACTAAGTTACTAATTTCTATGATTCAAGTGAGAGGGTTTCTAGTGTTGGGAAAATCTTTTAGAGAAGGTAGAATTTGAATGAGGTTGTCTAGATTTTCTCAGGTAAAGGCTTGAGGGCAAGATGCTTGCTAGTGAGTGCAAAGAGGGTCCTCTTCAGGAGACAGGGCTTTATTAATGTTTTTTTGCTTTGAGTGGTTGGGGTTTTGAGATAAAGTCTCATTGCATAGCCCAGGTTTGCCTTGAACTTTGAAGCATACTATGTCGGCTTTCTGAATGCTGATAGAACAGGTATGCCCAGCCCAGAAGACAGTTATAATAACTCAAATAACTCAGCATTTCTCCCTGTCCGCCACTTACTTGCATATTAAGGTTTCTGTGAGAAATCTGGTGCAAAACAAATCTGTTGAAGGAAAGGAAGCAAATTTCTTTCCTTTTAGATTATGTAGCTATAGAAACTAGTAAGTCGTATGACACTGAGGAGCTTCATTAGGAAATGTTAGTATGAGTGCCATATGTGTTGTTTGGTTAGTAGCTTGGAGAGCGCCCTTTATAAAAACACTATTCTCTGTGTACATGGACTTCATGCCATGCATATGGTGATCAGGACAGTTTGTGGGAATCAGTTCTTTATAACATGTGGGGTACAGGGTTGGAACTCAGGTAGTTAGGCATGATGGCATGAACATATAGACCCCCTCAGTAAAATTGGATAGGAGTAGAACATTGAATTTTAGTGGTAGGAACTATATATGTATGCATATATACACATATATACACATATATGTCTACGACACACACACATATATATGTATGTTTATATATATTTTGGAGTCGGGGTATCTCTAGGTAGCCCTGTCCTGAAACAGTAGACCAGTGCTGCAATTAAAGATGTGCACCACTATTCTTATTAAGTATTTTTTTAAGATTTTTTTTTTTTTCAAGATAAGGTTTCTCTGTGTATCAGCCCTGGCTGCCCCGGAACTTATTCTGTAGAGCAGTCTGGTTGCAAACTCACAGGTTGCCTGTTCTGCTTCTGCTTCTCAGTTCTGGGATTAAAGGTGTGCGCTACCATGCCCAGCTAGAAATATATAATTTTTTAATTTAGGGTTACAACACTTTGAAGAGGAATAACATGAATAAATGAATGCTGGGAAACACTTGGGGATAAATTGGACCGAGGAGAAACTAGACCTAAAGGTAAAAGGCTGTTTTAGTTATACAAGATAAAGTGATGAAAGGAAGAGTATCAAGTGTTGAGACTGTATTTAGAGGATTTGTGGATCCATTGTTAGGTTATATCCTTGACAGTTTAAAATTCTCCTTAATTTGGGTATGACAAGTAATTTGATGACTTGAAATGACTATAGCAATAGAAATGTAGAGAGTGAGCTTAGAATGTAAACCAAATTAAGTAGAAGTTATAGATATTGAAATCAGAAGATAATTGACAACGGAGCTAATAAAGGAGTGTGTGTGGGTGGCGTTGGTGTTGGTAAGATAGCTCAGTGGTTAAGAGTACTTAATGCCTTTGCACAGAGTTCAGTTCTCAGCACCCGCCTCATGTGGTTTATTGTTGCCTGTGAAATCCACTTGCTGTGGATTCAATACCCTCTGGTCTCTGCATATACCTCCATACGTGTAGTACATACACTCAACACAGATGTACACACACAGTTTTTTATAATCTTAAAAAGAGTTAAAGATGTTTAAGACAGTTTCCATTTGAGACATTGTCTCTCTGTGTAGTCCTGTCTATCCTTATAAACTCACTATTTAGACCAGGCTGGTGTCAGACTTGAAGACTTAACTGTCTCACCGCTGCTTCCCAGATGCAATGGTTAAAGGGATGTGTCACCATGCCTGGCTTGGTTAGAAAAGTTTTGAGGGTAGATTGGGTATTTTAAGTTTACTACTACTATTAGTAAAACGTAGGTAAGTGTGTACGTTTTCTGTAACTTCTCTTATGCTCTGTCAGGGTGTTTTACTGGGTAGCATTTTGTTGTAGGAAGATTTCTCTTTCTCTGATATCTGGCATTGGGAAGTTTAGAATAGGTAGATAATTTTGTTTTGGATTGGTGTATTTTCTAGTACTGTGATAAAACATCATCACTATGACTGTGGCAACTTATAGAAGGAAGGTTTTATTTAGGCTTAGCGTTCCAGACTGATAAACGTCCATCACAGTGTGGTGATAGCAGGCCGGCATGGTATTGGGACAGCTGAGAGCTCAACTAGAAAGCAGAGGACTGGGAATTTGAAACCTCAGTGACTTCCTCTTGCAAGTCTACACCTCTTAAGTCTCCAGACAGGATCACCAACTGGTAACCAAGTACTCAAATGCCCAGGATCATAGGGGCATCTTATTCAAACCACAGCGTTTTGTTTTTTATCATTTTTTCCTCAGAAAAGCAATTGCATGATTGACTAGATATTATCATCTAAGTATCTTAGTAAGTTAGAAGACTGTAAAGTCTGGAAAGATAGATGGCTTAGCAGTGAAGAACACTGACTGCTTTCTCAGAGGACCTGAGTGCAGTTCCTAGCACTCACATGACAGCTCACAACTGTCTGTAGATCTAGTCTTAGGGAATCCAGAACACTGTCTTCTGGCCTGTGCACGTACCAGGCACAAACATACATGCAAGCAAAACACTCATGTACATAAACAAACCTTTAAACTTTAAGTTTATAAGGAAAAATTAATGGCTGTTTGGAGTGAACACACATCTGAAACAGTGCAGTTTTCTCTAAATATGTATGTCCTCTTGTTAGGATGCTTTTTATTGCTTCCCTGACAAATTTTTAATTCCAAATATTTCTTGTAATTCAGCCATTACATGGATCTTCAAATATCCCAAATGCTTTTGCGAATGCTCGACTGTAAATGGAACAGAGTAAGCATTTACTCCGAGGAAAGGGGGAGTTAGTTCAGCCTCACCTGTGAGACCACAGCGTCAGCTTTTTAACCTTGAAAATCTGATACTGATCTTTATATTTGGGTGAGTGAGTAGACAATTGATTTTTAGTGTTAAATGTTAGGAAATTATGAAGGAAATAGAAGAACCTTTGTAAAAATTGTTTTTCGTATTTGTTAATATTATCCCGTCCCCTTACTTCTTTTTGAGACAGGGTTTGCTCTATATAGTTCTGCAGCCGTCCTCCTTAAGTGCCGTGTCAGACGTGCGCCACAGTGCTTTGTTTTCCTTTGCCCCACTTGTAAGGAATGAATGTGACATTTCCATCTAATTTTCAGAGTCTTGGTATGAAGTTGTGAAAGGAATTTGAAGTCTTGTTTGAGTAGAGTTTGGGCAGTGTTGATACTTTTCTTGTTGCTTTTCCAAATCTTCGCAAACTTTGTTAAAGGAGAAATATGTTAGTTGGTAAAGAATTTTGCTTGTCATAATCACTGTTACTTAGTTGGTTTCAGAGTCTATTTAGTCTAGATTATGATCTCACCTTTTATTGAGCCCCTTTCCTCTTGCCCTTCCCCCCCCTTTCAAGAACTTCGTCTCTCCCTCCCTCCTTTTTCTCTGATCTCCTTGAGCAAACCTTCTACCCTAGAAATGCAAGGGTGTGTATTGAGGGAGAAGGAGGAAACGTTGGGATAAAATCCATTGAAAACATAGTTTGAAAGTTTCAAGTCGTGATTTTTTTTTTAAAAATGAGTCTAGCACAGTTTTAATCCCAGCGCTTGGGAGGCAGGTGGGTCTGAGCCTGGTCAACAGGAGTTCAGGACAGCCAGGATTACACAAAGACGCCCTGTCCCCAAACCAAACCAAAATAATAAAGAAGTCTGCTTAGCACACCCTTCCCACAGCATACCCAAATTGTGTATAATTGCTTTGGTTATTGTGAATGCCAGTGTCTGTTCCATCATGATTGATCTGTGAGAAAAGCTTGAAGTACAACATTAGCTGTCATATGGTGGATATGAGTAAAAAACCTTTAAGATAGTGTAATTTTTGGGGATTATACAATCTGCTTTTAAGTGCTTGAAATATGTCTAGACTGATTGAGGTATGAAAATATACAAATTAAAATTTGAAGATTTAGTATTGAAGAGTATACAAATCTCAATTTTTTTTTGATAGTCTCATGTAACCTAGGTAACGGTCCCTTGAAGTCTTTGTCCTGTTTTACTTTGAACGTGCTGGGATTACAGGCATAAACCACATTGCCTGGCTCAAATGAGTAATTTTTATATTGCTCTTAAATGAAATAGTATTAAAATTTGCTGCTTTTTACCTACTTGACAGTAGTAAATTGTTGGATTATACAGTTAATAACCTGTTTTAATTAAAAACTGATAGAAGGAATGTATGTTCTTAACAGAAAACCTTACCTGTAGCATTGGCTCAATCAGGCAGAGTAAACTGCCCGTGGGGACGGTAATGTGTAAAGGAGAAACATTTGCTAAAACTTAGCTGCAGAAACAGCAAGGACTTGTATTGTTTTGGGGGATGACCTTGGAAAGCAAACAGTATTTTAGCTGCCATTATCAACCCTCCCCCACCCCCAAACTCTGAGGAGTGAGGTGCACTGGAAAAGAATGTCAATCCTTTAGAGAGGATCCACTCAAGGTTACTGGTGGCTATCTCTCACTCCCATTGTTAAAACTTAGGAAAAGGTTAAGGTGACTCAGTGGTTTGTTAAAGGGCTTAGTGCTTTTCATTTGGGTTAGGAGGAAAGGAGACCAAAGGTGTTGATGGATGGCTATGTTTGAAGAAACTCAAGTACGCTCAGCTGGTAGAGGGAGCAGAGAAACCTGGTAGACTTACGTCAGTATTGGGGGAGGAGGTATGGTTTAGACACTGGCATATTCGGAACACTCAGTAGATGAAACCGGGTCAGCTTCTCAGTTGTGTAGCCAAAGAAACCACAGACCTGAACAAAAATCTGAAAATGGTTTAACTCCAGGATTTGATCTAGCCTGGCTTAGACCACTCTAGTCCACTTGTGTGCTGAGGATTCCTTTCATTTAGGGGACATACTCCGATGTTGTTTTAACTTGTGTTGTTTGAGGATTACAGATAAAGAAAAATCTTACAGAAGAGGCTGGAAAAGTAGTGGAGTGAGAAACTTCTCTTAAGAGTTAGAGCATTTCTCAATCCTCCTGGATTTCTTTGCTGTGTCAAACCATCAAGATGTTAGGGTTGTTTATTAGTTTTTCAAGACAGGGTTTCTCTATAGCTTTGGAGTCTGTCCTGGAACTAGCTCTTGTAGACCAGGTTGTCTTCAAATTCACAGAGATCCTCCTGCCTCTGCCTCCTGAGTGCTGGCTTTTAAGGCCTGTGCTACTATTGCCTGGCTTAGGGTTGTTTATTATATAGTACAGTCTTACTAGTCCCAACTTGATGTGATAGAATATAATTTTGAGGAACTCTTGTTCTTGAGGACAGGGCCAGGTTTGGGTTTTCAGCACTCACCCATGTGGCGGCTCACAGCTGTCTATGTCACCATCTTCTGGCCTCCATGGGTGTACAGAATATATGCAGGCAAAATATGCATATATATATATATGTAAATAATGAGGGAAAAACCCAGCAACAACAGAACCTAAGTCCCGTGTAATAGCTGTAAGTTACTTTATTAATAAAGGAAGATTATTACATAAATTTAATATCCTGTGCTTTTTCATATAGAAGATAGATAATGTCAAATTGATTTTTGGGTGGGGGGGGAGCATTCTGTTCAAACTAAGTTATTACTCAGTTTCCCAAGTAACTCATGACCTGAGGGTTTTAAATTTTAAAAGTACTTGAGATAAGTTAAATCATAAAGTAGTAAGTAATGCTCTTCCAGTGTTTAATTTTAAAAATTTATAATTCAGTTTACTAAAAATCTGTTACTTTAGTTTCTGAAAAATGTATCTTTTCCGTTGTATTTCAAATTAAAAGAACAATACGTAATGCCTAAAGAACACTACTGGATCTGTCTGGTGGTTTGAGACAAGATCTCAGCTCAAGCTAGCCTTAGTCTTGACAGTCTTCCTCTAGTTTAATGCTGGATTTACAGTAGACATGTGCCAATTGATGCCAGACTAAGCTATTATTTCTAAGGACATTTTAATAGCTTATTACACCAAGTTTGGAAGAGTGTTCTTACAGCGAAATTAAAATAGGTTAATATAGATTAATAATAAAACTTTCTATTTTTTGAGGCAGTCTTTCTCAAACTTGAAATCCTCTTCCTTTTGCCTTCTGAGTGCTGGGTTTGCAGTTGTGCAAGGAGTACAGATGTGCACCTGCATGCCCATTGCTCCATTTTTGTATTCTTGGTGACTAGCAGAAACTCATGGCTGGGGGTCTAGAAGAAGATAGATGTCTTTTGGATAGAAACTACAAAAAATTGATCATAATTTGAGAAGTGAAAATTAAAAAAAACCAATTTATGGCTGTTTTATATAAACTACTTGTGTTATCAATAATGGGTGTGACTTTTAAAGAGTGCAGTCCTCAATTCCTTAGACTAAGAAAGCAGTTTCTGTGGTGTAATGATTTGACAAGTGGATGTTTGGGGGATGGGAAGAAAAGCAGAGTAAATTAGAATTCCATTTCTTTTGCAGTTCTGAATCAAGATCAGTTTTATATCTTAAATCTTTAGTTTGACTACCTAATCATTTTCATAATCACTTTCAGATCATTAGTTTCTAAAAATTGAACTCCCCTCCACTCCTACCCCCCTGGTTTCTCTGTGTAGCCCTATCTGTCCTGGAACTTTCTCCATAGACCAGGCTGGCCTCAAACTTAGGGGGATCCTGCCTCTGCCTCCCAAGTGATGTTGGTGGCATGTGCCACTACTGCACTGCCCGGCTGGATTTGTTTTTAATATGAATGTTTGGTACTGTTAGAATTTGAATAGTGTGAGTTATGATTGTGTTTCAGATAAATCACTTGGTTTCTTGGATAGCAGTTATTTTTTTTTTAACGAATCTTTGTTTCTTTTTTTTTAAGATTTATTTATTTATTATGTATACAACATATGCCTTGATGTATGCCCGCATGCCAGAGGAGGGCGCCAGACCTCAGTACAGATGGTTGTGAGCCACCATGTGGTTGCTGGGAATTGAACTCAGGACCTCTGGAAGAGCAGCCAGTGCTCTTAACCTCTGAGCCATCTGTCCAGTCCCTTGGATAGCAGTTATTATTGTGACTATCTTTCGGTTTTTTTTTTTTTTAAGCCTAGGGAGAACATCTTAACAACTTTAGAGTAGCTTCAAAAACTATTTTTTAAAATTTGGAGAAAAAGCGGGGAAAACTATCTCATGGAAGAGGGTAGACCCTTAGGAAATCATGTATCTTCAGTAATTTTTAATACTGCTGTACATTTTTCATTATTCTAAACTTTTTGGCATTGATTTTTATCTTTGAGATCCCTAAAACAAGTCCTTTGTAAGTGGGAGCCATTCCTAGGGTTTTTCTTTAATTGAAGTTTAAAAAGAAAACATTTAAATTTATCATCTTAATTGCACCATAGTACTTGAATGGAGTCAGAACAGCTTTTGAGAGCTGGGTCTCTTCCCACTAGGAGGGTCCTAGAGCTCAGGTTGTAAGGTTTGGCAGCAAGCACTTTTACCCATTGAACCCTCACTTCAGTACTTACTAATTTGTTTTTAATTGTTCACTTAAATATGTTCATATTGTACAACATAGCTCTTAAACTTGGTGATATTACAAAACCACAGTTCTTTATGTACTCAATGCAAATTCCCTTTGTTCTTTTCCCTAGACTGTAACTTTCTTTCTACTTTCTGTTTTAGTGATCTGGCTACTTTTAAGATACTTGATGTTTATGGAATTTGAGTTTTGCTAATTGCTTATTTCAATTGCCATAATGTCCTTGAGTTATTTCTACTTGGTAGTATGTAAGGATTCCATAAGACTACGTAGTAGTAGGTACATACTGAAATTCTCAGGTTTTAAAGTCATTAATTTTATCAAACTGCAGTTAATGTATATTACACATATGGGAAGCTAATAATACTCTGCGAACTGTTTCTTATGCAAAGAACTAATGTATGTGTTTGCACATTCTCTCACACATAATAGTGTGCTTGTGGAGGTCAGAGACCAGAGTTCAGTGTTGACTCTCTTCCTTAGTTGCATGCCCCCCCCCCCTTGTTTTTGAAAGACAGGATCTAACTATGTAACCCTGACTGCCCTGGACCTACCTGGCTATTTAGAACAGACTGACCTTAAATTCACAGAGCTCTACCTATCTCTGCCTTTAAAGTGCTGGGATTAAAGATGTGGATCACCAAATCTGACCTTCTCCTTATTTTTGAGGTAGTGTTTCTTTGTTTTTTGTTTTTTAGTTCAAACCTTTTTTTTTTTTTTTTTAATTTTCTTTGTGTCTTTCACATCAAGCATCTCCATCCTGTTTATTCACGGTCCCTTCCTATCTACCCTTTGCTCTTGTAACCTCCCTGTCCAAAATAAAATTTAAGGGAAAAAAGAAAAAAAAAGAGAGAGAAGGAAGAACAATCAATCTTGTCATGGAAGCTGTAACAGTGTAACACAGTCACACAGTAATCTCTTTGTATCCCTGTATCTTTACTTGCAAGTGTTCATTGCAAAGAGTCATTCCTCTGGCTCAGGTCTGGCTCCTGTCTCTGTTTTCTGCTACACTGTTGAGGCTGGGCCATCACTGGAACTCCTTGGTTATCTTGTTGTTGCCCTTTGTTGTGGAAATCCTGCAGCTTTGGGTCTGAAGGACCAGTCCCTTCACAAGATGTGAATGCTGGGGTGGGCCAACACGTAATTCTGGTTCTGGGCCTGGATAGGATAGTTAATTAGTCATCCCGCCAGCTCTTTCTTGTCCTCACCACCAGGGTGAGCTCTCCTGCATTGTCCTGGCAAATTTACTCCTTGCTGCAGTTAGCAAAGGGCAGGGCCAGTTCTCTTGCTTTCATGTCCTCAGGGTCAGGTCACCTACTACTCTCAAGGTGCTGACCTGTGTTGCCCAGGCCTAGTGTAGGGGCCAGCTCTCCCACCTGCCTGAGGCTTGACGGGCATTGGGGAGGTCATCTCTCCCTGACCCATGCCATCACATGACAGATGGGTATAGGGCAACTCTTCCATGCTCACAACTTCAGGGCTGGCTCATTCATGAGATAGTGTTTCTTTATGAACCTGGAGTTCACCGATCCATACACAATGGCCAGAAAACTCCCCACTTGGATCCCCAGGACTGGGATTACAGGCATATACCATCAAACCTGTCTCTTTACATGGAGGCTGTGGATTTGAGCTCTGCTTTTTCATGGTTGCATGGCAAACACTTTACCCATCAAGCCATCTCAGCCCCAGAAGTTAATTCTCAGTAAGATCTCTAAATAGATTTATGTAAATATACCTATTTTTTTGTTCTTTGTACCAACTTTGTCCATTTTAACTGTGACTTAGGTAACTAGGCAGCATCTCTATGGTGTCATATAGAAAAAATCAAGGGTAATTGGAGGCATGTGGTGTCATTATATTTAATGTTTACCGTGGTCCATAGTAAGTATTAAAATGTATTAGCTATCATTGTCTAAAAGATTAAAACACATAACAAGTTAAAAAAGTGAAGCTAGTATTTTATTGTTTATGCTGTATTAATAGCAGGTCATATGATCTTTTTCTCAGTTGTGGTAAAGCGACAAAGTGGGATCTTTTGTGAGGCATTCAGAAAGTCTTAATTTATAAGTGTATGCCTTGCTTGTATGTGTTTAAATAGGTTGTATTGTCTAAATTTATTAGGAAGAATAACTGCGCCAGAATAGTTTCTTTAAGTGGGCAGAAAAGCTTTGATGGTAATCTGAAAAACTACAGTTTAAAAAAAGAAACTGTTTAATAAGGGATTTTTAGTTGGGATAAAGCAGTCATAGAAGAGGAGTGATCCAAATCTTAAGGAGTGAAGTTTAGGGGATGGTTACTTAAAAACTGAGGTAATGCAACATATATTCTATCTTTTGTAACTGAGGTAATGCAACATATATTCTATCTTTTGTAATATTTGGAAGTACCAAAATAAAATTTAGTTTTGAAGCCTTAGAGTCAGGTGCGGTGACTCATTCCTGAAACAGGAGGGTTCCACAAGTTCAAGGCCAGCCTGGACTACACAGCAAGTTTCAGGTTAGCCTGGGCTATTGAATGAGACCCTATCTTAAAAACAAATAAAAACAAATGAATCTATCTTGTATTGTTTTGATTAGCCCAGGGATGTTAAGTTTCTAAGAACCCATGTCTATAAAACTGTTCCCTTAAAAGAAAAGTTAGGTAAAATTTTTTTGATAGCTCTGGAATATGTCCATAAGAATGTTTAGGAAAACCTAAATAAACAGTGTATGCAGTTTTGTAGGGCATATCCTGTAATTCTGTTTGTGGTTTGTGTGCAGATGAGAATGATTAAAGGAAAGAGGTAAATAAAACTTTAAATCAAAGAAGTATTTGCATTAGTATTTCATTAGCTTTAAAAAAATTAAAGGCAGAAAATGAAAGACTTGGATCGAAACCATACACTATTGATAAAGGAGGAGGAGGTCTCATTTTCTCAACACTACCACAATTCATATTTATACAGTGTTAACTATATTAAATATGCGCATTCCAGACTTAAAGCAGTTAAGAATTGACATTCTGTTTGCTCTATTGATAGTTAGTGCCAGGTTTTAGGAAGAGGTTGTTTTGTTTTGTTTTGTTTTCCTGGTAATATTTTTGATAGAAATCTATGTCCTGAGTTAGTACTTAATTGATGTTGAAAATTAGTTTTATCTTTGTAATCATATTGTATGCCGCTGTGCGTATGTGTCTTCTATACGTCTCATCATCTAACTTTTTATTTCCCCCTTTTGAAATGTGAACTCTTAGATGTTTTCGGCCCCTCCGCTGCATCCCATTCTTCTCCCGCTCTGTCCGATGTCCATAATGTTAGTGAACTCTTAAATGTGAAGGAACTTTTCACATACATTTTCTCCTCCCATTTATTAGTTTATTTTACAGTTTTGTCTTAAAAACAAAACACAACAGAAGTCATAGGACAAACATAGTCCAGAGGGAAATGTAAACATTTTTGAGGAAGATGATGGATGTAATTAAAAACAGTGCTGGTACTTTGTAAAGTTCTTAAATATGTTATGCAAATAACCTCAGATTTCTATTTCTGTCACATAGTTTTCTAATTTAACTTTTTCTTCAAATTCTAAGTCATTTAAATAAGCACTTTTGCTATTTATATTACTGATATATTATGTTGTACAGGCATTGTACTTGGTATAAGCTAAAATACCGTAAGTATTTCAGATAGTCTTACATGTTAAATCTACTTGTGGGTTAACCTAGGGAATGTCCCGACCTTTTCTTTTTAAAACAATTTTTTTTTATTACTTAGTTATGTGTGTCTGTGTATGTGTCCAAGGACCTGAGAGAGGTGTTGGCTTCTTGAAGCTGGAGCTCCAAACAGTTGTGAGCTGCCTGATATGGATGCTGGGAATTGAACTCCGGTCCTCTTGCAAGAAACAATATGTGCTCATACTACTGAGCTATTTCTCCAGCCTGACATTTTCTAAATCTTTGTGTTAGTCAATTTCTAGTCCTGTGTAACAACATACCTAGCACAATCAAGTTTGAAAAGATTTTTTGTTTGCTTTACAGTTGTGGTGGTTTCAGTCCTTTGAACAGTTGGCTTTGTTTTCTTGGGTGTGAGCACATCCTTGTAAGGAGTGTCTGTCAGGCAAAACTTTTTATCCTTCCAGTTCCACTGTCTCCTACAAGGGGGCACACGGTGACCTAAAGACTTTGTGTTTGTTTTCGATCCCAGACTAGCCTTGAACCCCCATTTCTCTTGGCTTTAATTGCACAAGTGCTGGGATTACAGGAGTTTATGATGAACATACTCAGCTGGTCATAAAGACCTTCGGCTACTTGAAGGTTTCTCCATCTCCCAGTTGTGCCACCATGGGGAGCATGCTTTGTCACATGGACCTTTGAGGCACATTTTAGATCTAAACTATAGTGATTATGTTCACAGCAGAACTCTTGGAAAGAGTTGAGTCAGCTCTGAGTGGTTTTGAACCGTTTCATGGAAAAAGCTCTTGTCAAGTTAGGTAGTGCTTACTACACCTTTTCTTGATTGTATGTATGTATGTATGTAATGTGTGTATGTAATGCGTGTATGTATGCATGTAATGTATGTATGTTATATATGTATGGATGCATGTAATGTATGTATGTATGTAATGCTTTTTTTTGGGACAGGGTTTTTCTATGCAGCCATGGCTGTCCTGGAACTCTGTAGACCAGGCTGGCCTCAACTTGGAGATCTACCTACCTCTGCCTCCCAGTGCTAGGATTAAAGGTGTGTGCCACTAGTACCCTGCTTACTTACTATTTAACATGGTTGATTATATTTCTAAAAAAACTGACTTCTTTTGACTTGTTTCTTCCTTCATTGGCTACTCTTTTTTTTTATTTTTTTATTTATTATGTATACAACATTCATGTATGCCTGCACGCCAGAGGAGGGCGCCAGATCTCATTACAGATGGTTGTGAGCCACCATGTGGTTGCTGGGAATTGAACTCAGGTCCTCTGGAAGAGCAGCCAGTGCTCTTAACCTCTGAGCCATCTCTCCAGCCCCTCATTGGCTACTATTGCTTTGCTTGTTTGACGATGGAGATCGAGCCCAGATCCTTGACTACCCTAGGAAAACCACCACTGCCCTCTCATAGTGTGGATCAGATTGGCTTGAAACTTATTTTATAGCCCAGGCAAGCTTTGATCTTGGTTTCTTATGTGACAGCCTCCCTAGTGCAGGTGTGCATTAAGGCCAGTGGACACTGTCATCTTTAAAGAATCACTGTGTAGCTCTGACTGCCCAAGAACTTGTTATATAGCCCAGGCTGGCCTGAGCTCACAGAGGTCTGCCTGTTTCTGCTTCCAAAGTGCTGGGATTAAAGGTCTATGTCACTATATTTGGTAAGTGGCTGAGTAATTTATAATAGTTTATAATTAGTGTCCCTATGTTTATCCTTGTCTTCTACAGACTTTATACAGCATCCAGGGTAACCCTGAGTTTATTTTAATAAAATCCAATTCAGATATTCCTTTCCGTAATTCTATCAGAATAACATGTAAGGTTGTATAATAGCCTGCATAATAATGTATGTCATATATGGTTCTCTTCCCTTGTCTACCCCAATTTTTACCTCTTTGATCTTAATACAGTTCTTCACATTGATTCTTAAACTCTTACCATACAGGCTGCCTTCTTTTCTTTGAACTCATCAGGCATACATCCAACTTGTTTTTCTTTCTGCTTTGACTACACCTGCTCAGTTATCTCCTTATGTCAGGTGTCACCACATTGGCAGAAGCTGTCTCTGTCCACTCTGTTAAAAATAGTAATTACTCCCTTCTCTCCCCTTTCTATTCCTCCTTAGCCTGTTTCTTCTTCCATATACTTAATTGCCACCAAGTGCTGCCTGCTTTCTTGTCCTCTCCTAATTAAAAGGTAAACCGTATAAAGACGTGTATTTAACTCTTGGTAACAATTTCGCCTTAGAACCTAGAAGAGTAACTTAACACGTTGCAGCTGTTTATGTCTTTGTTGAACAAATAAAATTATATTCTAATGAACTTAATTTTTAGAAGATACCCTAAGTTTCTTGGGTTTCAACTCAGTTAAGTGGAGGGAAGAATTGGAAACTAAAGATGCAACCATAGTAAGAGAAATTGAGGTATAATTTTCAGGTAATATATGAGTCATGAACATTAACTATATTTTAGAAGATAAAAAGGAATTGGCTTTTTCAGCAATGCAGAACTCTTTCCATATCTAGTTATTATCCATATCAGAAGTGTCCCATTGAGTGGCACATTTGTTATATTTGATGACTCCACCCTAAGAAATTATAACAGTACACGTATTTTAGGTTTCTTTTGGTGGTATACATTCTGTGAGTTTAAATTAATACATAAATCATATTATCCCATTGAACCGATAGAGTATTTTTATTCCTCTAGAATTCTTCTTTCCTGATTTTTTGAAATTAAATCCTGGGGAAAAATAGAAAATTAGTACAAGCTGGGTGGTGGTGGCGCACGCCTTTTATCCCAGCATTTGGGAGGCAGAGGCAGGCTGAGCTCTGTGAGTTCGAGGTCAGCCTGGTCTACAAGAGCGAGTTCCAGGATAGGCTTCAAAGCTACAGAGAAGCTCTTGTCTCCAAACAAAAAGAAGAAAGGGAAAAGAAAATTAGTGTATTACATTGTTTCAATAAAGAGATGTGATTATATTTTTATTTAGCAAGATTTTGTTAGGTTGAGTACAAGATGACTTGGAGAAAGATGAGAGAGAGCCTTGCATGCACTAGCAGACTTCGCTGAAGTTGATAGTTTAAGTATTTAGGTTACTAATGCCAAGGGGATACAAGGAGAAGGTTTGTTTTTTTATTGGACAAGATGTGTTCAGTTTGGACTTGGCTAAGTTGTATACATCTGCACAGTAAGAAAGAAAACTAAATTGTGTAGCAGCTCTTTTTCTGGCTGTAAGTATATTTTGAAGGTTCAGGAAGAGAATGAGCAATAGATTAGAGTAGGAATGTTCTAAAACAGTGGCTCTCAACGGGGTGAGAGAGCTTTCCTAGGGGTTGTGTATCAGATATCCTCTATATCAGATACTTACATTACAATTCATAGCAGTAACAAAGAGTTTATAAAGTAGCAATGGAAGTAATAATTTATGGTTGTAGGTCACAACATAAGGAACTGTATTAAAGGGTCTCAGCATTAGGAAGGTTGAGAACCACTGTTCTAAAATATCTATTCCCTCAGTCGGGTTTTCCATTCTTTTCCTTCCTTCCTTCCTTTCTTCCCTCCCTTCTTCCCTTCCCTCCCTCTCTCCCTAAATTTTATGTGTATTGGTGTTTTACGTATGTATGTATGTATGTATGTATGTATGTTTGTGTGAGGGTGGCAGAACTCCTGGAACTAAAGTTACAGACATTGGTGAGTCATGGGGTGCTGGGAATTGACCCTGGGTCCAGTGTTTTTCACCAGTGAGCCATCTCTCTATCTATCCCCTTATTTTTGTGTGCTTGTTATTTTTGATGGTCTTTAAGTGTTAGTAGTCCATATTCAGATAGGTAGATATTCTTTCTGTCTCTTTCTTTACTTCTTCTAGTAGTCCTAGCTGGCCTAGAAGTCTCTATGTAGGCCAGACTAACCCCAGACTTGAAGCAGGCCTCCTCCATCTGCCGCCTGGTTGTTGGGATACAGCACTTGGTTTATTATATTTCTTTCTTTTTAAAAATATTTTTTAATATAGATTCTCACACTGAAACTTAAACTGGTCTGGAATTCATTGTGCAGCTCAT
Organism: Microtus oregoni; assembly: GCF_018167655.1. Classification (NCBI taxonomy): domain Eukaryota; kingdom Metazoa; phylum Chordata; class Mammalia; order Rodentia; family Cricetidae; genus Microtus; species Microtus oregoni. Next base: position 25,662,735 of record NW_024543096.1, on the reverse strand, counting down.
ACTGGTCTCCAACCAGTATTTTGGAGCAGTCCTCCTGTCTGAGCCTGTATTTTTAAGATATATTCTTAAAATGTCTTGCCCCTGCTTTTTCCTCTGTCCCAGTATCACAGATGGTGTTGAGTAAACACATAGAAAATTGAGACTTAAATGTCATGATCAGTTTTTAAAACATCTAGTAAAATTCTCCTTTTATTTTTGTGTATATGCTATCTGTAAAGTAGCCTTATTAAGCTTGTTAGAGCTAACATTGTACAACCAACCGCAGTGCTCATGTGGTGTCTGTCAAGTGACAGACGGGCACCTAATATGAAAGGGTAGGGTTATGATCTCTAATATGTGGAGAGGTCTGTAATATCTGATTCTCTATTAAGAATAGAAAAACAAGCCGGGCGGTGGTGGTGCACACCTTTAATCCCAGCACTCGGGAGGCAGAGGCAGGCGGATCTCTGTGAGTTCGAGGCCAGCCTGGTCTACAAGAGCTAGTTCCAGGACAGGAACCAAAAAAGCTACAGAGAAACCCTGTCTCTAAAAATCCCCCCCCCCCCACAAAAAAAGAATAGAAAAACAACAGATAGAATACCACTTTTTAAATTTTTAGCCACCAGATGAAACTCACACTGCACATAGACTCATAATTGTTGGAATACCTGGATGAGGGAATGTGTTCTTTTTGTCCCTCATCTGACAGGAAGAGTTGATTGCTCTGTCAGCTAAATCTTTAGGTACTCTCTGGATTATCATCTCTTCCTGGCATTTTGACACCCCCCCCCAAAAAAAAAACACATAAGTGAATATTTCTCATAAGCAGCTAAACACAGTCCTCTTTCTTGTTTCTTAGAATAAAACAGTCCTTGTTGTTTTTAACTTCCAACCTTCTGCTATGTTTCTTCATGTCTCTTGAACATATTTAAAAAGTTGATTTCTTTAAAAAAAATATATATTTTTTTTACTAAAGTTATTTTGTTTTTGTACGTGCATGGGGCTGTGACTGCAGGTACCCGCAGAGGCCAAAGGCTTCCATTCATAAGGAGTTGTAAGCTACCTGGTGTGGATGCTATAAGCTGAACGCAGGTCCTCTGCAAGAGTTGTATGTGTTCTTAACCCCTGAGCCATTTCTTCAGCCCTTGGTTTTGTTTTGATATTCTTGCTATGTAGACTAGGTTAACTTCAGATTCATGAACCTTTGCTTAGCTTCCGAAGAGATCTGAGACTACATATGTGTGCAACAATATGTACCCAGTTATGCTTGTTATTAGTAGTACTTTCTTGCTCACTATTTATTTTTAATTATGCACATGTATTGGTGGTTGGAGATTGCTCAGTGGTTAAGAGAGCATGTGCTGATTTGCAGAGGACCCAGGCTAGATTCTCAGTACCCATGTCAGGTGCTTGTAACTGCCTGTAGCTCTGTGGGGCTGTAATGCCTTTGACATTCATGGGCACCTGCATTCACATGTACACACACATAATTAAAAATAAAAATAAGTGTTAAAAACTATGTGTGCATTTGTGTGTACATGTGAGTGCAGCTATTCTTGAAGGCCAAAAGAGGCTGTTGGCTCCTGTGCCATTGGGATTCTAGGCAGTTGGAGCCACCATGTTGGAGCAGGAACCAAACCTGGTTCCTCTGGAAAAGCAACACAGTCTGTTAGCCACTGAGCTGGTTCTCAGCCCTGTCAGTCACTGATTGGCATTGATTCAGATGTTCTTATGTCGTGGACGCTAATATCCACCCTAATGCTCAGGCCTGAATTCCTTCTCTTCTTTTTCCCCTATATTTTTTATGTAGTTAAGTTTGCATTACTGTAAAATTATATGCATTTTGTTTTTATGTTTCCTGATGCTAGGGACCAAATTTTGGGCACTACCACCAAGCTGCACCCAAAGCCCTACATACTTTATTTTCAAGGTTATTTTTGTTCAAAGTATTAGTGATTAATAAAGATCAAAAATAGGATTCTGAGGTTTGTATATATGCTTTTCAGGAATTTGGGGGTGTTTTTGTTGCCGTAAAGGATTCTATGTATATGATACTTTTATCATCATTTTATCTTTTAGAATCAGTTTTCTGAGTTGAGAAAACTAGTTGTCATAGGTTCACCTAGAAAATCATGCATTATTGATAATGTAGAGATCCTTCCTTGTCTTGGCCAAGAAAATAACACGATTTCTTGCTATATTCACTTTTTATCATTCTATACTCATTTTGCTTCCCAGTCTGGTTTATAATAAACCAGAAACCTCATACTTGGCATCGCCATTATAAGTACTTCAGTAACTGTTGACTTTGAAGCTTGAGTTTGCATGTTACTATACAAATGAATGCAGGTGTATGCTCTCTGTCTGTGCTGGCCCCCTCCTCCTGTGTGTGGGAGGGAGGGAGGGAAGGAAGAAGAGAAGGAGAGAGAGAGAGAGAGAGAGAGAGAGAGAGAGAGAGAGAGAGAGAGAATGGAGACCAACAATTGACCTGACCTTGGGTGTCTGTCTCGATTATCCTCCTCTTTGAGACAGAAACTCTTTCTGAACCTGGAGCTGATTTGGCTATGCTAGCAAGCCAGTAGGCTCTAGGAGTCCACTCAACTTGTATGTGTTTCCTGGTGTGCTGCGCTGTCCCCGCCCCCATGACATATATGTACTGCAGTGCCCAACTTTAATGTGGGTATTGGGGACTTAGATCCTCATGCTCCTGAGGCAGGGCACTAAACTGACTGAGATGTATCCCTGGCCTTGTGAATATGTATTATTCCTTTACATTCATATGGTATCTATAAGTAGAATGGCTACAAGTTGTAAGATATTAAAGATGTATGTTCCAGGCTAAATTGGTCATTAAATTTATTGATTGGACCTGCTGTTGCAGGCCTCAAGTTTCAACTGTTATGCTGAAGCAGGAAGTTCATGACTAGCCTGGAAAACTTAATCATAACATATCTCAAAATTAAATATTACAAGAAAAAAGAGGGGGCCTGTGAGGCCCTAGGTTTGGCCCTGTAGTACCTCAGTTAACTAATGAACAGCATATTTGAAGTTTACATTTCTTACTGGATCTTTAAAAAAAAGTAAACTTTGCTGCTTGCCCTGTTCCCTCTTCTGTGAAGTCTTAAAAATAAAATTGACAGTTTTGAAGGGATAAAGCTACAAAGGAAAGTGAATATGCCTTACAAACAATTGAAGTTTTTTCTTATACTCACTTTAACTGAGAAAAGTTTGAAACTAATGTTTGTCTTTTTAAACCAGTAAGCTGTATCTCATGTATATGTGTGCTGCCCCCACCCCTATCTTTAGATATTAGGATCAAGGAAGAAGAACCTGACCCTGAAGAGTGGCAGCTCAGTGGTGACTCTACATTAAATACCAATGACCTAACACACTTACGAGTACAAGTGGTAGATGAAGAAGGGGACCAACAGCATCAAGAAGGAAAAAGACTTCGGAGGGTAGCTTGCACCTGTCCCAACTGTAAAGAAGGCGGTGGGAGGTATGCACACATCAACCATGTGTTGTTTGAAGGAGTGCTAATATCATCCTAATGTTTAAAATACTGCATGCCATATCACTTAATTATGGTAAATTATTCATCACATGATCATTTTGGGTGTGTGACTGTATGAGTGACAGAAGTTAGACAACTAAATATAGATTCTCATATCTAAATGCCTTTTAAACTAAAATTGCGTAGTCTTTAAAAGATTATAACAGATAGAATTTTATAGACCTCAGTTTATTAGCCTGTTTGCAAACTGGTATTGAGTTTGACCTAAATACAGAGAAAAATGCTATATAATGCAGAGAATGCTATATAAAAATAAGTTCAAAAATAGTTGATAAGTGTGAATACTTCCATTTTCAACAGAAATGAGAATGAAAGGTCTTAATGATGGGGAATTACTTTTTTCAAAAGTAGCATGGTAGGATTTACCTCTTTTTTTTTTTTTTAAAGATATACTAAGACAAAAATGTTATAAGAATGAGTTCAAATGGTTGGTAATTACTTTAAATGTAGCCAGAGTAAACTTATTAAGAGATTTAGGTAATAAAAAAACCAACAAAATCCATCCTGATGTTAGTATAAGAAACATTTTAAATAATTGGTACAATATTATACAAGATGGAATGAAAAATGTCAGATTTTAGCAAAATGAAAATTTGGATAGCAGTGTTGATATCAAGCAAGTTGCAGTTAAATTGGAAAATACAAGACAGGCAGGATTATATTTCATAATGACATTTCTGTCTAGATTCAGTAATCACAGTATCTGTTTGCTCAGTTTGAAATATATAAAGCAAAAACAGAATGCTAAAGTTGTGCTAGCAAATCTCCACTCATCGTAAGAGGCTTCAATACCTTTTCGCCTATGACCTACTTTAAGTATGCAAAATACGCTGAACAGTATAACTGTATAAATGCACATGGTTATAAACTTGATTATCTTTCAGTTCTCTGGTTGGTCCTATTAGTTGATTTCTACTTTTATCAATTCATTTGCAACAATAATGACTAGGGCAGAGATATCTTTCAGTGAGTCCTGAAAACCACAAAAAGGGGAGGCGACTCATAGCTGCTAACATGCGAAAGCTACTGTATTCTTATAAGTGACACATACGTGTCACACATAGGTAAAATTACTTAAATGCACACATGCATTCAAGTAGAATTGCCAGCACTCAGTGAGAGTTTAAGGCCAACCTGAGCTATAATGTGAGACCATGTTTTCCAGGAAAACAAACCAAAACTGGACCAACTGGGTTTCGAACCCATTTATATACTCCCGAGTTTTAACCCTTACATTGTATTGCCAGCTCAATGGATCTGCTTCTGAACATGACCTTAGATAAGTTAGTGGAATTCTGGATAGGCAGTAACTTTCCTGAAATGTACTTTATTTAAAAGGCACTTTCAAAATAAGTTACTCATCAGATCTATATGGTGGTCAGTGCTTAGCCTTTACTTAGACAGTTAAACATGTTCCAGAAATGCAGAGGAAGTAGAATATTTCAGAACAACACATAAAAGCCCCACAAGTCAAAATCCTATCTCAGGATCTAGCCACTGTAACATTTTTGTGTAATACTGCATATACTTTAAAGCAGAAACATCTGTTTATGTCTCTTGTTTTGTAAGTTTTTGTGGCCTTATTTCCATGTCTGAGCTGTGTCATCTTTTGATCTATGTATAGTATTGTATGTGGATATATAATTTAATTTTCTCCTTTGTTTGGGATTCATCAAAATCCTCACATATACGTCCTTGTACATCTGTCTGATTGTCTCATTAGTGTGTGTTGGCAGAAATAGAATTGCTGGGTCAATGGAGTTGTCTACTAAAAAGCCATATCCCTCTATACTTAGAGCAGCCTTGTCTCGGATGTCTATGTTCTCATGTGCTGACCAATTCCTTCTGCTTTCTTTTAAACCTTTTAAAGTTTGATAGGCAAGAATTATCTCATTTATTTTAGTTTATGTTTTGTTTATTGCTTGGTGAAGTTGAACATATTTGGTAATTAGGTTTATAAAATTTATTTTGTGAATTGTCTGTCTTGTGGAACTGTTAGTTTATGTGAACTTTTACATGTACAAGTATGTTTTCTCAGTTCTTTCTACATTACTCTTAACTGTCAGTGGTCTGCACAGTGCACTATATAAGTAACGGAGTTCACTTACAATTAACAAAAAATTAAGTTAGTCTTTTAGATGCTAAAAGTATGCCAGAAATGATAGCAGGTAATGTTTTTTTTTTCATAGAATTTTTTCCTTCATTCTTTTTATAACTTATTCTAAACAAATCAAGGTTCTTAGGATAGTAGTAGTTTCATAGACTTGATTTGAACAGAATTCAACAGGTTTCTATCCTTAGCTTGTATAAATAGCTAATTATTAGAAGCATTAACATAAATAGTCTAAGAACATTCTGCAACTTAAATTAATTGTTTTAAAAGAGTAGAGTATTGGCTTTTTTTCTTAACCATTTTCTAAATACATATACAAATGGGCAAAATAGCATTTTTAGAAATCTAATTTCATTTAGCTGCAGAAAACTGTTTTGTTTACTTTTTTGAGCAAGCTATAAAAGAAATTATTTCAGGGGCTGGAGAGATGTCTCGGTAGTTAATAGCATTGGCTGTTCTTCCAGAGGACCCAGCTTCGGTCCCCAGCACTGATAGGGCAGCTCACAAACATCAGTAACCGGAGTCCCAGGGGATCTAGCACCTTCTGTTCTCTGTGAGCACTGCTTGTGGTGCATAGATACACGTGCAGGAAAATCACTCACATTATAAAGTAATAGATTTAAATTAAAATGGTTCAATTAGCCAGTTTTTATATAGCAGAACCAGTCTTTAGACACTATTAGAAGAAATAATTGTAACAATACAAAGTGATCCAAAGGCATTATTGTTACATGGGTTTTGTGTGATTTAAGCATCAATCCATTAAATTATTTTACAAAGTTGTCAGCATTTCAGCTTGCGTTTCTGCCACCATAAGCAAAAGCGGCTGTGATTATTTATCTTTCCTTAACTTTGTCCAGAATTTAGATTTATTCTGTGTTGCTGTCTTGTCATTGAATTATTGGGCGCAAGTTTAGACACTCACGAGTAGAAATTTAAAATTGCTAGTTACGTGGGGCTATATAATGGACATTATTATGTTCAAGATGGAAACACTTGAAGAGTTCTTTTCCCTCAGAGGATAGGCCATGAATACCTCTGGTCTATCTAGATCTTTCCTTGAGTTGAATTTCCTTAAGTACTAATTTGAACCTCAGCAAGCTAAACATTTAACTTAAATTATAATACAGTTGATGCAACTAGATATTTTTTCTTAGATGCATATCCCATATTTAATGACTATTTTTTTCATTTGCTTTATAATTCAACAGGAAAAAAAAAAAACCTTTCCCTACCATTTTTTCTCAGTCTTCTGAGAACCTGTGTTTGTTGCTGTTCATTTGTTTAGTCTTGTATTTTGTTGGTACTCACAGGCTGAGTTTTGCTAAATTTGTCAAATCACACTGTTGAGTTTATAAAATCACAGTAGTTCACCAAAGTGGCAGCCTTAACAAAGGAGTGTGAAGTCATGAGTGAACTGAGTTGGGTTTCCTGTGAAATTGCTATGGTGAACGCAACATTAATACCAGTGAAGACACTGTTTCTTTCTCTTAGATCTATTTAAGAATAAAGAAATTTTAAAAAGCTAAATTAAATGGAAACAAGACTTGGACATTGAAAATAAGCCAGGAAAAACCTGTTTTTTTCTCAACTCAGCTCTTTAAAGAGATTTAGAAATTGGGGGTGGACTGGAGCAGAAACTAGAATGTGTTAGATTATGACATCCTTGCCCTTGAGACAACAGCATGATTCCTCCTTGTCTTTACTTATGCTATTCCTCTGCCTGGAATGCCTTCCCTCCTTTCTATCTAAATCCTACCCACCTCCTCCACGAAGCCTTCTCTAACTACTGGAGCCCACATTGATGTCTCCCTGTTCAGAACACCTATGGCATCTAACAGCCAGCACTGCACCGTTTAGCACTGTTTGTCCTATGGCAATTTCACATGCTACTGAGTGTGAGTACATTAAAATATAAATGTGGGGGAAATTTGAGAAACGATAGGTAGATTGTATACAGGAGGATTTAGTAGTTGTGGAGGTTTACAGGCTACACTTAGATTGAGTTTGAGGGAGGAGGGGAGTTGGGAAGGGGTTAAAGGTGCCTTTTTTTTTTAAATCTTAGAGAAACATTGTAAAGTTTATACAGTGTTTTGATAATTATGTCCAAAAAGTCATGCTTTAAAAATATATTCAGTAACAATCCTAATTAATTTTTGTCAAGAAATGTTTATGCTTAATGCTATTGAGATACCGTTTCTGGATTCAAAAAGGTTTCTTCTTGCTTAGACTAAGATGCCTCTGTTCACTCATCTAAGCACGACTCCCCAACTGTCCTTTGTATCAAATACTTAATTCTATTGTAAAATTCTGAACCGTGGAAAAAATGGTAATTTGTTATATTTCTGTGAATAATTTGGGGTGGCAGCATTGGTTTATGGGGGGAGAATTTTAACAGTAAAGATAATTTTTTTGATTTGTAGTTTTTGTGTGAGATACCAGGAGAGTTAAGAACATAGCTTTAGCTAGATTTTCTTAAAACTGGATTTCAAGTCAGTGTATGTTAGGTGTGACCATTGGAGCACTTAAATCATGTTAATCTAAAACTGCTTCAGCTCTCTATCTGCCTTCTAATTGTATGTGATGAATTTCTGTACAGTATTCTTTGGATAAGAAATTACAAAAATTATCTTACATTATGACTTTGAATAAAACTAGTTTCCTGTACTGTTAATTGAATTGGTTCTGTATTTGCGAATGATTCTGATGGGATAGTTTAGATTATTGTGCATTCTTTGTGTATGAAGTGTTCTTTTAGTTACATCATTATTGAATATAGTTATATTCAGACAATTATTGAATAAAATTAATACATTAAATTTGTTGTTTAAAATACATAAATTTCTATTTAAATAGATTTAAAATGGTTTTGGTTTCTGATTGTTCTCTTGGTGATAATATCTTCTCTTTGAAACTCAAGAAGCTATATGATGATATAAGTGGTTTTCAATGTTTTGATATAAATGTACATTATTCTGTGTGTTTTTTAGAGGTACCAACCTTGGGAAGAAGAAACAACACATTTGTCATATACCAGGATGTGGTAAAGTCTATGGGAAAACCTCACATTTGAGAGCGCATCTACGTTGGCATTCTGGAGAGCGTCCTTTTATTTGTAACTGGATGTTCTGTGGCAAAAGATTTACACGAAGTGATGAATTACAAAGGCACAGAAGAACACACACAGGTTACTAATACCTTTATGTTTTTCCCCTTGCCTTCCTCCCTCCCTTTCTGTTAGGGATTGAGCCCATGTGTATACTCAAAATACATTGAGCTGTCTCCCTAATCTATATAGTTGGTTTTAACAGACAAAATGAATTGTAGTCTATAGCTGCTAGACATTTTTTCAGCATGACTTACTTATCAGATCTTTAAATTGATTAATTAGATCAAAAATCAGCCCTCAGTAATACTAATTTCAAGTCTAAAGAACAAGCCAGTATAGATTTTCTTGAGGAATGGCTTTTATGTTGTATATACTGAGTTAGCTTTCATTGACTGTTGAATGTCTTAAACCACATTTTACTGTTTATTCTGGTCACATATTTAAAATTAGCTGCTGTTTCTCTTATTGTTATGCTAGCAATATCATTTTGAAATTCTGATATTTTATCTTTTCTGTTTGAGTATCTGAGGTGAGGGAAAGGCATTTTATTGAGGTATTTGTTAATTTTTTCTTTTTTTACATAATATATGGTGATTGTATGAGATGGGTATAGGTCAGACTCAGACTGAAGTCTAACGTAATGTAATTTTCTGCCAAAATTAAATAATCAAAGTGTTCATCATTCTGTGTGTAGTGTTAAAGAATTGAGAACTGATACTCTAAGGTGATGTGTAGAAGGAAGCGTGGTCAAATGAACAACATGAGTTTTGAAGTCTGATACACTAGGACTACTTGCAGTTTTTCTATTAGGTTAAGCAAATAAGTTGTCTCTGCTTCACAACTCTTAATTTGGCTTTGAATGTCAGAAGATAACATTGGAGTATGAGGCAGTATATATGCACATAAGATTCTCTGCTTTTAGTTCTGTTCCTTGTTATTACAAAGATAAAAAATGTGATTAACCTTTTTGAAACTAACATGAGTGGCAGGACTTTCTATTACAGTTAGGAGAGAAAGTTGTAGATATAATAACATTGAGTGATCGGAATGTAGATCCTAAGATGGCCCCCAATAGAATTTTCCCCGGTGGAATTTATCCTCAGTAGGTTGTGAAAACGAATAATGTATATGGAGAAGAAAAAATATGATCAAATACATGTGGGTTATTTGTTCACCCAAGGGCATGGATTAAAGAGGGAACATGAATTCATAAGGTAGTACCTTGAGCTTTGAATAGTGTTGGGTAGTCTTGGTGCATGTGTTTATTCCAGCACTCAGTGGCAGGCAGATCTCCAAGTTGAAGACAGCCTGATCTACATCGTGAGTTTCAGGACAGTCAGGGCTACACAGAGAAACCCTGTTTCAGAGGGGAAAGGATGCCAAATATTTGGGCAGAGTTATCGCCATAGGGGAAGTCTTACCGGGGGGCAGCTGATGAGACTAATACAGCTCTTCTAGATCTTCTGTTTCAGGAGAGACCATCGTTAATTGTAAAAGTGAATTTAAAAATAAGCAGTTTCATTTTTCTTCACAGGTGAAAAGAAGTTTGTTTGTCCAGAATGTTCAAAACGTTTTATGAGAAGTGACCACCTTGCCAAACATATTAAAACACATCAAAATAAAAAAGTTATTCATTCTAGCAGTACAGTGCTAGCATCTGTGGAAGCTGGGAGGGATGATGCCTTGATTACTGCAGGAGGAACAACACTTATCCTTGCAAATATTCAACAGGGGGCTGTTTCAGGGATAGGAACTGTCAACACTTCTGCCACCAGCAATCAGGACATCCTTACCAACACTGAAATACCTTTGCAGCTTGTCACAGTTTCTGGAAATGAGACAATGGAGTAAATATTACACAAATACTTATTCATTGTGGTTATTTTTATACAGTAGTGAGAAGAATATTGTTCTTAAGTTCTTAGATATCTTTTTATTGATGTGCAAAAATTTTTGGATTGACAGTAACTTGGTTATACATGACACTGAAATGCCTTACTTTGTATGATATTCCATAGTATATTAAAATGGTAAAATTGCATGGGTTTTGTAGGTACTTTTGGAATCTAGAAGAAATGAAATTTTACCAAGTTATATAAAGAGAAAATTGAATTTAACAATGCGAATGGTAGTCTAACCAAATGCATCAATCCTGTGTGGTTTAGTGTAAAAATGAGAAACTGTTGGTATTTATCTATTGTAAGATAAAAAAAAGTTGATGGGTGAAAGAAATCATGTTATGATAAATTTTTGTAATTTTCTTGATGACTGGAATTTTTATTATGCATAACTGACAAATCAAGTTTCCAAGCAAATGTTACATAGTGTAGGCTTTACTTAGCTTATCAATTTGTCATTTTGAAGCTAATTATTTTAATTAGGTTAACTGTACAATATTTTAAGCATTACTCTTGTAAGATTTTGAAAACTACATTTTAACATGGACCTTTAGGGATAGTCACCTTTTAAATCCTGTTGAAAAGCCATGTTTAAGATTTAATTTGCCAAAATAATGTCTTGTTAATATTCTTTCAATAATGAAGTTGGGCAATATAACCGATGTTTTTAAAAAGTTTAAAATGTGTAGGTTGAAGCATTTGGGTGGTAAGAAAATGTTCTAGTGAATTACCCCTTTTCCTGAAGTTTGGAGGACCAAAAAAAGAACAAAAACAATAATAATAAGGTGTATTGCGTCTTAGCAGTGATTGTTTTCTTTCTTTTTTAAATCCAATCTTGTTTCCAAAAAAACATGTCTGCCAGGGCCTTAAAAGCCATTGTGTAAATTACCAATAAAGTATAACATATGCAAACATAACAAAATCACTTCCACAGTGACGATACTCCAACCATATGGATATTAGTCATAGAAACTAGAAGCTTTATGATATTTTTTTAATTTTTTTTGTCTAGATAGTCTGCACTTAAATATCAACCATTTTCCTTTTTTTGCTTCTTTCCATAAAATTTATATGTATCCAATACATTTAATTGAGAAATGTATGTTTTTTATTATGCTGTATTTTCTTTTTATTTTTTAATTATTGTTTATATTTTCAATTAAAAATGTACAAAATAAAATTACATTGCTGGTCTTGTAAGAGCGCTACAATTTTCCTAAATGTACCTATAGCTGCAGCAGTTCACCTATTTCAAGAAGTTGGATTCTGTTCATTTGTTATCTTAAGACCACCTCAGACTGAAAGGCTACCTTATTGTACGTTTAAAGTGTATTATAACAGTGTGGTAGTTAATAAAACACTATTTTTTTTCTTTTGAGTTTGTTGTAGTCCGATGGATTTAAAATACTGCAGTGGTATGGATAAGAAAGTCTGACTTATCTTTAATTTTGGCCTCTTATTTTAAGATTCTTGATTTCAGACGCTGGGATTGTACACAAATATATTTACTTAAAAAGAGGTGCTGGCAATTTAATTTTTCACTTAAAATGAATTTATTAAATATAACTGGAAAAAGTAACTTCTTAGCTCATATTGATTTTTATCACTTATCAACGCCATTTTGCAAACTACTTCCCTTTACAAAGCACTGCAAAGTATTTTGATTTATGAGAGTTGTGAATTTACTTAGGTATTCCTGCAAATGGTAACATAGACAAGCTGTGGTATTCATGGCAGGCAAGAGCTATTCTAAACGTTTTGAGTATTGTGCCTGGGATGGCTATACAGGAAGGGAGGTAGGAGTGCGAGAAGACAGCGGGCTGTTTCTTTCTGTGTGTGGACATTATTGATGAGGTTTCCATCAGCTGTTATCCAGGCCCAACCTAACATTGTTACTTGTAATTTTTAGTGCGTGTGTTGGTCAACTCTAGGCGCACACAGTAATCGTGGGCAGTTTTTCTAAATAAAGCTTAAACCTAGGATGTTAAAAGGGAACTGTTACTTGGAATTTATTGGAAATCAATACTTTGAGATTGAGGATAAGAATTTGAAATAATTTTTTAGAATAGTTTTCATTAAGATTATAAGTAGAGGTTGCTTGCAGAACCAAACATACACTGAATCAAAAGGTGGGTTGTGTGTGTGTGGAGGGGAGGATTGGGGGTGTAGGGAGGTTACGCCTCAGGGCTCCCAGTTAGGTTAGGCTGACTGGTCAGTTAACCTTGTGGGGCAGGGATTTTCCTACCTCCCTGGTTGGGGACCACCACACCTGGGATTTTTCTTGTGGGTTTTATGGGCTCAGACTTGAGTCCTCATGCTTATGTAGACTTTACTGACTGAATTACCCTAGCACCAAGACGTTTTTAAGTAATTGAAGATTGACAGTTTCAAAACATTTCAATGTAGAAATTCCCAAGCATATTTAGACTAAATGCACTGAAGAAAGGTGTTAATGGTCTTAAAGTCTTTGTGGACTTTAAATATTTTATTTAACAGGTGAAAATATTTGACTTCCAATGTAGTGATTGTATTATTGTTTTTATATTTGAATATTAGATGTTTTAAAAACAGTATTTGAGGCATTGCTCTGAAGCCAAGTTCTGTAGTTAAAAAAAATCTATCACTGGACAAGAATATTTCTCTGTAGATGTTTTAATAGTTTGTCCAGTTTTTTTAATAACTAGAGTTACTGCACATTGTATTGATATACAAGTAATTACTATTGTACATCTACTGAGCTGGATGTCTACTGTACCTCGAAGATACCACTCAATGCTTCAAATGGAGGTATACACACCACAACGTCGGCTACCTTATAACTTTGGCCTCAGAATAGTGAAAGTGCTTTAATTAAAGTCACTTGTTAGGTAAGCTGGAAGCATGTTAGATGAGACGTTTTATAGAAAATAATTCTTGGGACCAGAGATGACTCTGTACATAAAAGGTGCTTGTCACACAAGTGGGGCAATCTGAGTTCAATTCTCGGCTTGGAAGCCTTGTAGAGGTTGAGGGAGAACCAACTCCACAAACCGTTCCCTGCCTACCACATACATGCTGCCACAATTGTGTGCATGCAATAATAAAAAGGAATAGATAGTTCTTAACCAGTATTGTCCATCAGGAAATCCTAGTAAGCGTTTTTATTTTTTGAGACAGCCTCATTTAGCTCAGGCTTCCCTTGAGGTTGTAGCTGGAGGTGAGCTGCTCTTCCCTCTGCCTCCCATGTGCTGGGATTACACATCACTTCCACCATACTTGGTTTGTGCTACAGTAGAGCTCAGAGGACAGCACTGTGGAGTTGGTGTTATGATTGTTTGTCACTTTGGGAAACAAGCCGTGCCCACTCCCCCATCTGCTGAGGCAGGCTGATCTTCAGCTTCTGGCCTGAGCTTGATCTCTTTTCTGTCTTCCTCTTGGAGAGGCAGCTCCGCTTCTGCCTCTCTCCCCACTTCTCTGTCCCCCCCCCTTCACTCTCTTGCTCTGTCCTGTTCTTTATCCCCCCCTCCACTCTTCCCCTTCTCCCCTCTTTCCTTCCCATTCCATAATTCAACTAACAAATATCCAATTCTATTCTGTACAATGTGTCTTGTCCATGTCCCTGTCTCCTGCCCATCTGCCATCTGTCTCTCTGCCTGGGAATGGCTGCTCCTAGAGCCCACTGCCTGCTGCCACAGGCCCGCTACCACCATTTGGGGAACTACAACATTTCTGCTGCATTTCTACAACATTTCTACAACATTTCTGCCCCGGCAACATTTTGTTGCCGGGGATCTTGCAGAATTTTTAAAAAATCATAATGGTTGTCTATCTAGAGATGAAGAGGTCAAGATCAGGCTGTTAGGATTTTGTGGAAAGCACTTTGCCTGCTGAGCCATTTTATAGGTTCTGGAAAAACGGTTTTTTCTTTTTTAATACTATTTTTGTTTTATGTGTGTGGGAATTTTGTCTGCATGTTATTTCTGTATCACATGTACCTGGTGCTCAAGGAGGCCAGAAGAGGGTGTTGGATCCCCTGGGTTGGTTGTTGGCCAAGGTGTGGGTGCTGCTCATCAAACCTGGGTCCTCTGGGAAAGCAGCCAGTGCTCTTAAGTGCTGAACCACCTCTAGCCTCCTAGTCCATTTGACTTGCTTCATCTGTGACTAGTGTGTGTTTGTGTGTGTGTTTTGGCAGCATCTTAGGTTGTTACCTAACCTTTATTATGATCATTTAAAACTCAACAGCAGCCGGGCGGTGGTGGCGCACGCCTTTAATCCCAGCACTCGGGAGGCAGAGGCAGGCGGATCTCTGTGAGTTCGAGACCAGCCTGGTCTACAAGAGCTAGTTCCAGGACAGGCTCCAAAACCACAGAGAAACCCTGTCTCGAAAAACCAAAAAAAAAAAAAAAACAAAAAAAACAAAAACAAAAACAAAAAAACTCAACAGCAAAAACATAGACGTTTTATATAAGAAGAAAATAGTAGCAGCTATCCTTGTATTACGTATTTAATTTTGCTTGGGAAGAGCGTATGCTTTTATAAGCCCTCCCCCCAAACCAAGCAACCCACTTTAAAACAAAAATAATGGGGCCGGGCGGTGGTGGTGCACGCCTTTAATCCCAGCACTCGGGAGGCAGAGGCAGGCGGATCTCTGTGAGTTCGAGACCAGCCTGGTCTACAAGAGCTAGTTCCAGGACAGGCTCCAAAACCACAGAGAAACTCTGTCTCAAAAAACCAAAAATAAATAAATTAAAAAAAAACAAAAATAATGTAAAAATTAATAAATGGTATTTTGTGGGAAAAATAACTGCAATAGGCATTTCTTTCAGATTCTTGTTATAGATTAGATCCTAGAACTGTCAAATTTCGTAAGTTTTTGTTTCATTGCATTTAATATTTGGATTAGAATTTTGAAATTTTGGTTTTAAAGATTGGCATTCTATAAACTACAGTTTAATTTTATGAGGTTAGTAAATATTTTTAGTGTAAATAGACTAGTGAGCTATAAATAAGTAGTCTTGTGTGACAGCAGGAAACCAGTTGACATCCTGGAAACAGAATTTGATGTTAGTGGTTCACCTTTATTAAGGTTGAAAAGATTGATTGGTCTCTTGCCTTGTTCTTACTTATATGTAAAATCATTTACATATGTATTTGTTGCATTTGTAAAGTGTTTGGGGAAAAATGCATGAGTCCTCAGGAAAAAATAAACTTCATCCAGGTCCAGAGTTTTCAGGCACTGATAAGCTGAGGACTAAACCCGGGAAAAGGAGCTTAAGGCTGGGAGACCTGCCAAGGAGACAGACACTAGAGAGAGGCTGAACATCACACACTGCTGGCCTTAGGCTGCAGAACCGCCTACTTGCTGAGTAGTTGAGTGGGTAAAAAGACTGGCCATTTGAGAGTGTGGGAAGAGTGGAGACAAGAACAGAAAAGTTTTAGCGGTTAGGAGCTGATTGGTGAGCTTTGCTATTGGGGAAACACTTGTACTGAACAAATAGAAAAAAATAAGGTGAAATTATTCTATCACCCATAAAGCAATTTCCTTTTAACATTCATGAGGTTTTTTATTTTATTTTATTTGGTTTTTCAACACAGGGTTTCTCTGTAGCTTTGGATCCTGTCCTGGAACTAGCTCTTGTAGACCAGGCTGGACTCGAACTCACAAAGATCCGCCTGCCTCTGCCTCCCGAGTGCTGGGATTAAAGGTGTGCTCCACCACCACCCGGCTCATTCATGAGTTTTTTTATTTTTTTCATGAGTTTTTTTAAAAGACATTTTTGAGTTTATAAAACAAACCACAGTATATGTATTTTAAAAGTATTTCAGGCTGATTGTGACATGCCTTTAACCCCAGCCCCCAAGAGGCAGGCAGATCTGAGTTCAAGGACAAGGGCTAGACAATGAGACCCTGTTTTAAAACAAAATTTTCATATTTTGTGGCATTTAAATTATCAAACTTAGAACCTTGAGTGTACTATACAAGTATTTTACCACTGAGCTACATCTTTAGCCCTTAAAAATACTAAAGCTGGGTGACTTACTTTCAAATAAAATGTTTGTTAACTGTCTATTTGATGTAAACACCCCCCCCCCCGTGTGTGTGAATGTGCTAGGGGAAAGATATGTTAAGAGCACTGCTGTTCTTGCAGAGGACTGATTCCCAGATTTCACATAACTGCTCACAACAATGTAATTGGCAGGATCAAGGGGATTGGCACCCTGTTTTGTAGGCAGAGACTGGCCGCCCAGACCTGAGTCATCACACAGAAACTCTATTAATTACCACACTGTTTGGCTAATGACTAGCGTATTCCTAGCTAGCTCTTACATCTTAAATTAACCCATTTCTATCTATATCACCACGAGGCTGTGGCCTACTGGCAAGGTTCCTTAGGCAGCTACATGGCATCTCTTTGACTCTGCCTACTCTATCTGTTTCAGCCTGGCTATATTTTGCCTTGCCATAGGCCAAAGCAGCTTTATTCATTAACCACTAAGCAACACATACACGGAAGGACCTCCCACATTATTGTTACAGCCTTCTTGCTGCATTGCCACATATGGTGAACCTACATAAATGTAGGCAAAATACACACAACTTTTAAAAATGGGTGCTGAAGGAAATGTGTGTCTCCTCCCAACTTCCCACTTTCAGTCTCTTCAAGTCCATGCTACTCTACAGACATTTTACCTTCTTAAAGCATTCTCATCCATAGAAAGGGTAACAGGATTGCCATCTTAAAAAGTAAGCATGTAATAAACAGGTCTGCATCAGGGGTTCCTTGGTAGGCTACCATCTGCTTAGTTCCTCTATGTGTGACCTTACTGATCCTCTGGGATGGATTACACTGCTATGGGGTGGACTTGGCTTAGGCGAAATAGGGAATTACGAACAATGTTTTCTGGCTTAGTTCTAAACAAGTAGCTCCCGTACCATACATAGTCATAAAATTTGTAGGGCTGATCACATCTGTCCTTCAACTGACATTTGAGAGCATATTATATACATACATAATACATACATAGCATACATTCATACACATACACACACACTTAGGATGAAATGATAACTCTTACATGATT